>NC_073313.1:124719423-125030561 GCF_027595985.1 Sorex araneus
ATTTGTTCATCATCTTTGTAATATTATTTAGTGTTATAAGGGAGATGAGCTTTCACCTGTTACAACTCCTTTTTACTAAAATAAATATAAAATCGACTCATCCATACATATATACATGTATATAATTTTCTGATCTATGTGATAAGTTAGTTTATTATTTTCAAAAGCTATATCCATTAATTGCATAATGAGAGTAAATAGTGCCTGTGAAAATGAAATATATTTCTTTTGGGGGAGGATCCAACCTTTTTATTGACCGGGAGTGTTTGGAAGGGGGTGTCTTCTGGGGAGGGTCAGAAACTGAAGTCCTCAGCTGGCCGGGATCTCTGCAGAGCCGCAGAAAGCAAAAATGAATATTGATTGAAATATATTTCAATTGCATTCCGCTTACTGAATTCTAAGTCTCAGAAATTCAAATGCTAAAATATCTTCAGGTTTTCCTGTAAACATATGTTCAATGAAAAATGCTTCTCTCTAGTTCCTATTAATTCTTATAATTCTTGAAGATAACTATCTTGAAAGTCATGGAAGATATGGGGCTGTAAATAATTGATAGTACAGTCTGTTCCAACTATGAAAGTACGCCCAAAATTATCAGACAGAACTTAGTTGTATATCTCAAAATTGCATCATTTTAATAGTCTGAGCAGATATTCTAGGTATGTATTGGCGAATATGTTTATGAAGAAATACTTTAAGTAAAGTCTTTTTGGAAATATGTGCTTCAGAAAATAATCCTCATTTGCAAATTCAGCCTCCCAAGTATACTCTCAGGTTTCACAGTATCACTTACACTTTTACATTTTTATTTTTTTTATTGAATAACCTTGAGATACAGCATTACAAACCTGTTCATGATTTGGTTTAAGTCACACAATTTTTCAATACCCATCTAAATATAAATCATCCCATTCCTCCAACATTGTAAATTTTGTAGCACCAATGTCCCAGTTTCACTCCCACCATCCCCCAACACTTCCCCATGCCTGCCTTTATTGCAGGCAAATCCCTTCTCTCCCTATTTCTCTCTCTTTCTCTCTCTCTCTATCCCACACATCTTTTGGACATTTTGGTTTGCAATACAGATACTGAAAGTTAATCATGTATATCTCTTTACCTACTTTCAACACTTAGTCTTGTTCAGTGTGATTATTTCCGTCTATTATTGTCATGCTTGTGTCACTAATTCTTTTAAATTGGATTTCTCAGAGCATGAGAGATGATATATTCTTTAAGGACTTGCCTTCAACATGGCAAATGGCCAACATGGTACTCTAGAAGTACCAGGAGTAATCTCTAAGCATAGGGCCACGTACGCTCATTTAGTACCTAGTAGCTCATAAAATAACTAAAGTGTCTTTAAAATAAGTTGCTCAGTCTTACAAAAAAGCATATGGAAGTTTGAAGATATAACAGTGCAACAAAAACTTTGTGGATAGGAGACATTTTGTAGCTTTTTGTTTTCACGCTGTTTCTATACTTCCTATCATTTTTCTCTTGACATAAATATAGAAATGAGTAAGAGGTTGACATAAGTGAACTAAAGAAGCCCATGTCATGAATATATAGTTCTCTTATTATTGGTTTATAATAAGGCAGGATTATATACACACCGGAACCCAGCCACAGCCATGCTCAAGGCCCTTATCCACATGTTCGGAAGAGCCTCACACATGAAGGAACTGACAGAGAAACCCAGGTGTGCAGGACCCAGGGCTGGGATCTCCAAGCCTGCTCAGATCGGAAATGGGCCTTCTTCCACTCAGATCCCTCATTTTCCAGTAGCATGGTAGCCACACCCACAAACTGCCCTTGGCCCATGTAATCCCATCAACGGTCAAGATCCAGAGACAATAAAACAACGCTCCCAGAAGAGACCTCTTATAGCCCAGTTCTCCCTCTGGGAGAACCTGGGAAGGTACCGAGAGCATTCTGCCCACATGGCAGAGCCTGACAAGCTCTTCATGGTGTATTCAATATGCCAAATACAGTAATAATGATGGGTCTCATTTCCCTTATCCTAAAAGAGCCTCCAATGAGGCACTGATGGGAAGAACGAGCAAAGAGAGGCTGCTAAAATCTCAGGACCAAGATGAATGGAGACGTTACTGGCATCTGCTCGAGCAAATCGTTGATCAATGGGAAGACAGTGATACAGTGATACAGTCACACACACAAAACAGTATTCTGCTTGGTTTTGCAATTCTACCAGTAGTCCCCAGATGTATCTGCTAAGTGACGAATTTATAAATCTGTGAATCCACACAACATTAATATGTGAGTTTGTCATATGACACGTTTTCTTGGTAGTTCACGCTATTGAACCACCAAGGTATTGCCAATAACTTTTTGAATGTGAGTTAGATCAATGTTCCATGTATTATAATTGTTTTGATTTCTTGCTTTATGTTTGGAACCACATCTAATTGTATTCCAGGCTTACTCCTGGCTCTATACTCAGGGGTCAATCACAGGAGGGCTTTGTGGTCTTCAGATCAAAGCCAGGTTGGTTGCATGTAGAAAAAGTACTTTATCCACTCCTGCTGTACTATCTTTCTGACCCTCATAATCCCTGCCAAATTATTGGAGAAAAACACATTCAATACATTTTATGTTGTTTATATATTTTAAGTTAAAAGTGGTTATTTAGACTATTTGTATTTTTACAAGTAAAGAAATTTTAAAACTAATAGTATGAATAATTCTATGATAACATATTTAAAAAGTTTTCTGAAGGAGGTAAGTACTACAAATATGCAATTTAATGTGAGGAAAGGACAATTAAAAATTAAAAGGAAAATAGTGAATAAGCCTATAAAAGTATAAGCATGTGTTTTATACTTAAAGGATCATTGATTTTATATTAAAATATTGTATTTTAGGTAATTCTTTTCTGGACAAATTGGTAAACTATCATGATGAAAACCTCTATAGATAAAACGTCATCTGAATTAGACATACAGCATTCAATATAAATGAAACCATTATGGAGCCAGAGCAAGAGTAACAGGTAGGGCATTTACCTTGCATGTGGCTGACTTGGATTTGATCCCCTGAAGCCCATGTGGTGCCCTAAGCACTGCCAGGAGTAACTCCTGAGTGAAGAGAGAGGAGTACTCTCTGAGCATCGCCAGGTGTGACTCAAAAAAAAAAACACCGGAAATATTCATTAATTACTGAAAAAGTATAAAATCCCTTAGTAATCTAAGAATAAATCAATAGTTAAAAAGATCATAAACTTTCCCTCTTTCCTTCTTTCCTTCCTTCTTTCCTTCTTTCTTTCTTTCTTTCTTTTCTTTCTTTCTTTCTTTCTTTCTTTCTTTCTTTCTTTCTTTCTTTCTTTCTTTCTTTCTTTCTTTCTTTCTTTCTTTCTTTCTGTCTTTCTTTTCTTTCTTTCTTTTTTGTTACACCAAGTTTTGATTTGGGGTTACTACTGGCTTTGTGCTCAGGGGTAACTCCTGGTGGTTCTCAGGGGACCATATGTGGTGTCAAGTAATCAAACTCAGTTCAACTGTGCGAAAGGAAAATACCTTACCCACTGCACTATCTCTCTGGACTCAAACCTGTCTTTTATTTTTATTTTATTTTTGTATAGAATCACCATGAGATACACAGTTATAAAGCTGTTCATGATTGGGTTTCAGTCATATAATGGCTCAAAACCCATTCATACACCAGCATACATTTTTCACCACCAATGTCCCCAGATCCCCTCTTGTCTTTAAATAAGATACTTCAAAGTGTTTTGCAAAAATAGTTTCAAGTCAATGAATTCTATAAATTGTTGCTTGTCCCTGAAGTTGTGTATTATTCCTTCAATCTGAATGATAATCTAGCTTCATAGAATATTTTTGGTGAGGTGTTTACTTCATTTAATTGAGTTTTTGGTTGCTATTGTCACTGTTCTTTGCAGGCGGTGAGAGTGTATATCATTGTTAAGTTATTTATACAACATCTGGTCAATTACCTACATTTCTATTGACATCCTCATCTAAGCACTTAGCTAGAAATAAATTAAATTGTTTGCCAGTGTCATTCATTAATCATCTACAACATCTCCATTTATGAGAAATCGTTTTTTAAAGTTTCAGAAAACTTTAATGAGACAAGACACACTTTTGGCCCCTCTGCTCCTTAAATACTATGATCTGGGAGGACTACTAACCCTTTTTGGCACCTCTCAGCTTCTGATAGAAATGCATCTAGACTGTGAACTGAGCTACAACCCCATGCCACACGGGGAGAGGGAAGGATTTTCTCTCTCAACTCTTTCTTACTACTGGGGAGATAGCAGCAACAGCAGTGGCAGCAGCAATGCACACGTGGCTTCCACCATCTCCTAGAACTCACAACCCAGAGGTATGAGCTTGCAGTGATGTAGCTCAAAAGAGATCATAGGATGGGGATGTTACCGGCACGCTCTCCGCCCAGATGAGATCCAGAGCAGCCGTTCCCAAAACGGCCCCTCTGTTCCTTAAAGACTATGATCTGGGAAGTCTACTAACCCTTTTTTGGCATCCCACGGCTTCTGATAGAAATTCATCTAGACTGTGAACTAAGAGAAAATAACAGAAATCCAAATCCAAACAGAAATTGCAACAGCGGTCGCGTGAACTCATATAATCTTCATTCTCAACAATGGAAAACAAATTATCAAGTGATGCCTTTTCATCAGCTTTGATTGTTGGGGGAAAATTCCAAATAATAATACTGATTTCTCTGTTGAATATTGAATGTATTTAAAGTATAGAGAGAATAAAGTGAAGGTCATTAGCCCCTCAGGTGGGGGGTGGGGGTGGGAGAGGGTTATATTGGGGTTCTTGGTGGTGGAACATGTGCACTGGTGAAGGTATGGGGTTTGATTATTATATGACTGAGACTTAAACCTGAAATTTTTGTAACTTTTGTCATGGTGATTCAATATTTTTTTTTAAAAAAGATACGTTTTTGGTTTTCAATCTTATATAAATTCTGAAAATGCTTTATTCTGGAGAAGAGGGATGAGTTAAAATGGCCCCATAGGGGGAAAATATGAAGGTACTGGCAGAGAAACCCAGGTGTGTGTAATCTCATCTATGGCCAACAGACAGAGACTTAAAAGCAAGCTCCCAGAAGTGCGCGGCCACTTTGCAGCCACGAGATATCTTATAACCTACTTTTCTCTCTGGGAGAAATTAGCAAGCTATTGAGAGCTTCCTGCCCACATGGGACAGCCTCACAAGCTTCCCATGGTGTATCCATATGCCAAAGCCAGTAACCAGCTGAATCTCATTTCCCTGACCCTGAGGGGGCCTCCAATGTGGCATCGTTGGGAAGGCCATGAAGAGGGAGGCTTCTAAAATCTCAGGGATAGGATGAATGGAGAGGTTACTGAGACCACTCAAACAACTCGACGATCAATGGGATTTCATGATCGTGATCATAATAGATGTTTATATGTCTTATTTATTCACACCATGATATTATTTGGATTATTTCATGTCATTGCACATATCAGTAGTTAATGTCTTTGAATTGCTGAGTAATATATGAGGGTGGCCTTCCAAACAGTGCTCAGGAGGTCACAATCAATGATACTGGTACCAGTGGCATGCCCAGTGCACTTATTTGAAGAAGGTAGTAGAGAAGTGACATCCTCAAGAAGGAAATCTGGCACTTTCTATCTACCTCTGTCCGCCACCTGGATTATGACTGGGGAAATCTAGAACCGATATGAGTCTGTGGTGAGTCTCTTTTCTGGCAGGAAATTAAAGTTAGTCTTCGACCTTACCCTCTTTTTTGTTCTTTTTTTTTCTTTTTGGGTCAAACCGGTGATGTTCAGGCTTTACTCTTGGCTCCGCATTCAGGAATCACTCTTGGCGGTGCTCAGGGGGCCATATGGGATGCTGGGAATCAAACCTGGGTAGGCCATTTGCAAGGCAAATGCCCTACCCGCTGTGTTATCGCTCCAACTCCTTGCCCTGGTCTTTTGGGTCTGTTGCCTTTCCCTCTCAGAAAAAAAATTTCAGTTGTGGTATTTTGGTAATTTTTGAAAAGAGAGCAGTGGGGCGGAAGAGTTGGGGATGTTGGAGAGAGCAAGGGAGTGAGGGAGGGAAAGAAAGAGAGAAAACACTTAAGACAGCTGTGACTTCTGCAGAGTGGAGAGAGCCCCACTACTTATCCCAGAATTAAAGTATAAAGACATGAAAGTGTGCATCTCAAATGGGGAGATACATTGTAACCAAAACATAAAAGCTTGTAACTATCTCACAGTGATTCAATACTTGTATCACTTGTGTCACTTGTCATCCTGTGGATCTTCGATTTGCTCAAGCGGGCGCCAGTAACGTCTCCATTTGTCCCTGTCACCTGCTAGTGTAGCCCAATGATATCTGCTTGCTCCAGGAACAGGAAGAGCATCAAATCATTCATTCAGCATTTTGATGAAGAAGTCTGACTGACCATCTCATTGGTGGGCGGCCATGTGATCTTTTGACGTCCCGTAGAAACCAGTCTATAACAGCTCTAGTCCAGCGGTCATCTCTAAATCGCATTACGTGTCCGTCCCGTCTGATTTTCGAAACCTTTACCAAGGAGACAGTGTTCCTGATTCTCGATCGTTGACGGAGGTCGGAACTACTGATTCCTTCTCTCACTTGAGTGAAATATGATATTACTAGCATGGCTCTTTTGATTCCTCTTTGGGATACTCGAATAGCGTTCTCATCCTGGTTTTGTAAGTCCCAGGTCTCTGAGGCATATATCAGTGCAGGAAGAATGGTGGAGTCGAAATGTTGTGCCCAGAGCCAGAGTTTCTTTGTCCTCTTAACAACTTCTCTGACACGCTTGAAGCCGTTCCATGCTGCTCTCTTCCTCCTGCGCAGTTATGGTGCCAAGTCATTCCCCATGTTGAGTTCTCCACCCAGGTACACATAGCTACTGCATTGGAAGATTTTCAATCTGTTGAGAACACATGGAACATCAGGGACTAGTTCATATTTTATAAACATTGTTTTGTTGAGATTCAGCTGCAGTCCAACCTTTCCACACTCGTGGTTGAAGTCGGCAGCATTTGTGCCGCTTGGCTAATGTTTGGCTTTATGAGAACGATGTCATCAGCGAAGTGGAGGTGGTGTAGTTGCTGACCATCCGTCTTCCTCACTCCCATTCCTTCCCATTTCAGTCGTCACATGATGTTCTCGAGGGTGGCATGGAAGAGTTTCGGTGAAATGGTATCACCCTGCTTAACCCCTCTCTTTACATCGATGATGACTTCCTTGTAGAATGGTGAGATCCTGGTGTGACTCCGTGATACAGCTTGCAGAGGATCTTGATGTACTGAGTTTGAACGCCCTGTTTGGCTAGGGCTTAGATGTCTGCTTCAGTCTTGACAGAATTAAAGGCCTTATTTAAATTAATGAATGTTAGACAGAGCAGCATCTTGAACTCTCGCAAAACTTCAATGAGTTTGGGCACTGTTGATATGGTTGATCGTGCTGAATCCTTTTTGGAACAAGGCTTGCTCGCATGGTTGTCTTTTGTCTAGTGTTGTGCCTATTCTATCTAGGATGACTCGAGTGAACAACTTGTAGGTGGAGGATAACAGGCAGATTGGGCGATAGTTGCTGACGTTGTGGATGTCTCCCTTCTTGTACAAAAGAACGGTCCTGCTAGTTTTTCATTGGGATGGAACCTTGCATTCGGACAGGTAGTGTGTGAAGAGCCAAACCAGTGTATTGACTAGTACTGGTGGAAGATTCTTCTGGAGTTCAGGTCTGAACTTGTCTGGACCGGGTGTTGTACATGTCTTTACTGATGAAATGGCGTGTTGGATTTTGGAAGGGAGGATGTGGGGAACGATATACCCATCCTGTGGAATTTGTTATGTTGGCAGGTGGACGTGGCTGTCGAAGAGATCCGAGTAGAAATTGTGAATAATCCTCTCCATTGCCTTTCTGGAAGATGTGTTAGATCCATCAGGACGTCGGAGGGCAGTCATTTGGTCTTGTAGTTGGAAAAGGACAGGACAGCGTCGTAGATACTTTTCCCTGCTTCTGCTGCATCGGCCAACATTGCTGCTCTTCTTTCTTTGAGGTCTTCCTTTATCACTTCTCTTCAAAGCTTTGTGAGCTCAGACGTTACCTTGTGGCTGCCTAAGGTTTGTGCCAAACCACACTGGGGAATGAGCTCAAGAGTTTCCAAAGACAGTCGTCCATTTGCGGCTTTCCCACTCTCGGCATTTTTTTGTGAGGTGGCAATCATACAGGTACTCAACCAGTCGATAGTATTCCTCATTGATGCTGTCAGTGATGGCATATTCCCATGTTACCGCAATAGTGCCAAAGAACTCCCAGTTGGTGGTCACTCTGGGGGTTCTCTTCTTAAACATAAACTTTGCAATCCTTTACCATGCTCTGTGATGTAGAATTTTGTACAAAGGAGATGGTGATCCGATCCTCTTTGGAATTTTGTGACAACAGCGACATCAGTCAGGCAAAACCTTCGTTTGAATACGATGTGTTCAATTTTGTTGTGGAACTGTCCACTGGGTGACTTCCATGTCCAATGTTTAGGTTCGGCCCTCTGGAACTGTGAGTTACCATGGATGGTCTTGGTCGAAATGATGGACTCAGAGAGTCTCTCTCCCTGTTTGTTCCATTCTAGGCCATGGGACCTAATGTGGAGTTCTTCTGGCAACCTTCTTGGTCCTGTCTTGCCATTGAAACTACCAACGATATTATAGAAGATGTGGTCTTCTTATAGAACTTCTCCAGCTCCATGTAGAACTTCTCAATTTCTTCTTCATCATAGTTGGATGTTGGTGCGTAGATGATGAACATAGAAATTTCTGGCAGTGAGCCACATCTTTTCAGTGTAATCATCTGATATGTGTTGTTAGGCATTCGAATGAATCAATGCTCATGGCTAAGTTTGTATTGACAAGGACACCAACGCCACCAACGCCTGTTTTCTCATATTCTGAGGAACAGTTCTTCTCCAGTGTCGAAAATGGTGTGATGTGATTGATGACTTCTTGTTTCAGTCAGAACAATGATGCCATATTTTATTTTCTGCGCCTCCACTATCAGGTCCTCAATGGATGCTTCCATGGCAGTATACATGCGTTGACAGTACAGAGAGTCATTTTAGTCTTTCTTCGTTTTGGCAGTCCTGTTTGTACCTGAGATTTTATCAGCCTCTCCTTGGTCATCCTTCTTAACACTGCTGCATTGGGGGCTCTTTCAGTGTCAGGCAAATGAGGTCCATTGTTGTTAGTATTTTTGGCATATTGAATATCGCCACTGGTAGCTTGCCAGGCTCTACCATGTGGGTGGGGTACTCTCGGTAGCTTGCCAGGCTCTCCAAGAGGGATGGAGGTTTTAAGGGCGGTCTCCAATTGCCCTTACATGTGTTCCCATGGTTCATACCATATTTGAAGCCCATCAAATATGGTGTGAAAATTATGGAAAATGGGTATTAAGTGTCTTATGCTGTGTCACAGCCGCGCAGTCTGGAAATTGGCCTGGAGCGTGGCAGTGGCTGGGTAGTAGAGGTAGTGGAGGTCTGCTGGTGAGGTATTTATCTGGCTCCGGTTGGGTGGGGTTTCTGGGTTTGATCCTTGGAGGTCCAGATATTGGAGGAGGCAGACAGAGGATCTTGTTTCCGGGTCTCATTGAGCCTAGAGTTCAAGTTCACAAAGTTCTGCTTTACCTGGCTCTATGGGGCTTCATTCATGCGTGAGGTCCAACCCAAGTGTCTGCAAAGCAGCCTGGAGCATGGTTGTGGCTGCGTAGTGGAGCTACCATTATTTACAGGTATTCAATTCAATACAATTTAAATAAAAGGGAGGGAGATGCAAAAAACTCCAGTGTTTGGGCACAACATGATCATGGCAGCAGCACACATGCTTGGGCGGCATATGTGTGTGCTTCCTCTGTTCAAACTGGCATCTTTTTGGTTTCTCCCAACCTTCCCGACATGTAGGTTTCTACCTAGGTAAGAATTCATAGCTGGGATATTTGCCAAAGGGCGTAGAGTTGAGAGTAGTTAATGCTCTTATTTGATGTTCATTCCTTGACCTTTGTTCCTGGTGGAGCTTCTTTCAGCTGGTGTTGGTCTGGCCTTCTCTAGGATCTGTGATGGCCCCAGGTAAAGATCTTTTCAGGCATTAGTTCCTGTGTTCACAAGGTGGGGTCTTGGCAGCCTTTGAGCTAGTTGGTTTCATTACTTCCCAAGAACACATTGCCAAATGGGGTTCTTCCTTATTTATGTGTCTTCCTGCTTCAATACTCAGCCCAGCTGTATAATCTGATGATTCATTGTTCAAGGCATAATGGCTCCGTAGGTCACCAGACCCACCCACTATTTGATCAAGGCAAATAGTGTCACGTATTGCTGTTTTAAGGTGCAGCTAGAACCATTTTCAGAGGAGTTCAAAGCTACTGACATTGGACTCAGGGTACTCTAGTTGTGTGTATGATGTTCTGTATCAAATCTTGAGCTTTGGCATTAGTCCTTTGTGCTATCCCCTGAATAATATTTAATTTAATTTAAAGACACACTAGTGTCCATTAGCGTTTACTCACTGATACTCACTGATACTCATTCTGGTTATTTACTATCTTTGCTTGCAATGACTAATATATCTACAAGTATTTTGTTGACAGGTGTTTACATTTAGCTTGGATAAACATTACAGATATTTGTGTCTTTGATAATTACATACTCAGCTATATAAAAACTGCACAACTCTGGATATAATATTTCCAGTAATATTATATGATAACTCTGATTACTTCACATACTCCCCAAAGTGGAATTATTAGTCTTTTAAATTTTCGTTTTTCCTAGTGAGTTCATATTATAATGTCCTTGTACGTTTGTATTCATATATTAGCTAAAGATGTTAAGTATATTTCAAAGATTTATAGCATTTACATATATTATTTATTAATATGCTCAAATATTTAATTTTCATTATTGAGTTACTTACCTTCACATAATTCATTCCAAATTCCTTCCATTTTGAATGATAAATGTGATGAAATTGATGAATATATATATGTATATTTCCTTATGTCTTTCTTGATGCATTTTATTTGTTAAGCCTTTGTTATGGATCATGCGTTTTTTTCATGAGAAGCACTTGTAACTCATAATGGCTTATTCCACTGGCACTCTACAGCATCAATCAATTGACAGAAAAAAATCATGGTTAGAGAAAAAGCTATATAAACAAGTCAGCCAACAGACAGATAATATTTCACTGGACGTTGTGGACTCATGTCCTAGAGTACCACCTTGCCTAGTTAAATCTATTTTAAAAGTAAATTTACTTTTATGTTGATGTTTACTATTTGTTTTCATTGGCTGGAAATTCTCAATTCTGTTGCTTTTTAAAGTTCTGTGCCTTTATTTGTTTTGAGTCAGAATATCTTTGAGGAGCCTCATATTAGTTTTGAAGTAGTTGATTGCAAAATTTTTGTGCTTACACTTTTTTTAGCTTTTCTTTTCTTCAAGTGGCACTGCAATTTTAATGCTAGAATTCTTTGTTTCTGTGTCCTTGAAAGGTAGAGAGAACAGGTCATTGAAAAGATGCAAAACCAAGATTGATCACAGCGCTGCCAGTGAAGATCAAGAGGGGAATAGCCCAAAGGGAGATATGCATCTATGCTGCTCTACTGCTTTTAATGCCACTTCTGACCCTTATTTATGAGAATACAGTTTTCTGCCTCTGGACTGCTGACTGATCTCTTGTGTATTCAGAATTGAGCTACATTGGATCCACTTGTTTAAAACACCAAGAATTATTATTTCTTGAGAGCTCAGTATCTTTCTTGCTAGAAAAACAGTATTTTATCCTAGTATGGTAGGTCACTGATTTTACACAGCAATATGTCCATTACCTAGTTGGGTCAGGTCAATAAACAGTAATAATGGCTGATGCATCACTTGCTGTGGTGCAAATATCTTTCCTGGTGTATCCCTCTTTCTCTATTTATATGCTATTTATGTGTAGCCTTCAGATATGCAAATTCATATGCATCTCAGTGAAATAACTTGTTAGGTAAAGCTTCATATTCTATGATGTGCAGTTAATTTTTCACTGTACTTTTTCTAGTTATGCTTACAACATGTACTCTGCCATTTCCAAAAGCACTCTTTTTTTCCTCCCTCAGATTTATTTATTTTTCAAAACATTTTATTGAATCACCATGAGAACAGTTACAAAGCTTTCAGGTTTAAGTCTCAGTCATACAATGATCAAACACCCATCCCTCCACCAGTGCACCTGTTCCACCACCAAGAACCCCAGTATACCCCCCGTTTCATCCGCTACCCTGTCTGTGTGGTAGATGATTTTCACTTTACTCTATCTTTACTTTGATTACATTCAGTGTTTGGGGAGAAAACCCACTATTATTATTTGGAATTTTCCCCCAACAATCAGACTTGCCGAAAAGACCTCACTTGATAATTTGTTTTCTATTGCTGGTAATGAAGAATATATGATTTTAGATTTCTGATATTTTAGCTATTAAAACCAGAGTGATTTCTGCCAGAAGCCATTGGCTTCTGAAATTGGTTTGTGTGCTCTGGGATCATAGCTGTTCAGGAGTGGAGGAGCCGTTTGTGGGCGGCCTCTTGGGTTCTCATCTTGGCAGGGACCAGCGCTGGTATTGCCCCCCATCCCGAGATTTCCTGTGCGCCCCGTCACTGCAAACTCGTACCTCCATCCAGTGGGCTCTGAAAGATGGCGGTTGCCATGCTGCTGCCACCAAAAAGAAAGGCTGAGTGACAAAAACCTTTCCCCTCCCGGGACGGCACAAGGCCATAGCTTGGTTCACCGTCTAGAGGCATTTCTGCAAGAAGCCACTGGGTTCTGGGTTGCGAACTTGGTTTGTGTGCCTCTGGGGTTCTCTCTATAGAGCCTTAGAGGCACACAAACCAAGTTTTTGGCATTATATTTTGCTTGGATATTCAACATCACCATTCAAGCCTGCCTTCTAGGGGCAGATGTTAGATCATCTATTTTCCATTGCTCACTTTACATATCAGGAAAGGTTTCGTGGCCACTTAAGTGGTTCAGAGAAATAGTCCTGATCCCCACATACTGGAGCCATGTTTGTAGAAGCTCAGTGTGATCGGGATTCCATCTGGATAAGGCAGGGAGACTGTACATCCTCCAGCTGGGGCACCCCTGTGTTATCGGCTTGGTTTGGGGCCCAGAATGTTCTCCCGAGTTGTGTTGCCCGCCGGCCAGGATTCTTCACTGCTGAGTGCGGCAAGATGGTGCCGGGGGCCTCAAAAGCATTCTTTTATTTGCTCTTTTTGTCTATTTATCTCCCTTTTTTAATTTTTAAAAATTTTATTGACAAACTGCGAGCATTCTTAAAGTCAGTAGGTATGTAACTTACAGTATTGTCTAATTTATTTGAAACCACACATGCAACTAACTATTTAGGTGATACATTAATCTGTCATTAAAAATATCTATATTTTGACTGAAGGATTCATTAGTATAAACAATTTACCAATGGTTCTGCCTTAAATTGTTTATTTTTAAACAATTTTTATTGAGGTACCATGATTTATGATATTTTTCATGGACGCATGATTCCAACAACACAACCATCAGCAGAGTGCTGGTTCGCTCCACCAGTGTCCCGAGGACTCTTCCCACAATCCCGTGTAAGCAAAATCTTCCATTGACAAAATATTCAGTTCTTGTTGTTCTCTTCATGCATCCTGGGAATAGATCTTTCACTTTAATTTTTTAATTTTTTTTAATTGTGGCTCCACCAATAGATTAATGAAACTAATTTCCTCTAATTAAAAAATGTAAAGCAATGATAAAGTGATAAAGGTAACTTTTACAAAATATCAATCATTTTATAGTTATATAAATTAAAATTAATATTATGAATAAGTCTGTGCTAATATATTATATGACATATGAGAGATAAGTTCTACAAATGTAAGATTTAGGAAGAGTGTAGAGAATGCTGAAAAGACATCTGCACTTCTATGTTCATTGCGGTAGTATCCACAATAAGCAGTATCTAGAGAAGCACAAATGCCCAAGAATAAATGATTAGATTAAGAAGCTGTGGTACATATACACAATTGAACATTAATTGACATTAAGAAGATATGTAGCCTTGCATTTTCCTGATACATAGATGGAACTGGAGAACATCATGCCAAATGAAATGGAGTCAGTGGGAGAGGTACAGACACAGAATGATCTCACCCATATATGGAATATTAATAAAACATGCTAGGAAAATAACTGATGTGAAAAAGCAGTAGAAATAAAGAGTAGGATAAATAGCCTTTGGCAACAAGCTTGCTTTTGTGTGAGGGGAAGAGAAATAAGACAGGAAAGAGACCACTACTAAGCAATGAAAGAAGTGGTCACTCTGGATGAGGTCTGGGTGATGAAAGTAGGTAAAGTGATAAGTAGGATACCCTATCAGTAACTATATTGTAAAGTACAGTGCCCACAAGGGGAAAAATGCAAAATAGTAAAAGGAAATCCCCTGTCATAAAGGCAGACTGGGGGTGGGAGGGAAACTAGGGTCATTCCTTGGCAGTGGGACATGGACACTATGAAGGGATTGATATTGGAACATTGTATATCAGAAACTAAATTACAAATTGCTGTAACTTTGTAATTTACCACAATTCAATAAAAATAAAAGATTGAATAAAGTCAAGGAAAATACAAGGAGAAAATATGACTAGCCCTATAGTAGTAAGAAAGTTGGTTTTAGTTGGTTTTATCTTAAGAAACAGAATATTCACTTTATGTTAGTAAATATTATATTATAGACACTGCTTAAGTGTATACATTATTTCATAATAAATTAAAATAAAAATCTTTGTACATATGAGGGGCTGGAGTGATAGCACAGTGGGTAGGGCATTTGCCTTGCACACGGCCGACCCAGGTACAATCCCCAGCATCCCATGGTCCCCTGAGCACAGCCAGGAGTAATTCCTGAGTGCAGAACCAGGAATAACCCCTGTGCATCGCCAGATGTGACCCAAAAAGCAAAAAAAAAAATCTTTGTACATATGAAACACCTTACATGATACATATTGTATTGAATATAAATAATATGTCAATTTGTTACTGTGAGTATATAAAATCCATTGGCATGATATGAGTAAATCAACTTTTTAATTCTAATAGAGGGAAATCATAAGCACCATGAAAGAATGCCATTGTCAATTTCAAGTTCTAAGGAGTTTGACTTGCTTTCTAAAGAAACAATCCTAAATGCTACTTGCAAGACAGGATTCAAGGCTTTGAATTTCCTAAGCTCTTTCTTTTCCCCAAAACTCTGTATTGTCCTTCCAAATATAAATGATAATCTAGCCATATAGATTATTATTGGGGACATGTCCATTTCACTGAGTTTTTTTTATTATAACCAGCCATTCTCACTTGGCTTATAGTCAAATTTTATAGATATGATGCTAACCTTATGTGCTTTCCTTTATATAAAATTTTGATTTTTTCCTCTTTCTGCTTCCAACAGTCTATTTCTATCTTTGGATTTAGAGCACAATATGTCTAAAATCTACCTATTTTAGACTATTTTTGCTGGAACCCTTGGGACCTCTTGGATATGGATACCTGAATGACCCAGAAATTTGAGAAATTCTTATTTAAAAATCTTTATAATTTCTTCATCAAATATGCCTTCCTGCTCTTCAAGGATTCTGATGACTTTTCTTTTTCTCCTCAGGTACGCATTTCATAGTTCTCTGGTGGGCTGTTGGTTTCTTTTCAGATTTTTCTCCACCTTTTGTTGTTATTAGTTTCTTGCATATAATCTTGGCGTATGTCTACCTTTTCCTCAGCTGCTGTTATTCTGTTGTTTAGAACTTCTACTGAGTTGTTTATATCACTACCAAACTCCTCACTTTAGCTTTTTTTCATTTTGTCTCTTACACTTTATGTGTTTTGCTGACTATATGTACCATACCATCACTCCTTGTACTCCTCACCATTGTGTTCTTGAAGTTACTGTCTGAAGATCACAGGTGCCCTCTCCATGAGAGAAGAAATTTTCCTAGTTTGGGCACCCAGTAGTATATGAATGTTCTGTGGGGAAGATTTTCATGTGTTCCTCTATTCCTACAAACAGCACCACCTGGTTGGTGGTGGGTTTCACACACACACATACACACACTCTGTGATCTACACTGAATGCTGTTAATGTTTGGCTCTTCCCATAGGTCAGGCCCGTCATGGGCATGATTTTCTAAGTGGGTAACTGCTAAAACAGCCACTAGTTAATCTCCTGCTCTCAGTCCCATGAGTTTCACATCTTGGACTCATGCTGAACTTTCTCCAGGGTAGCCTGGCTACCCCAAATGCATTAGTTCAATAGTCAGTTCCTACCCCAATCGACATTACCCCAAGAATCACAAAAGAGGCAGTGAGTGCAAGAAACAAAACAAACCTAATCACATAGTAGGATTAAATTCAGGCGAAAAAATGGACTCCCTGAATCAGTGCAAGAGGCTCAAAACAATTACACAGGAACACCAAATTAGAAGAGAATATCCTTGAAAGAAGAGGCAACCACCCATCGAGTTCCCTCAGAGTACCCCCTGGCTGTGTGTATGGGGGGTGCAGGAGGACACTGATACTGTATTGAAAAAAAAAAAGACACACTTCCAGAATACCTCAAGCACCATGGGAAAACAGTGCAGAATTCCACCACAAGGAGTGGATTAAGGTAGGAAACCTCAAGCCTCAAGAAGGAATATGGACATACATAATCTTTTTGATGAAGAATTCAGATATGAAATGGTGAGAGGTTTTAATGAGCTTAAAGAAACAATGAAACTGACATCTAAAACAATAGGAGGATATGAGGGCATTAATAAGAAAACTACAAACAGAAATGTCATTCATAAAAATTTGGTAGATGTAATGAAAAACTCAATAGATGTCCTCAACAGTAAAGCAAAAACAGCTGAATACAGAATCACTGAGATTGAATATTAGATGCAGAAAACCTCCAGGTAACAGCAGAAGGAGGAAAAAGACCCCAAATGAATCAAGGATAGACAAGAGAATTCTAGGATAAATTTAAGGGGAACAATATAAGGGTCATCAGAGTTCTGAAGGGAGAGGAAAGAAGCCCCAATGAGAAAGTAATAATAAAATACATCATTTCTGAAAAGTACCCAAAGTTGGAGAACACAGGCATTCAAGCTAGAAAGCCAAAGGATACTAGCTAAAAGAGACCCTAATAAAAAACCAAAAAATCCAAGACAAATCCAAATCAGAATGATGAAAACCATAGTTTAAGATACAATTTTGAAAGTAAAGTCAAATAAGAAACTAATTCTTATTTCTTACCAAATAAGAAAATTACATAAAAAGAAGTATCACTTTATTTAGAGCAGACCTATCAAATGAATCCCTCCAGACCCAAGATCAAGGTGAGATAAAGTGGGAAAAAAACTTAAATAAGTAAAGGCCTCACCAAGTGTACCTTACCCAGCTATACTCATTTATATTTGAAGGAGTGATACACAACATCACGGATGAACAATAGCTCAGAAATTTCATAGAGTCAAAGACCAAATTTTAAAGAACTGAATGGACTACTTTAAGGCAAGACAACTCCTCAAACACACCAAATATCTACATACAGATGGCACAAGTCCACATATATACCATCTTTCTCAATGTCAATGGTATAAATGGAGCAAATAAGATACACAAAATAGGAAAATGGATTAAAAATTGAATCTAATATTCTACTGCAAATAAGAAACATATTTAAATGGTGAGAGCAAACACAGACTCAAAGTTGAAGGCAGGAAACAATTCTTCAAGCAAACACCTTCAAAAAAGTAGGGGGTGGCCATACTAGATAGTATTCGAAGACATAGACATCAGGCTGAAAAATGTTCAAAGACACATTGAAGGTCACATCTTAAAAATCCTGTGATATGTTTAACAGGCCACACGTACAATAAGCTTTCAGTAACTGTATTGTATAATATAATGCCGGAAAGAGAAAGGAGAGAAGAAGAAGAAGAAGAAGAAGAAGAAGAAGAAGAAGAAGAAGAAGAAGAAGAAGAAGAAGAAGAAGAAGAAGAAGAAGAAGAAGAAGAAGAAGGAGGAGGAGGAGGAGGAGGAGGAGGAGGAGGAGGAGGAGGAGGAGGAGGAGGAGGAGGAGGAGGAGGAAGGAGGAGGAGGAAGGAGGAGGAGGAAGGGACGAGGGGAGGAGGGGGAGGAGAGGGAGGGGGAGGAGAGGGAGGGGGAGGAGAGGGAGGGGGAGGAGAGGGAGGGGGAGGTGGAAGGGGAAAGAGGAATGTCTGCCAGTTGAGTGAGGGTGATGGGATGGAAACTGGGTACACTGGTGCAGGGAAATGTTCACTGGTGAAGGGACTGGTGTTGGGACAATTTAAAACTGAAACTGAAACATGAACAACTTTGCAAATTTATGTATCACTGTGATTCAATAAAAATAAAGTCATTGTCTGAGGATTTTGTTCAGTCAGTTGGTGCTGCTTAAGCCTTCTGTGTAATTCTTGTTACTTAATGAACTTGGTAGACTTCTATGTGTCTTTCCTATTGGTTTTGCTGCACTACTGCTGTGCTAAGTCTTCGTAGTTAGCCCCCTTGGACTCTCTGAGCGATCATGCTGGGAATTGCTCTTTTCCCTTTCTTGTTCATATTCACTCAGTGTTAGAAAATATAACTGTGAGCTGTGTAAATTTTGATGGAGAGGTCGTCAGGAGATGTGGAATTGGATCTGTTGAAATGGCAGAGGACAGACACGGAGGCTGCTGAATTCTGGCTGTAAGAGAAGGAGGGTGTCTTTGCTCAAAAAAGGCCTTGGAATTTTCAATGATGAGACTAATTTCTACTGGACTCATGGGGCATCAAGCCATTTCAGGAGATATGGTCTTGGTCCTGTTGAAAATCTATATCTTCTCTTGATTAAAGTTTGTTCATAACCTCACTCATTTTTCTGAGGGGTCATTGTTAGAAACAATCAGCAGTGTTCAGAGTTTACGCCTGGATCTTTGTTCAGGGATAAATCCTGTCATTGATTGTGGATAATATGCAATGCCAGGGATCAAAAGATGTTTTACACATACATGTCAATCTCCCTCCATTTTGTACTGTATCTCTCGCTTTTTCACCTCATACCTGAAGGGTTATCCTTTTTATTGTTGTTGAGCTTTTTAAGTCTCTTGAATGTTAGCTCTCTATACAATATACTATGCACAAATTGTTTTACTGTTCAGTATAGGGTGTCATTTTATTTTAATCAAAGGTTTCCATTTTGCCATCCAAATACTTTTAAATTTCATATAATCCTTTTATTTATATTGTTTTATTTATGTTTGCAAATAGAATCAAATTATTAAAAATATTTCTGAGACCAATATCCTGAAGAGTTCTGATAGTATTTTATGATTTCAATATACTTTAAGTCTTTGATACACTACATGTAACATTTGTGAGTGGTGTGAGAAACAGACTCAATTTCATTTCTTACATGTAGCCATTAAGTTCTCCTACTACTGTTGATAAAAGAGGCCTTCTTTGCCTCACTTGATGCTCATTTGTCATAAAATCACTATCCATTAATCTAAGGATCTTTTTCCTCTGGAATCTCAATTTTAATTGGATTGAGAGTTTATCTTTTTCCTGTATCAAATTATTTTGACTATGATGGCTGTAGACTATATAATTCTTTGGTTTGAGACCATGTCCAGTGTTAATTGGTGTTTCTTCCTGGATTTGTGATCAGGGATCACTTTTTGTGATCTTTGGAGGAGGTCATAAGGGCCACCACAATAGTGGTCAGGACATGATGCAGTTTTAGAGATTAAATTTGGTACCTCTGAACACTAGGAATGCAAAACCGAACCAGTTAATTTGTCTCTATTGGACAAATACTCATGGACCAGTAGAGATATGTCTAAATGTATATACCATTCCTGAAATATTTTATTTAAAAGTCATTTAGCATATTATCTTTTAAAATTATAAATTATGCACATGCAGCAGAGATATACTATATTTTAATCCATTTATAATCATATTTTAAAATTTTAGGTTATTTTAGTGACCAGAGAGATAGTACAGGAAGTAAGACATTTACTGTTATGTCTTACATGCTGAAACCCAATTCAATACCACCATTGCATGTGATCCTTAGAACACTGCCAAGTGTTATACCTGAACACTGAGTTAGGAGTTAAGTACTAAGCACCACTAGTTGTGGTTCAAAGTTTGATAAAATTTATTTTTGTTGCATTATAAATATAATAATGAGGATTGAATATTTAGAAAACTGAAGAGAAATGTTTATCACTTTATACAAAAAGTTCCAAGATTATAAAGAGGGCACTTGACATGAGCTAAAACAAATAATAAGAAAGAAAACACATGGGCGTTCTAACTTGTAGCCACTAGCACCCATTTATGTAGACTGGAAAAATGAAAAGAGACATAATTATATAAACACTAAAATGTTAACCATATTAATGTCTAAATGACCATGTTATCAATAATGTTTTAGTGAACAAAGGTCATTAGGGAAAAAATAGATGAAATAGAACTAGCTCAGCTGAACATTTTCTATTTTGAATTAATGTAATAACACAATCTGAAAATTGTAATGGAAATAGACCATTTAATATTTTTCAGAATTTCATTGCTGTTTTCTAGGGCAAATGACAGTCATAAAAATGGAAGTTTCTATGTTTCAGAAATTTTCAACTAATTTTTCTGATATATTAGTTATACACTCTGGATCTTGTACAAGAACAGTAAACTTTATATATTCTTTCTATGTTCCTTACATCGAATTGCCTATTTTATATTACTGGCATAATCTGATCAAAATAATCACATTTTACTTGATATATTTAATATTTATTGCCCTTGAGAGCATATTGGCCAATTCAAGCTTCTTTACCAATGAAAGAAAGTAGAATCATTGATACTCTGCTGTTTATACTAATACACTACATCCAATTAGGAAAATATTTGGAAAATTAGGGATGGAGGAGAGAAGAGTTTACTTTTAGTCAAGAGAAAATGACAAATATGAGACACCATTTTTCCTGATGTCTAAATAATAAAAAGCAGTTGCTATAGAAAAAATTTGACTAATCATTATGGCTTACTAGTTGGATTATCAATATAATACTTTTAATTGAATCACTATGAAATAGAGATTACAAAGCTGCAAATGATTGACTTTTACTCATAAAATGTTCCAATACACATCCCTCCTCCAGTGTACATTTTCCAAAACCAATTTACCCAGTTTTCCTTCCACCCCTCCAAAACCTCCCCCTCTCCATGCCTGACTCTGTGGCAGGCAATTTGCTTCTCTCTCTCTCTCTCTCTCTCTCTCTCTCTCTCTCTCATTTTATGCATTATGGTTTGCAATACAGATAGTGAAAGGTTATCATGTAAATTACTTTACCTACTTTCAGCACACAGGTTTTATCCAAAGTCATTTTCAACTACAGTTGTCATACTGAAACCTTCTCTATCTTAATTACACTCTGCCCCTCACACAGTTGTGGTAACTTCCAACAGGTGATCAGTGTTTTTAGGCCCTGTTTTCCCTGGACTTGGATATTAATCTCATATTATTTTTGCATTCCACAAACAAATGCAGCCATTCCATATTTGACCCTATTTTTTGAACTCATTTCACTCAGCATGACACTTTCCATGTCCATCCATTTATAGGCAAATGTCATGACTTCATTTTTCCTAACAACTGTGTCGTATTTCATTGTGTAGATGTATCATAGTTTCTTTATCCAGTCAACTGTTCTTGGGCAAACAATCTGTTTCCAGATTCGGATTAATATGGAAAGTACTGCAATGAAGATCATAGTGATACACATGTAATAACGAGTTGATGTCAAACATGTACAAAGCACTGGTAGAAATTTACAAGATAAAAAACATCCAACCCCATTTAAAATGTAGACAAGAAATAAACTGAAAATTCCTCAAAATAGAAATTCAAATGGCGAAGAGGCACTTGAAAAACTGCACCACATCAGACCACAATCCATAAAGAACATTGAAAACAAGGTCAGAAAAACCTCCCACGATATTGAAGCTAAAGGTATCTTCAAAGATGACACGGAACTAAGCAATCAAGTAGAAACAGAGATAAACAAAATGGGATAATATTAAACTAAGAAGCTTCTGCACCGCAAAAGACACAGTGACCAGAACACAAAGGCAATCTATAGAATGGAAAAGGATATTCACTCAATACCCATCTGATAAGGGGTTGATATCAAGGGTATATAAGGCACTGGTTGAACTCTACAAGAAGAAAACATCCAGCCCTATCAGAAAATGGGACAAAGAAATGAACAGAAACTTTATCAAGAAAGAAATACAAATAGCCAAAAGGCACATAAAAAAATGCTCTTCATCATTAATCATCAGGGAGATGCAGATCAAAACAACTATGAGATACCACCTCACACCACAGAGACTGGCATACATCCAAAAGAACAGAAGCAACCGCTGTTGGCATGGATGCGGGGAGAAAGGGACCCTACTACACTGCTAGTGGGAATGCCGACTGGTTCAACCCTTCTTGAAAACAATATGGTAGCTCCTCAAAATATTAGAAAGTGAGCTTCTGTTTGACCCAGCAATACCACTTCTGGGAATATATCCCGGAGAAGCAAAAAGGTATAGTCGAAATGACATCTGCACTTGTTTGTCCATCGCAGCACTGTTTACAATAGCCAAAATCTGGAAAAAAACTGAGTGCCCGAGAACAGATGACTGGTTAAAGAAACTTTGGTATCTCTACACAATGGAATACTACGTAGCTGTCAGAAAAGATGAAGTCATGACCTTTGCATATAAGTGGATCAACATAGAAAGTAGTATGCTATGTGAAATGAGCCAGAAAGAGATAGACACAGAAGAATTGCACTCATCTCTGGAATATAAAACAACAGAATGGGGCCCTCCACCGAGATGTAACCCCCGTGGCTGCATGTTTGCAGCCTCTCTGCTGCTGCACGACCATGGCCCCGGAGGCCAGCTAAACTACTTTGGGCACCAGCAGCTTCTTGCAGAAATGTCCCTAGACTGTGAACTGAGCCCCGGCCGCCATCTTATGATGGCCACAAAAGGGAGGTATGAGCTTGCAGTGATGCAATTTCTGGCAGAAACTTCCCTGGACTTAGTTATTAAAATACAGAAATCCAAAATGCATGGCTGCGACCTCATATCTCTTCATTGTCAGCAATGGAAAATAAATTATCAAATGCTTCCTTTACTCCAAAGAATAACAGTGAGTTTTTTGTCGAAATATTTAATGCAATCAAAGTAAAGAGAAAAGTAAAGTGAAATTTATCAGCTACACAGGCAGGTTGTGGGGAGGGGTGGGGTGGGGGGGAGGTATGGTGGGGTTCCTGGTGGTGAAATATGTGCGCTGGTGAAGGGATGGGTGTTTGAGCATTGTATAACTGAGACTTAAGCTTTGTAATTTTCCACATGGTGATTCAATTAAAAAAAAACAGAATGGGAGACTAACAGCCAAGAATAGCAGAAATAAGTACCAGATTTGCTCCATGGCTTCGAAGCAGGCCTCACATGCTGGGGGAAAAGGCAGTTCAGATAGAGAAGGGAACACCAAGTAAAATGTGGTGGTAGGACCCACTCGGGATAAGAGAGACGTGCTCAAAGCAGACTATAGACCAAAGACAATAGCCACCCAATACCTCCATTGTTAACCACAACACCCAAAAGGAGAGGGAGAACAAAAGGGAATGCCCTGCCACAGAGGCTGGGTGGGGGGGCATGAGATGGGGGGAGGAGTGATGGGGTCATCAATGGAGAACGGGCACTGGTGGAGGGATGGGTACTCAAACTGTGTATTACTGAAACACAAGCATGAGAATATGTAAATCTGTATCTGTAACCTCACGGTGATTCATTAATAAAAAAGTAAAAATAAAAAAGTAAAGTACATTAAATCAGAAAAAAAAGTTCCACATCACTAATCAGGAAGATGAAAATAAAACAAAAGTGAGATATTATATCACCCCACAGAGACTGTCACACATCAAATGAATAAGGAAAATCAGTGCTTGTGTAGATTCAGGGGGAAAGGGACTCTCATTCATTGGCCCAGCCTCTTTTGGAAACAATATGGACATTCCTCATGAAATTAGAAATTGAATTCCCATTTGACCCAGCAATACCACTTCTGGGAATATTTCCTGGGGGCCCAAATATATATCAATATAATTTTGTTTGTTAGAAATAATGAATGTAGATTTGAGCTCAGGTTTTTAGGTTTATAAATTTTTAGGTCAAAATACAATAATACCATTATAAAATTGCATTTCTATAAGCTTTCTAATCAATAGCAGTAGTGATGTCTTAACTTCATATAGTACTAAAAATATAGAAGCAATTTCTTGTATTGGATAGAACTTGGAGTTTTGCAACTCCTGTAATAAAAAAATACCCTGTAATGGATATAGATATAGTTCAGTCAAATGGCATTTAAAAGTCTGTGGATTAATCTAGGATTGGAACATAACTTTGCTACTTACATAGTTTAGGTTAATCACTACTTTAATCTCCTTATAACCTATTTTCTTGCATTTTAAAAATCACAATGATAATTAAAATATATATCTTTCATAGTTTTGTGACAAATGCATGTATGTATCACATACATTTATAACACCTGAAACCAAGGAATTGTTGCATGATACATTTTTGCAGAGAAAATTTTACTTTCCACAGACAGATGGACAGTAGGGACTCTAGAGATTATGCTGTGCTTCATGTTTAACCAGGAATCGAAATAACCTTTGTATTTTAATTTCAAATCTTTGTATTATGCCATACTTTGTGTTTGTTTTTTATAATTTGGAATGTTTCAGTGAGGCACTGGAATTCTTTCAATTATTATTTCCATACTCAACTGTGCAGTTACAATCAGCTGCTTATTGGTTTTTCTCCTTTTATTTTATATTATCAAATATGCTTGGATTTCCTGAAGTTCTAAATAATGGGTAATGTGTGATAAAAGTGACCCTCTTTTTTGAAGATGGGTTAAAAGAGCTCCTAAGGCAATAACTTTTCTGAAACTTTAACATACAGACCTGAGTTGAAATGTAAGAAAGACAGATGCTGTGTCTTTGTTTAAAAGAGGCTGAGTTACTGGTTGAAAATGTTGATATCTGATTCTTAATCATTTTTGTTAAGGAAGCAGACTTGAGAATGAAGCTATCTTGGACTCTCCAAGACATCTCATCTGCCTCCTAAGGAAAATAAGTAAATTCGATAAAGGTCAAGAAAGAGCATAAAATGGGTCTTGCTAGAATGTCTGCCATTGACAATATTTGAGGTATAATTAGATATATATTGTTTAATTAACTATTTGTGGGGTTAATTATAAGGAATTATATCTTAGGGGCAAACTCCTTCCATATCAAAATCCATCTTCATTGAATGCTTTCTTTTCTTTCTGTCATTTTGAAGTAGGTAGAAGACATTTTCATATTTGATTTCTTTGTCATATTTTCCACGGTATTAGTCTTAGAAAACATTTTAATGTGAAATATTAAGTATATATACTACTACTCATGCATGCTTATTATTACATGTCTAACTTACATATGCTCATTTCTTATGCTCATTAGATAATTATAAATATGGCTAAATTGTATTTTATTGTAGATATATTCTAGTTGATTTTAGAGAGGTAAACTGCCAATAAGCATTTAGGAGTCTGGTACTCCTTACTGGAGAAATTTGACTTGCTATTGTGGTCTGAGTGCTCAAAGATTAATCTTGGCAATACAGTGCTGTTTATTTTTAGTTCTTAAGAGGAAAGGTAGTGCAGGGAATAAAATTTTTGACCTAGTATGTTTGAGGCATGTTCTCCATATTTTAAAGCTATCACTTTGATTTCCTAGTTTATTTTTATTTTGGTGCATTCTTGAATATGTATAATAAATATGTTTATGTGTACAGTTATTTTAATGCCTATTTCACATAAAAAGTTTCTTTCCAGGCAGGCGAAACCAATTTAGATTCTTGTAAGCAGTATATGAATGCTTCTTGAAAGTTGATCATTTTGTTATGTGTTAGGGTGTGTGCCCAGAAAAACATGAATTGCAAAGTTTGCATGATCTGGGACTAGAGAGCTAATACAAGGGTTAAGGCTCACACAGATATACTCATTTTAATGGCACCAGATGGTCCTTTTGAGCATTAATAGGTGTAAAATTGGAGGACCCAAATCACCTCAGGAGGTAACCAAGATAATCTCTGGCACTGCAGGGCCTGAGCAACAGTATAGTAGGTTTAACCTTAACTTTTTAAAATGGAATCTTTGTTAAATATATAGTTACAAAGTTTTTCATGATTGTGTTTCAGTCATACAATCTTTCAATACCCACCTCTTTGATTACTATTCATTTTCTGCCACCAATGTCCCCAGGTCTCTCCCACTCCCCTCTTCTCTATGGCAGACAACTCTCCCTCCTTCCTCCCCCCTCTCTCTTTATCTCTCTTTCTATCTTTTTCTCTCCTTTCAGACACTGTGGTTTGTAATGCTACTACTGAAATGTTATCATGCATATCATTCTTCATCCTTTTAGTCCTCAGTTCTTGTCCAGAGTGATAATTTCCAGCTATCATTGATATGGTCCCTTTAGGTCCCTTCTCTATACTAACTTCCCTCCCCCACAACTTGTGGCAAGTTTCCTACCATGGACGGTCCTCCTGGCCCTTGTTTCTAGTCTTTGGATATTGTTCTCATGCCCTTTTTATAGGAAAAATGAATGTGATAATTCTATATGTATTCCTCTACCTCTTACTCATTTCATTCAGCATGGTACTCTTAATGTCAATGTATTTATAAGCATATTTTATTACTTCGTTTTTTTCTAATGGCTATGTAGTATTCCACTGAATAGATGTACCATATTTTCTTTATCCAATCATTTGTTCTCATTCACTTTGGTTGTTTCTAAATCCTGGCAATTGTGAATGATGTTGCATGGAATATAGAAGTACACATGGAGTCTGTTCATTGCGCTTTGGGTCCCTAGGCTATATTCCCAAGAGTATCAATCCTTTGCTATAGCTTTGAATGTCTGGCCTCATTGGCTGAGATTTCAGGGTGTGATCCAGTGTTTTCTGAACACAGATTGGGAGAATTTTCCCTCTCGGCACCTTGCAAAATAAGTTTATATGTGCTTATTTAAGACAACAACATTAAAATTCCATTAGACTCACTCTAGTGGTCATCACTTTGCTCTTGGATACTGACTTATCTCCACAGTGAGAGGTGTTTCCTACAAATATAATTTTCAGGAATCCATAATTGTCAAGAAAAAGCAATTTTATACTCTTCAAAGGAAAATCAATCTGTCTCAATCTCTACCTAGTTTCAGGTTCTTCATATTTTCATAAAAGAAAATAATTCCATAAGAAAACATATAATGAATTTGAGTATTTTTTATTGATGTTATTTCTAACAAGAATTCAGGCTCTCCCAAAAAGAGTGAGGAAAGTGCCCAAAGTGAAGAAAATTCACACTCTAAAGAGGGTATCAGTTATTCCCGAATGGAGAGTACATGAAGTAAAATAAATTAACACCCCTTTTTTAGGATGCAGGTGATTCTGAATGAGGGCTTCCTAAATAAAGGGGAAAATTATATACTCATTTATGGTTGTTGACTGCTTTAGAAAGGAATCACACATCCTTAGTGGTTAGTTCTCAGAATAGGGTGTTACAAGTAACAAAGTAATTATGAGGCTGGCAAGATAGTAGAGTGGGTACAGTATTTGTATTTCGTGTGGCTGACCAGGGAATTCATTCTTAGAACCCCATATTGTCCCTTGATCCAGCATCTCAAAGATAAGAATAAGCCATGAACACCACTGGAAATAGAGAAGGAGGAGAAGAAAATGTTGAAGGAGAAGGAGAATATGAAGGAGAATAATGCTCATAGTGAATGTGGACAACCTTGTCTTGTGCCTAATCTTAGAAAACTCGGTTTTTCACCACTAGAGTATAATGTTTCCATGGTCATGTGATAAATATATTTAACTATGTTAAGGAAAGCTATTCAACCCTTTTTATACTGAGAATTTTTATCATGAATGGATGTTAGATCTTGTAAAATTCCTTCTCTCACTCTATTGATATGATCACAAGGTTTTAACTTGTCCTTTTATTGATTGGTTTATTTAATTGATTAGCTTGAATATATATTTTAAAAAATCTTGCATTCCCCAGGATGAATCCTACTTGGTTATGGTGTAAGATATTTTGATGTATAAACAAATTTGGTTTGCCAGTGTATTATTTAGAATATTTGTATTTAACTATAATTCAGGATTGGAGCGATAGCACAGCGGTTGGTCTTTCACCTTTCAATCGGACAACCTGTGTTCGATTCCTCCGCCCCTCTCGGAGAGCCAGGCAAGCTACTGAGAGTATGGAGCCCGCACGGCAGAGCCTGGCAAGCTATCCATGCATGTTGGATACGCCAAAAACAGTAACAATAAGTCTCTCAATGAGAGACGTTACTGGTGCATGCTTGAACAAATCAATGAGCAACGGGATGACAGTGACAGTGACAGTGAACTAGAGTTCAATTTAATATTGAAAATCCTTGCCAGAGCAATTAGACAAGAAAGAGATATTAAAGACATCCACATTGGGAAATAACAAATCAAATTCTCCCTACTTTTATATGACATGATAATGTAGCACTGTCATCTGATTGTTCATCAATTTGCTGGAGCTGGCAACAGTAACGTCTCCATTTTGAGACATGTTATTACTGTTGTTGGCATATCCAATACACCACGATTGGCTTGCCAGGCTCTGCCGTGTGGGAGGGATACTCTCGGATGATGCTGAGCTCTCTGAGAGGATGGAGGAATCGAAACAGGGTTGGCTCTGTGCAAGGCAAACGCCCTACCTTCTGTGCTGCAGTCCAACATGATACTATACTGAGAAAATCCTATAAAACCATAAAAATGGTTAGAGGAACAATGGACTTATACATTAAACTGGCAGGCTTAAAAATCAACATGCAATGGCTTGAGCGATAGCATTTGCCTTGCAGGCAGCCGATCCAGGTTCTATTCCCAGCATCTCGTATGGTCCCCTGAGCACCACCAGGAGTGATTCCTGAGTGCAGAGCCAGCAGTAACTGTTTGTTCAGGGTCTTGAAGAAGCATGACCATCTCGTAGGTGGGCAGGCATGCGTTGCTTTGAAGTCCCATGGAATCCAGTCGATAACAGCTTTACTCAAGCGATTGTCTATAAATCACATTACGTGTCTGGCCCATCAGATTTTCGACACCTTGGCAAACGAGACAGTGTCCCTGATTCTCGATCATCGACAGAGGTAAGAACTCCAGGTTCCTTCTCATACTTGAATGAAACGTGATACTCAAGCACAGTTCTTTCGATTCCTTTTGGGGAGATATGAATAGTGTTCTTATACAGTTTTTGTAGGGCCCAGGTCTCTGAGGCATACGTTAGTGCAGGAGGAACGATGGAGTTGAAAACATGTGCCAGAGCTGGAGGTTCTTCATCTTCTTAAAAACTCCTTCAGCGCTTTGAAGGCATTTCACATAGCTCTCTTCCTCCTGCACAGCTCAGGTGCCAGGACGTTTGCATGTTGATTTCTCGACTTAGGTACACATAACTGCTGAATTCAGAGATGTTTGTTCCCTTGAGACAAGTGGAATGTCAGGAACTAGTCCAATTCTG
The DNA here is from genome assembly GCF_027595985.1 of Sorex araneus. Taxonomy (NCBI): domain Eukaryota; kingdom Metazoa; phylum Chordata; class Mammalia; order Eulipotyphla; family Soricidae; genus Sorex; species Sorex araneus. The sequence goes on from NC_073313.1 coordinate 124,749,219, forward strand.
ATGAACATTGTCTTCAGGAGATTCAGCTGCAGTCCGACCTTTTCACACTTACGGTCAAAGTTGGGCAGCATTCGTGCTGCTCCACTAATGTTTGGTGTTATTAAAAAGAGCTTTGGTGTTATTAGAACGATGTCATCAGCGAAGTGGAGGTGGTGTAGTTGCCGACTTCTTCACTCCCATTCCTTCCCATTCCAGTCGTTGCATGACATTCCCAAGGGTGGCACTGAAGAGTTGGTGAAATGGTATTGCCCTGCTGAACCCCTCTCTTTACGTCGATGATCATTCCTTGTAGAATGGTGAGATCCTGGTGAACTGGGATCCTGATTTACTGGGTTTCAATGCTCTGTTTGGTGAGGTCTTTGATGACCATTTCAGTCTCGACAGAATCAAAGGCCTTCTTTAAATCCATAAACATTAGACAGAGCGGCATCTTGAACTCTCGTGAAACCTCAATCAGCTTGTCACCGTGTGGATAGGGTTGATCCTTCTGAATCCTTTTCGGAACCCTGCTTGCTCACATGGTTGTCCGTCGTCCAGTGTTCTGCCAATCCTGTTCAGGATGACTCGGGTGAACAAATTGTAGAAGTCAGACAACAGCCAGATCAGGCAATAGTTGCTGATGTCATGGATGTCTCCCTTGTACAGCAGGAGGGTCCTGCTGGTTTTTCATTGGGACGGAACCTTGCATTCAGACAGGTAGCGAGTGAAGAGCTGAGCCAGTGTATTGACGAGTACCGGTGGCAGAATTCTTCAGGTGTTTGGGTCTGACCATGTCTGGACTGGTGTTGTAAGTTTCTTTACCAAAGAAATAGCGTGTTGGATTCCAAAAGAGAAAACTCCAGGAACGATATATCCATCTTGTGGAATTTGGTATGTGGGCAGGTGGATGTGGCTATCAAAAAGACCCAAGTAGAAGTTGTGGATAATCTCGATTGCCCTTTGGAAGATGTGATAAATCCATCTGGAGGTCGAAGGGCAGTCATGTTGGTTTTATAGTTGGTGAAGAACAGGCAGGCATTGCAAATACTTTTCCCAGCTTCTGCCTCATCAGCCAACACTGCTGCTCTTCTCTCTTTGAGGTCTTCCTTTATTGCTTCTCTGCACAGCTTTGTGGGCTCAGATATTAGCTTATGATTGCCCAAGGCTCGCGCCAAACCACGTTCGAGAATGAGCTCCAGAGTTTCCGAAGATAAGCGTCTCTTTGTGTCTTTCTCTCTTTTGACATTCCTTGCACAATCATGGAGGTGCTGACCCAGTCAATCGTATTACTCTTCAAGTTTGTCAGTGATGGCATCTTCAGATATTGATGCAGTAGTTCCAAAGAGCTCCCAGTTGGTGGTTGTTCTGAGAGTTCTCTTCTTAAACTTTGTAACCCTTTCTTCCTGTTCTGTAAAGTAGAATTTTGCACGAAGGAGACGGTGGTCTGTTCCTGTTTGGAATTTTGGGACAATAGCGACATCGGTCAGGCAAAACCATCGATTGAATATGATTTGGTCAATTTCATTGTGGAACTGTCCACTTGGACTCTCCCATGTCCAACATTTAATAGATTCAGCCTTCTGGAATTGTGAGTTACTATGGATGATCTTGGTCGACATTCTGAACTTAGACAGTCTCTCAGGCTTTTCATTCCATTCTAGGCTCTGGGTCTTGATGTGGACTTCTTCAACGACCTTCATGTTCCTATCTCGACATTAAAATCACTGACAATGATCTTGGAGAAAGTGTGGTCTTCTTTATAGAATTTTCTCCAGCTCCATGTAGAACTTCTCAATTTTTTCTTCATAGTTGGATGTCGGTGCATAGATGACGAAGATAGAAACTGCCAGCAATAAGCCACATCTATTCAAGCATAAGCATCCAATTTGGGTTGTTAGGCATCTGAACGAATCAATGCTCATGGCCAAGTTTGTGTCGACAGGACATCAAAACCACCAATGCCTCTACTGTCGCATGTTCTGAGGAATAGTTATTCTTCAGTGTCTAAATGGCATGACGTGATTGATGCCTTCTCATCTTGGTCAATCCAATGATGTCATAATTGATATTCTGCACTTGCACCATCAGGTCTTCAATGTGCACTTCTGATGCCAAAATACATTTGTTAAAATTGCAGACAGTCATTTTAGTCCTTCTTCGTTTTGGCAGCCTAGTTTGGCCCTGAGATTTTAGCAGCCTCTCTTGACTCGTCCTTCTCAACTCGTCCTTCCAGGGTCAGGGGAATGAGGCCCATTTTTATTACTGTTTTTGGCACACTGATATTCCTAGGGTAGCTTGCCAGGCTCTGCCGTGTGGTTGGCATGTTGGTTCACTTTTCGCCGGTTGGTACCATTTCCACCCTCTTGCCACGATGAGGCAGTGAACCATCGAGGGGATTAGAAGATAAGGATAGACTCTCAAATCAGTGCAATAGAGTTTAGATTCCAGAGATAGATCCTTATGTCTATTGATTGTTAATATTCAATAGTGTAGTAAAATTTGTCAAATAGAACAAGTAGAACAAGGAAAGCCATTTTAACACGTGGCATTAGGAAAATTGGTCAGTACTGGATTCCAACTCCTTCTAAAGCCATGCACAACAGGGAAACAAAAAATGGATTAGACATCTTGGTATCAAACTTAAATTCAAAAATTATACTGAATAAAACATAGGTAGAGCACTTCATGACACTGACATTGTAGTTTCTAAAGTTGTTAAATATAATTGGTAAGGAAAATGGAAGCAAAGAGAAACAAAATATCTCTACCAAATTAAGGAGCTTCTTCACCACCGAGCAGAATATAAGTGTATTTATAACACTGAATGAGCATGGATCATTCTTAATTATATTATTCTCAGTAGCAGTTTCTGAATGTTTTGTACAACTGACATTTTTATTACTTTTGCCTCTTTGTTTGACTTTTGACTTTTCATATGCATTAAAATACATCATTTACTGACTGTATCTTCCAGTGACAGTTCCTTGTCAAATTACTTCTTGGTCTTTTGTTGTTTGAACTTTTGGATTGTCCTGTTGAATCTTGTTTAATGCTATCAGATCTACAATGATAAATTATTGATTGGACAGCTATTTTATTCACTTTATTGTATATAAATCTTTTACTCACTTTCTAACCTGTAGAGTTTCAATAAAAATCTGCCATGACTTTTATTGAGGACATTTATAGGTAATTTTTATTTTATTATTGAATCACTGAGATGCAGTTACAAAGCTTTCATGTTTATAGGTAATTTTTAGACTTCCTTTTGCTGCTCTCAAGATAGCATCCATACATTTGCCTTCTGCTATTTAAATTACAATGCATCTGGTATTTTTCTTAAATTTTCCTTTTAATTTTTCTTTAATAGCCTAAATTAAAAAATATTGATATCTGAGTTTTAGGCATATAATATATTAAGAGCAATTCTGCTATCAGTGTCAAATTCCCTTCACCATGAGTGTGCCCCTACTCCATCCCCCGTTCTTGTTGGTCCACTTCCCCACACCCCAGCCTGCCACTTTTACAGGCACATTGTAAGCTTTGATTTTTGAAACTTAGTTCTCACACTTCAATAATGTTAAGTATGTGCTTTGGATATATAGCTATACTACTCTCTCACATCATTTGTGTGACTGAATCCCACACCCCTCTTCCCCATTACTTCCTTCTCTCATTTTCCTTCCCCATTGATTTCTTTCCTTTATTGTTTTCCTCACTAAACCCTGGGTAAAAGGATTATTTTTACATTCTACATTTATTACATAAAATTTTCTTTTCCAGGGCCGGAGCGATAGCACAGAGGGTAGGGCGTTTGCCTTGCACGCGGCCGACCCAGGTTCGATCCCCGGCATCCCATATGGTCCCCAAGCACTGCCAGGAGTAATTCCTGAGTGCAAAGCCAGGAGTAACCCCTGAGCATCGCTGGGTGTGACCCAAAAAGCAAAAAAAAAATTCTTTTCCAGTTACCCTGTATATTACAAATAAGTGAGATCAGCCTGTGTTCATTTTCTTCTGGCTTACTTTATTCAACATGATATTTTTCAACTGTATAGTATTCCACTGGGTGCACACAAACACATGCATTCGAGTGCACACACACATAAGCACACACATCTTTATAATCTCTTCATCTATCATTGGAAACCTAAATAGATTCCCTAATTTAGCTACTGTACTAGGTGCATCAATAAAAATGGTACGCATATGTCCTTTAGCATTAATATTTTAAATCCTGAGGGTAGATGCCCCAAAGTGGAATTACCTGATCCTATGGCAGCTCAACTCTAATTTACTAAGTAATCTCCATACTTCGTTCCACAGGAGTTGAATCAGATAATATTCCCAATGGCAGCAGATGAGAATTTCTTTCTTTCACCACATCCCCACCAAAAGAGATTGTTCCTACCTTTTTTGGATATGTGTCATTCTTACTGATATAAATGATATCATTGTCTTGGTTTGCATTTCTCTAATGATAATGTTGCTGAACATTTTTGATGTGTCTATTGGACATTCACATGTCTTCCTCTAAGAAATGTCCGCCCAAAAGTAGAAAAGTTCCTAGAAACAATAGGTCGATATAGTAGCTAGAGAGATTATGGGGAATATTGTCTGCCATGGAGGCAGGAGGAGGGTGGGAATGAGGTGGTATATCGGGGATATTAGTGGTGGGGACTGTGCACTGGTGGAGGTATGGGTGTTTGATCATTTTGTGATTGTAACCCAACCATGAAAGCTTGTAACTATCTCACAACGATTCAATAAAATTTAAAATAATAAAATTTAAAAAATCTGCTGAAAAAAAGAAATGTCTGCTAATTTATTCTCCCTACATTTTACAGGATTTAAATTATTTTTGTTGATCTTTATGAGTATTTTGTATATCCTGAATATCAAACCTTTATGTGTTTTGTTCAATGCAAACATGTTTCCTTATTTAGGTAGATGTCTTTTTGTTTTGGCCTGTGCATCTTAGTTCTCATATTTTTTGAAGTTTTCTGAACTTTTAAGAAATCACTTTATAATACAATTCCAAATTAAATAATGAGGTACCTTCCAATTTCTTTTGCTGCACAGAGGCTCTTTAATTAGATGTAGCCTCATTTGTTAACTTTTAATTTTGTTGCCTTTGCCAGTGATATCAAATCATTGAAGAAACCTTTGAGGTCCAAATGGGAGTGTTTTGCCTTTATTTATTCAGTGTACTTTCTAATTACCAGATGGATTTCAAGTTCTTCAATTCATTTTGAATTGACTTTTTTATAAGGTGTGAGATATGGATCCAGCTTTAATTTCTTAGATGCAATTATTCAGTTTTTCCAGCACCGTTTGTTGAAGAGGCTGCCGTTACTGAATTTCATATTCTCAGCTCTTTTACCAAAATTTATGGGATTTTGTCTTTGGATATTCAATTATGACCCACTGGTCACCTGTCTTTATTCCAGTACCATGAAGGTTTTCTTTAATCATTTTATAATACAGTTCCAAATTTGGTAACGGGATACATCCCAATTTTTTGTTTTTCAGTGTGGCTTTGGCTATTTGCTGTCTCTTCTGATTCCATTTGATCTTTATTAGTGACATTTCTATGTCCTGGCAGAATGCAATGAGTTTTGATTGGGATTGCATTGAATCTATATTATAGCTTAAGGAGGATAGTCCTTTTAATAATTCTGATTCTTGCAATTAAGGACAATGAAATGTTTTTCCATTTTAATACCTTCTATCTCTTTCTTAAGTGATTTAAAGTTATGAAATATATCACCCAAAACTTCTGTTGATATGATTCCTAGATACCTGATGGTTTTGGTTACTATTTTGAGTGGGATAGACTCTGTTATTGTTTTATCCTTTGATTCATACGTTGAATATAAGAATGCACCTGAAACACATGAAAAGGAGAAGCTCGTTTGACAATATATACTGCCACATACCAAAAACAAAATATTCCAATGACATTAAATAAACCAGTGTCATTACTTACATACATAAGGCATACATGAATCCTGGGGTTCAAATCATTGCCATTGAATTACCAGGAAATGAACACAGGAGATTACAACAAAGACTGGGGTGAGCATCACCAAAAAATTCCACTTATAGGGGAGGCACCGGCCCCTCCTGCTGCCGAGATGTGATCCCGGGGGCCGGAAGCATGTGCGGCCTCTCCGCAGCTGCACGAGCCTGAATCCAGACCCAGCTAAACCACTTTCGACATGGGCAGCTCCTTGCAGTATGTCTCCAGCCTGAGAACTAAGCTGCGACCCTATGCCCGCCCAGGAGGGGAAAGGTATTTCTCTCTCTCGCCTCTTCCCTTCTGGGGATGAAGGGCGTGGGGACCGCCATATTATGACGACCACAGATGAGGTTTACAAGCTTGCAATGATCCAATATTAGGAAGAAGTCTCCCTGGACTTAGTTGTTAAAATACAGAAATCCGGCTACCACGGCCGCGAGACCTCATTTCTCTTCACAACAGGTCTGACTCTAGTGGGGTGCTCCTAACAATAATGGTGAGGTTTTTGTTGAAATATTGAATGTAACCAAAGTAAATAGAAAGTACAGTGGGGCTGGCACGATAGCACAGCAGGTAGGGCGTTTGCCTTGCATGCAGCCGACCCAGGTTCAATTCCCAGCATCCCATATGGTTCCCTGAGCACCGCCAGGAGTAATTCCTGAGTGCAGAGCCAGGAGTAACCTCCGAGCATCGGCGGGTGTGACCCAAAAAGCAAAAAAAAAAAAAGTAAAGTGAAATTTATCATTTACAAGGCGGGGGTGTGTGTGGGAGTGGGCGGGATGGGAGGTGTACTGTGGATTTTTTTGGTGGTGGGATATGGGCACTGGTGAAGGGATGGTTGTTTCAGCATTGTATGACTAAGACTTAAGTCTGAAAGCATTGTAATTTTCCATATGGTGATTCAATAAAATAAAATTCTTATTAAAAAAAATCCACTTATATATCTCTGAGTATATATAGTCTATGGATACATGACCAATATGGCTTCTATTATCTATATAATTCATGGCCCTCCTAAAAGCTTCTGATCTAGGAGTGTAATCTTTGGAAGTTTGCATCAATATTAAGTTTAACATCTCAGGCATCCTGAAGGTAAAATGAGTGGCAGAATTTAGAAAAGGCAAGTGAGGTTAGCCAAGTTGAAACTCCCAATTTATCAGTCTCTCAACCTGCTTGGTAGAAATCCTCAAGAAGTATCTTATTACCTTAAGACAATATAAAGGGATGTTTATGAGAGAAGGTTTGTTTACAGCAAAGAAGGTGACAAAAGAGGATGCACATTAGTTCAGCCAAAGGTGAGGCTCAGTAAAAAGACAATATTGAAGTTCTGTGAGGAACTAAAATGACAAAACCAAGATTTTTAGCACTGGGTGAGATGGTCCAGAAAGGAATCTCAGAAAAGGAAGGGCAACTTGGATATACTGCATTATGTTACAGGGAAGGAGAGGAAGGGTTCCACATATCCAGACAAAATTTCAGTCATAAGCATGAAATGGAATTTTCCTGTACTGGGACTGGAATCATCAACTGAAGAGTAAAAAACAGTTTCTGTCTTTTGAGAAGTAAATTTTTTTTAATTTATTTTTTAATTAGTGAGTCACAGTGAGGGTATAGTTACAGATTCACACATTTTCGTGCTTGTTTTTCCCTCATGCAATATTTAAGAGCCCATCCCTCCACCATTCTCCACCACCAATGAACCCAGTATCCCTCCCACCCACCCCAGTCCCATCCCGCCCACCCCACCCCGTCTCTGTAGCGGGGCATTCCAATTTGATATCTCTCCTTTTGGGTGTTGTGGTTCCAAATAGGGGTATTGAGTGGTCATTCTGTTCAGTCTCTAGTCTACTTTCAACACGCATCTTCCTTCCTGCGCAGAATCTCCAATCACATATTACTTGGTGTTCCCCTCTCTATCTGGGATGACTTTCCCCCAGCTTGTGAGGCCAGCTTCCAAGCCATGGAGCCAACCTCCTGGTATAATATACTACTATTCTTGGGTATTAGTCTCCTACTCTGTTGTTCTATATTCCACAGATGAGTGCAATCTTTCTATATATGTCCCTCTCTTTCTGGCTCATTTCACTTAGCTTGATACTTTCCATGTTGATCCACTTATATGCAAAGTTCATGAGTTCATCCTTTCTAATAGCTGCATAGTATTCCATTATATAGATGTACAAAAGTTTCTTTAACCAGTCAGTCATCTGTTCTTGGGCACTCGGGTTTTTTGCGAAGTAAAATTTTAAGTTGGCCTAAACTTTTCCCTTTATCTAAGCCCCCATTGCATGTTGGTCTTACTATTTCCTTATGAGATTTATTTTATTATGAGTTACTTTCATCGTTAAAAAGTCCAAGTCGAGATAGACTTGTAAGATCTCAGGGAAAGGACGAAATGAGAGGTTACTGAGCCCGCCAGAGAAATTGGTGATTAACGGGATTTTGTGATTGTGATCGTGATGAGTTACTTTATCATGTATTGTAAGACAAATTCTGTGGTGACTGTTTTAATCTTTTATCATCTGTTATACTTTTTAAAATTTTTAAATGATAATCTGGCAAGATGGAGTATTGTAAGTGTTACGTATTTTTTTCCAGGAACTGGAATATCTTAAGAAAGTTCCTCCTGTACTATCTGCTGAAAAGTATACTGAAAATTTGATAGTGGTTCTTTTGGATTTAGTATCTTTTCCTTGTAATATTTTGTTTATTCATTTTTAACTTTATTTAAAATAAATCACGGGATGTGTTTGCTTGTGTTTAAATAGTTTACAACTCATTGTGCCTTCAGTATTTATGTCTAGTTTCTCCTACAAATTTCTAAATTTCTCAGAAATTCCCAGTGTTTCAAATAGGATTTATACCATTCTAGCTTTCTCCTTCCGGGTCATATAAAATGAAGTTTTTTTTCTCTCAACGTGGCCTATTTTGGTGAAACAAAAATGTTTTTATTAAAGCCTACTGAGAAAGATGTGAGAAGAAAGTAAGGGAGGTGGATTTATTCCAGAGAGAACATAAGCTGAAGAGCAAGCCTCTCTTGATGTACTCATAAAATTCAGGTAGCAATTTTTCATCTTTCTCAGTAATGTTTTCTCTTTTCTTCTTTTCTTTCCCATAGCCATCCTTCCTACTTCATCGTTCCCAATATCTACTTGCTTTTTAAGTTCTTGCATTACAATTTTGCTCAGTTATTTTAAGTACACTATTTCTGATTGATATTTAATATTTTTGTATATTTTTTTTGTTTTGTCTGGGGGCTACAACAGTGGTATTTAGGGGGCCATATAGGGTGTTGGAGATTGAATGCAGGTCATCCGTGTACAAGGCAATCTGTACCTATTGCTCCAGCCCAAATATGAGAATCACACTTTTCATTTTTTGGGCTACACTGCAGCTGGTTCAGTGCTTAATCCCAGGTCTGTGCTCAGGGATAACTCCTATTGGTGTTCGGGAGATAATTTAGAGTGCTGGAGAATTGAACTTGGGTTAGTCATGTGCAATGCAAGAACCTTATCTGCTGTACTATTTTTCTAGTAACTGTTTTCTCTTTATTGTAAGTATAATTTTGCTTTTAAACCATTATTTTTGTTTTATTTGACATTGTTAAAATGGTTGATTTACAATGTTTCACAAAGTGATGATATCACCCATGAGAGGTACAGAAATGATTCAAGTGGACAGTAGTGGCTTCAAAAACAATTGGAGAAAACACTTCCCATTTTCTCACTTAAGGTAGATTTACAGCAGTGGGGTTAACTGAATGATTTTTTTTTCCTCTGGAAAGTTTGCAGGAAGCCAAAGAAATTTGAGAACATCTGCTCTGAACCTTCTTCAGATATGCTTCCCACCTCTATCATGCATAAGCATTTCCTTATCTTTTGTTTTGTTCTATAATTTCTAGAAAAATCACTTGGTTTTCACTTGGTTTAAGCTTGTATGTCAGCTCCTGTGTTGATTTTGGCATTTATCTTGCCTCAGTTTGATGTTAGCCTTACATCAGTGTTACAAGTTGTAGGAATTAATTCTAGGATATTTACTAAAGCCTTAATAAAAATGGTTACTCTGTCCTCTGTTGATTTATATAACAAAGCTTCTGCCACATTTGAGCTGTTTGAGGTTCTTCTGCCAACACAGGATAAAAACCAAAGGAACAGGAAATGGAGAAGTTACTATTGAATTATACCATAAATTTTAGCTTCTCTAAAGTCTTCAAGTGCATTAGCTACGGGAAGTGACTTCTCAAATGACGTTTTCTTTTAGACTAGTGTTTCTTCAACTTTTTCTGTCGGTCGGCCCCTCGCTCCCCCCCCACACACACACAGACACACACTATGACCTTATTTCCTTCCTCGAGACCCCTGCTTTAACATTTTAATTCCTATTATTGAGCTCTTGTCTCAAATTTTTATGATGTTTACCATTTACCTCCATGGAATATCACAGTAGAACATATAATCCCAAGTTGAGAGACATTGCTTTAGGCAATTTGAGCTTTTCTAGACACTTCGTTCCTCACTTATAAAGGTTAATTTAATTTACCTTTATTTATTAAAATTTGTTATAACATATACACACATATAGAATATTTCCATGTTAACTATTTCAAATTTACATCTCTGTGGTTTTAAGTTGCATTCTTATTGTTGTGTGATTAGTATTCTTATTTGTGTCTAGAAGTTTACCATCTCCCTAAATCGAAATTTAGCACTCGTTAAGTATTAGCTCCTTATTTTTACTCCTCCATACTTACTACTTTTTGAAAATTCTTAATAAATATGAATATATACTTCATTAAGGTCACTAATAAATATGTGTTCATCTATATAATTTCACTAACATGTCTTCAAGGTTCCCCTGTATGTTACAATTATTTTTCCCTCTTTTAAGGCCAGTGCAGAAGTATAGTGGATAGGATGTTTCATATGACTGACGTAGGTTTTATACCTGGAATTTCTTATGGTCCCCTGAGCACTTCCAGGAGTGTAGCTGAGTGTAGAGCCAAGAGTAATACTTGGGTATGGCTTAAAAACAACAACAAAATTAAATTAAAATTCCCTTTCTCTCATGGCGGCGGGGAGGCTTGGGTCATACCTTGTTCTGTTTTCAGAGGTCACTTCTGTGGTGCTCAGGGAACCATAAGAGTCTTCAAGTAGCAAACTATAATCAGCTATATGCAAGGAAAGCATCTTCTCCAGTTCTTCCCCCAACTTTCCATTTTTAAGGATCAATTTTATTACACAAATTGGCCTCATTTAAAAATATTTTTATTTGGTTTTTGGGCTAGAGCAATAGCACAGCAGGTAGGACCTTTGCCTTGCACACAGCCAACCCGGTTTTGATTCCCAGCATCCCATATCCCTTGAGCACCACCAGGGGTAATTCCCGAGTTCAGAGCCAGGAGCAACCCCTGTGCATCGCCGGGTGTGACCCAAAAAGAAAAAAAAATATTTGATTTTAGACATGATGATTGACAATACTGTTTAGGGTATGGTTTCATGCATGAAAAAAATTCCAGCTTCCCATCCTAGTCAGTGTCTGCAAACCTGCATTAGTGCTTCCCCCAAACATTTCCACTGATTGGTAACATTTCTATTGAAGCCCAGTTTTCAGTCTTATTGCCATTGAGCATTTGTTATTCCCTTATGATTATGTGCCACATATGAGAAAGACAGATCTGTGTCAGTCCTTACCGTTCTGACTAACTTCACTCAGCATGATAATCTCCTAAAGAAAATTACATGCTTTCATATTTTCTTAGAGCTAAGTAGTATCACATTTTGTGCATATGTAATATAGTTTCTTTATCCAGCTATTCTTGGGCACTATACAGTAGACATAATTTGCATGCCTCTTTTAAGTGTAGAAGTTTGGGTATAAGAAAATATGTATGTCCTAGTTCTAAAGTGCTTTCTTTGGGGGTGGAACAATATTACAGTGATTAGGGTTCTTCCCTTTCACATGGGTGACCTGAGATTTATCCTTGACACCACATACAGTCCACTGAACCCTCTCAGGAGTGATTCCTTAGCACAGAGTCAGGAATAATATCTGAGCATCTCCAGGTGTAGTCACAAAACAAAGCAAACAAAAGAAGTACTTTATTTTTAAAAGATATTGACTACCTTCATTTATTTTCTACATATTTTTCTAATGTCCATTATTCTAATAAAAATTGTTTTAAAATGGCTCTGGAGTTATGTAATAAACTTTAGTGACAAGGAGTTATTTTGCTAAGCTTTCCTAGATATTTATATATGTAAGAATATAAATTTTAATGAATAACTTATGCTGATTTTCTATTATCAATATAGTCGATAATTATTGGATTTTTTACAGCTTTTAAACTAGTCATCAGGTTACAAAGTCTCTCTTGTAACACAACACTATCGTATTCACTGTATCACTGTTATCCCGTTGCTCATCAATTTGCTCAAGTGGGCACCAGTAACGTCTCCGTTGTGAAACTTGTTGTTACTGTTTTTGGCCTATCGAATACACCACAAATAGCTTGCCAGGCTCTACCGTGCGGGCTCGATACTCTTGGTAGTTTGCCAGGCTCTCCGAGAGGGGCAGAGGAATCGAACACGGGTTGGCCACATGATAGCCCAATCGCTGTGCTATCGCTCCAGCCCTAGTATCATATTAGGAAAAGAAAAATCTACTCAATAGTGCACTAGTCACTTGTCCTTTATCACTTGTATCACTTGTCATCCCGCTGTTCATCGATTTGCTTGAGCAGGTGCCAGTAAAATCTCCATTTGTCCCTGCCATGTGCTAGTGTAGCCCAATGGAGTCTGCTTGCTTCAGGAACACGAAGAACCTCAAACCGTTCATTTAGGGTCTTGATGAAGAAGTCTGTCCATCTTGTAAGTGGGCATCCACATGGTCTTTTGATGTCCCATGGAATCCAGTCGGAAATAGCTCTATTCCAGCGGTCATCTTTAAATTGCATTATGTGTCTGGCCCATCTGATTTTCCATGCCTTGGCAAATGAGACAGCATCCCAGATTCTTTATTTTTTTCCTTTTTGTGTCACACTCTGCAATGCACAATGGTTACTCCTGGCTCGTGCACTCAGGAATTACTCCTGGCGGTTCTTGGGGGGACCATATGGGATTCAAACCCGAGTTTACTGATGCAAGGAAAACACCCTACCTGCTGTGTATCACTCTAGCCCCAGCATCCCTAATTCTTGATCGTCGATAAAGGTCAGAACTCCAGATTCCTTCTCTCACTTGAGTAAAATGTGATATTCCAAGCATATCTCTTTTGATTCCTCTTTGGGATACAGGAATAACATTCTCATCCTGTTTTCATAGGGCCCAGGTCTCTGAGGTGTATATTAGTGCAGGAAGAACGGTGAAGTCGAAGAGATGTGCCCAGAGCCAGAGGTTCTTCATCCTCTTAACCACTTATTTGATGCTCTTGAAGGTGTTCCATGCCACTCTCTTCTTCCTGCGAAGCTCAGGTGTTATGTCGTCTGTCATGTTGAGTTCTTGACCTACGTACACATAAGTGCTGCATTTGGAGATGTTCATTTTGTTGAGGGCAAATGGAACATCAGGAACTAGTTTGTTTCTCATGAACATTGTCATTGTGAGATTCAGCTGCAGTCCAACCTTTACATACTCATGGTCAAAGTCGGCCAGCATTTGTGCTGCTTGGCTGATATTTGGTGTTATTAGAACGATGTCATCAGCGAAGAGGAGGTGGTGTTGCAGACCATCTATCTTCACTCCCATTCTTTCACATTCCAGTTGTCGCATGATGCTCTTGAGAGTGGCACTGAAGAGTTTTAGTTCAATGTTGTTGCCCTGCCAAACCCCTCTCATTACATCGATGATCACTTCTTTGTAGAATGGTGAGATCCTGGTGGTGAATCCGTAATACAGCTCACAAATACAAAAATCCTCCATGACCTATATTTGTCCTTCATACACATAAAATTTCAGAAGACTGATAGAACTAGTTTTTTCTTCACAGTTTAAAAATAATAAATTTATATGCATATGTATGTTTCTGTGTGGACTAGATGTTGTGTTAGGCTCCTTTAAATACAATTCATTTAATCTTTGAAAACATCCCATCAAAGTCCAAATGATAATAAATTGAATACATACTCTAATTTCTTTTAAAATGTGCATAGTCCCTAACTCATTTTGTAATGAACAAGTTTTGAAAAATCCTTAAAAATAAAGCCAATAAAGTACAGATTAACATTAAGTACATGAAATGGTGCCTGCAAACATAACATAGCTGAATCCCCTTAATGTCCTCATAAATGCAGTTAAGTGTAAAAGAAGTTTAGTGTAATTATTATAGTAGGGCATTACCAATAATGCCAGAGGATTTGCAAAAGTTGCTGGCAGTAAAAGTTTGAAGTCATTATTTTTTTGGTTTGTATAATAACAAAATATTTTATCATGGCATTATGTAGATAAATACAAGAGATTTGAAACAGATTATTTATGCAAACACATAACTAATATACACATGAATAATATTCAATTTCCAAACAAATTACAGAATGATACCTTTCTCTTATCCTCTTTAGTCTACATAAAAGGACTAAATACAGATATCAGATGTGCAATTGCATCAAATTTCAAGCTCAGTTTAGAGTCTATAGAATGCTTCATATACTGGAATCTCAAGTGTTTGGTGTATGGCAATTGCTAGTGAACATGATCTAAGAATGTTTACTATATAACACTTTGCAAGATAAGAGAACAATATAAGGTCTATTAGTAAGGTTGCTACTAGATATATTTTTCTCTGGGTCAAATATGAGGACAAATACCCAATATTTGTGTTATTTTCATGGTGTCTGTCACTGCTTAGACAACTCTTCAACTCAGATTATCTATACATAAAAGATAATTATCTTACCTCAGAAGATTGATCACTGTCATCCCGTTGCTCATCGATTTGGCTGAGCGGGCACCAGTAACGTCTCTCATTGAGAGACTTATTGTTACTGTTTTTGGCATATCCAATATGCATGGGTAGCTTGCCAGGCTCTGCTGTGCAGGCTCCATACTCTCAGTAGCTTGCTGGGCTCTCCGAGAGGGGTGGAGGAATCGAACACAGGTTGGCCGCGTGAAAGGAGAAAGTCCAATGGCTGTGCTATCCCTCCAGCTCCAGAAGATTGATGTGAGCATTAATTGAAGTCTCTATTATTTTTTAAGCTCTTGGATTAAAGATATAAGTGATGTCCATTATTACTGTTTGTTTTGATATAATAGTTTAATTCTGTGTATTAGATACTAAAGGCAATCATTTGTACAATGTAATAAAGACAGATAATGTTAAATTATTCTCCATGAAATTTATTGACTATGAAGTTTTCTTTTGAACTGTTGTTTTCTGTGTATAATTATCCTGAAATCAACATGACTCTACATAAATTGATGCAATAATAGAGCCTTGTGGAATTCTTCTGGTACAAACCCTAACTCAATTCTTATTCTGTGTTTATATTGATTTCAGAGTTCACCCCAATATTGGTGACTAATTTACTCTCTAGAATTTCGATAAATACTCTTAGAAAAATGTTCTGCAGTGTTTTAACAATCAATGTCTTAGGAGGCTGATATCAGTTGAAATATTGCTTGCTGCCAGCAAAAAAGGCAAGTACAGCATGGTGAATGAGAGAAAACATTGAACAAACTTGAATTTGATTACCTGATAGATGATTTACCAGTCTTGTGAGCATGGGGACATTTGTTAAGCTTTTAGCGATTTGTTTTCCTTATTTCTTAAACAAAAAATAATATATATGTCATAGAATTACTTTGATCATTAAAATAACTGATTTTATTTAAAAATAAGTGTTTCATTTAAAAATTAAGTGTTTCTAAACACTATAGTTCTTAGTGTTAGAAGTCATTCTCAGAAAACAGAAAATTTATGCTCCGTTCTCTTAAGTATTTGATAGTGCATTTTCTGTTTTTTTAATTTTGTTTTGAGCATACACTCAGCATTTCTCAGGGCTTACTTCTGTCTCCATGCTTGAGATCACTACTTATGGTGGGGTTCGGGGGACTCTATGTGGTGCTGATGATTGAACACAGGTCTACCATGTGCAAAGCAAGCTCTGATTCCACTGCATTGTTTCTCGGACCACATGCTGTTGTTTTTTTTTTCACTATGTATTGTTTTGGAGCCACACATGACGATTGTACTGGAGTCTGTTCCTGCAAAGCAAGCAATGGACTTACTGTATTGTCTCTCTGGCCCCATGCGCTTACTTTACTTCTTTCTATTTATTTATTTATTTATTTATTTATTTATTTATTTATTGGTTGGTTTGTTCTTATTTCTTTTGGCAAAACCTGGATGTGTTTAGGACTTATTCTTGGCTATACACCTATGGCTCACTAATGGCTCCAACTACTGGGACCATATCCAATCAGCCGTGTGTAAGATAAATGCCTGACCCACTGTATTATTTCTCTCACCCCCACCCCTACTCCGCCAAGTTATTACTTTCATTGCATTAGTGCTCTGGTATCAGTTTTCTCCTCTTGTTTTGCTCTGTTGTAAAAATGGTTTAAAAGTGACAGTTGTTCAGAACAACGTAAACTTTGAATAATTAGCTACTATTCAGATCAGGTTTGACTAAAGGTATGGGAGCATACTGAAAGAAAATTCTGACTTTTCTTCAAATCCTCTTCTCTCTTGAACATTTTTTCTCTCTTTCCATTCTCTCACAATTCTATAAGTAAATTTCTTTCAATCAAAAACTACCTGGCTTCACACACTAAAACACTTCGTTGCTAACAGAGGATATTCTATTTCTATTTTACCCTTTTATTATAAATTCTTCCACACTCTCTTTTAGTAAACATGTAATATCCATTTTTCCATGGTCCTTTTCCAAGTTCCCCATTTCTTGATGCATGTAATTGTATTTTTTTCTCCAGTTCATTATAAATGTGGCAAAATTTCCATTGAAAAATCTTCAGATTTTTCAAAGGATAAATGGATGGAGATTTTTTTCTTAAAACCACTTCTGTGTATTCATAAAACCAATACGAAGCCCTTGGCTTTCTCTCGCCACCTGCATTCAGTGGTCTCAGGCGACTTACCAACCTTGGAAGGGCGATGCCCAAGTTAGATAAAGGAGGAAACGAGGACTAGGCTGGTTGGTGGTCAGTTGCTGTTTATTCCATTCTCCCCACATGCCTGTTCCAGAATCACTAAGCCCCCCATTCCCTTTTACTCCTGTTCCCATTGCTAGTCTCATGGAACCCTGACTCACCATCGTCTTCTCTCCTCTAGTCTCTCCCAACTCCCCACCTTGGTGGTAGCAACCACACCTAGGTCAAGTAGCACAATCAACATATGGAAACCCTTCCTGACTGCCTGCAGCCAGGAGATAGAATGCGCTCAAGGGCAAAATACCATCTAGGGGGGTTTCTCCTTTCTTTAGTACAATAACCAATTAAACTTTCATCTTAATTCCACTTCTTAATATTAGTCATTTTGTATGGACATAGTAAGAGATACATTAAGCTTGAAGGGTGGCTCTCCTAGGGACACCTTTCTATAGATCCCAGACTACAGTACTCAGACCAGATTAGTCTTTTCTAACCCTAGCAGGGTCCTAATCTAGTTGTTACCTTTTGGATCATGACAGAATTTGTCAATGACCATGCTCTTAACTTCTAGTTAATCATTATGGCAATTGGCCAAGCCCATTTCGATCCCAGGGTAGCTGACAGCTTGCCCTGGGTCCATCCAATCCCTTGTCAGGACCCTGATTTTGGGATTCCAGGAAGTAAGGGCAACTGAGGCTTAAGTCAAGAAAACAGATGCACTGGAGTGAATATTATTCAGAGTCAATTAACTCCCAAGTTACAAAAACATAGCATTAACTGTGTCCCTGTGTCTCTACTAAAAGGATCATCATCATCATCATAGGCTGGAGCAATAGCACAGTGGTAGGGCATTTGCCAACCCAGGTTCGATTCCTTCACCCCTCTCGGAGAGCCCAGCAAGCTATCGAGAGTATCCCGCCTGCACGGCATAGTCTGGCAAGCTACCCGTGGCATATTTGATATGCCAAAAAAACAGTAGCAAGTCTCACAATGGAGATATTACTGGTGCCTACTTGAGCAAATTGATGAGCAATGGGATGACAGTGACAGTGACATCATCATCATCATCCGACTGATGGTTGAATTTCTTGAGCGGTCTCAGTAATGTCTCCATTCGTCCTAGCCCTGAGATTTTAGAAGCCTCTCTTTACTAGTCCTTTCCAATAGTGCCACATTGGAAGCTCTTTCAGGGTCAGTGGAGTGAGACCCATCATTGTAAAAAAGGATATTTCTCTAAAGTAACTATGCAAAAGACTTAAGGAGAAGCAAAAAGCAATGTTTACAAGTTAACAGAGTCTGATTAGGAGATAAAGGTGACTGACCAGTTGGGGAAGCAGAGCACATAGAGGTTACAGATAAACACAGAGAAATGGGAATGCCTCAGGAGCACTGTGATGGGTGCAACCCAATAAATTTAAGCTTCCTGTGGCAAGGCAGATAGGACTAACCAATGTTATCCCACACTTCTTTTTTACTGTTATATTTTATATCAGTGTATATTTGTTTTATATAAAACTAATTATTTTGAATCTCTTCAAGTTTTTTTCCAGTGTTTTAGTATCTGCAGATTGCTAAAAATTCAAATTCAAATCTTCATAATAATGGAAACTGTTCTTGATAAGACACTATAGACTATAAGTTATACGTACAAGTTTTTAATTAAGATACTTATTTTATTCAACTGCATTGCTCAGTTTAGGCCACCATCATTTCTGCAGGCTCATAAATGTTTCTCACTATTTGTGATAACCCTTTAATGCTTTATTCACTTCATTGCAGTGTGAATGTTAAAGTTGTATGATATTGTTATACATTTCTATCTTTCAGTATCTCTCATCTCAAATAGCAAAAGAATGCTAATGAAGAGAAAAAAATTAGACATTAATAATTGAAGTTACTGACATTTTTCCTTCAGTAGTTGTAAGTTTTCCCCCGTGTTTTATTGAATCATCATGAGACACACAACTGCAAAGTTGTTGATGATTGGGTTTTGGTGATACAATGTTCTGACACCCAACTCTTTATGATTATACCTTTCCCACCACCAATGTCCTCAATTTCCCTTCCACCACCCCATACCCCAGCCTGCCTCTGTGGCAGATACTTTTCTTATCTCCCCTCTCTCTTTCCTTTTAGTCATTGTGGTTTGCATTACAGCTACTGAAAGGTTATCACGTATATTGCTTTACCTCCTTTCAACACTCAGCTCTTATCCAGAGTGATCATTTTCAATTAGCATTGCCATAGTGACCCTTCTCTGCCCTAAGAGCAACCCCCCACCGCCTCCCAAATTGTGTCAAGCTTTCAACCACTGACCAGTCTTCCTGGCTCTCATTTCTCTATCTTTTCTTGGGCATTGGCCTCATACTATGAATTTTTTATGTACTGTAAATAAAAACAATGTTTCTATGTCTGTCCTGTGACTAATTTCATTTGTTTAACTCTGCTTCCACTTGCTTAGTCAGTGGTGTTTGGTCTTTAATTATGCCTTTAGCATCAATGTCATAGGGTTTTCTGCATTCACTTTTCTCTATATACCTTATGGATTGTGGATTCAGGTCTGATATTGAATTCTTTAATCCATTTTGATCGGACTTTTGTGCCTGGCTAAGAGGTCTAAGTTCATTTTTGGGTTTTGCATGTAACTTCCCAGTTTTCCCAGCACAACTTGTTTAAGAGGATTTACTAGATCTACTTCATATTTCTTGTTCCTTTGTAAAAGACTAAATGATCATACAATTGAGAGTCATTGTGCCAGGTTATTCAACACTTTTTTATTATTCTGCAGGTTATTATTTCAGTACCTTGATGTTTTAATTACTGCTCCATTGTAGTAAAGCTTAAAGTTGGGGAAAGTAATGCCTACCATCTTCTTTTAACAAGGATTGCTTCTGCAAAAAATGGTCCACCAGCAAATTTTATAAATTTCTATTTTACTAAAGCATCATTGTTTATAAAGTTATTCATGGTTAGCTGTAGGATAACATAGCCTCAGGTAGTTTAGGTTTATTGGGTTACTCCTGTCACAGTGCTCCCATTCCTCTTTGTTTATTTGTAGCTTCTTTCTTAGTGTTCTGTTGACTTGTAAATACTGGTTTTCTCCTCTCCTTTAGTCCTTTGCATAGTTTATTCAGAGCAATGTCCTTTTTGTATGGACACAGGAAGACTTAGCAAATGCTATGCTTTTATAACCTGGGAGTCATTTGACTCTACATGATATTTTCCTCCTGGGCATCTGTTCTCTCGACCTAAGCCTCAGCTGCCCTTACTTCCTAGCACCCCAAAAATCAGGGTCCCTACGAGGGATGAGACGGACCCAGGGCAAGTGGTGAGTTGTGTGCTACCCTGGCATCGAGATGGGCCTGGCCAAAGTGCCTAATGCTTAACTGTAAGTTAAGAGCTTGATCATGGACAAATGTTGTCATGATCCAAACAGTGATAACTAGATTTGGACTCTGCTAGGGTGAGGAATGATTAATCTGGCCTGAGTGCTGTGGTCTGAGTCTGTGGCAAAATGTTGCCAGGAGAGCTGCCTTGCAAGCCTCAATGTATCTCTTGCTTTGTCCATACAAAAATAACTAGTATTAAGATGTTAATACGTGTTTGGACTAAGGAAAGGAAAAAAACCTTAAGGGTCAGGAAGGGCTTTGGAATGCCCTGCCCTCAGGAAGGGCTTTCTTATGTTGATTTTGCTACCTGGCTGGGTGTAGCCTAGGGGGCAAGTTGGGAGAGACAAGCAGGAGGAGAGACAGAGAAGCCAGGGAGGCTGCAGTAGATAGAGAGAGGATGAAGCTGGGAGTGCGGGACATGAGAAAGATGGAAGATTAAATAAATGGTAACTAATCAGCAACCAGCTTGGTCCCCTTCCTTCCGTCACCTGTCCTTGGCCAACGGCCGTCCCGATCCAGCCCATACACAGCGATTCCAGAGCACTGAACGTGGGCGCTGAGACAGAGCAGACCGGAGAGCCCGCAGGTGCACACGCCCTTCTGTGTGCCTTAGTTTTTTACAGTTAGCCTTTAGTCATTCAATATTCTAGCACTGATCCTGCCAGGAGTGTCAACTTCGTTCCATTAGTGATCTTAGCTTCCCTATTCTATTTTCCCAGAACCGGCCTGCCATCTAGACCGGGATCTTTATAAGTTTGGCTGTTAAAGTCTGATTCCAGTGTTGTTGACTCTGTGGTTTGGATATTTAGCTCTATCATTTTTTATTAAATCTAATGCACCTCAAGTCCATTGACCCTCTACTCCTGCTGCTTCTCATCTGTCACTTCTCCTCTGCACTCAATATTTTCCCCTTCTCCTCTGTTACACTCTGAGACCCATGTATGAACAAGGCATGAGGCTAAATTTTCATTTTAAATAAAACTGTGTTTTCAACTACTTCCTTTTGTAATACTCTTAGTATAAAGGGAAAAATATGAAGATGGTAAGTCACAAGTATTTACCCGGTAAATTAGATAGGAATTAACAATCAACTATTAGGAATAATTGATAATACAAACATGCATATGACATATGTAACTTGGAAATTTTGTGCATGAGAATATATCGCATTTAAATTTTACATACATCATATAGTAGATAATTTATGCCAAAAAAAGTTTCTCTAATATCCGTGATGTGTTGGTTTGAGATCATCAGGAAATATTTAGTCAACAATCCTTAATAGTCTTATTTAAACAATGAGATAAGAGTTTATGGGGGAAAAGTATACACTAAATCAGGAATAATATTTTGGGTGAGTGATAAATTTGTGATTGTAAGATATTAAGGCATATAATATTATCTACCAAGAAACAATGTGCATTTTAATTATTTTAAGATAATATATCTGTTTTGTCTTGCAGACCTGTGGAACATAATGAAGTCTTGAATTAAACACCAAATCTAAGGGCAGTTAATCTATTAAAAAGGAGCTAAATTCTTGAAGTAGGGCAAAGAATGTTTCTTCAATAAACGGTGCTGGTAAAACTATATAGCTACATGGTAAAAAAAGAATATTGGAATCATATGTGATACCATGCACAAAAGCAATTTCAAAGTATCTTAATGACCTTAAGTTTATACAATAATTAAAAGAATAAATTGATAAAAGCACAGATAGAAATTTCCAGGAAATAGACCTCAAAGATGTTTACAATATGCTGACCTTAGAGGCTGGTTGGTTGTTTAACACTGGTTGCCTTATACCTAATTCTTGGTACATTTTCATTATGACTTCAACAATAATTCTTTGCTATCTCTCTTTTGCTTCCTTGTGGATTCCTGTGATATGAATCTTTTGTTTTCTTCAGTTTATAATATTTCTTTTTGTTCTATTATAATCACATTTTCTACTGTTAATTTACTCAATTTCAATGGGCATCATTAGCACTATTTATTTGATATGTTCCTATTACATAAGAGTTTATAAATCTGTAATGTGATTGGTCACTTCTAAGGATTTAGTCTTCATTCATAAGTATAAGGGAATATGCTTTATTATGTCTTTATTATGTGTATTACTACAAAAACGATAAAGGCCTGTTTTGAAGTAAGCCTGAGTATCATTTGGGAATTCACAACTGAAACTGCAGGCAGTTGCTGTGGCTCTGACTTTGTGCTGGTGTAGTCAACAGCTGGGAATTTGTGGTCAAAGATCCCCAATATCATTTATTTTATTGAGGTCAGGTATATCTGTGAAGGAACATAAGACTCAACAGTATTATGTGGCAAAAGCTGCTGCTACTTTTCCAGAATTGAAAGCATGGTGTTGCAGGATTGCATGTTGTTCCACAACTTAGAAATCTCTAAGCTATTACAGGTTGTTTCTCAATAGGGGGTGGTTATTTCTTGCAGAGACATACCAATGTTTGAAGCCCTGTTCTTTTTACACTGGAATTTCATTCTGTGATAAAACCAAGGTTTGGTGTAGATTTTGCTGTGATAGCAGGTGGGTGCAAACACAGATCTCACGTTAGGCGATCTTAGCCTCCATGTTTTATTCTCTTTTGGTTGTCGTTGCTCTTTAGAACAGATAACTTTTATCCTCCCCTTAATCAGAATATATTCAATAGAACTATTGGTTGAAAAAGATAGAAGTATTTAATAAATGATATTACTCAAAATAAAAGATAAATTTTACAACTGTCTGCTTGTAAAAGACCATCTTACATCCCATTCAGAGAGTTCTAAAGCAAAAGTTTCCTGAAATGGATAGAATAGCTGTAAACTCTAAATATGCAATGCTTTCAGTTCTAGAAATATCCATGCATATATTTCATGGGAAACAAAAATAAAATGCTTTATATGACTTGTAACATGGACCTACTTAAATACCTCATAATGCTGATAACACTATTCTATCAATAGAAAAATTTCAAAAAACACCTTTATCTTCATATATCATCTGTTTTCTAGACATTATCAAATTAAATGGAAAATTTTTATCACATATTAAATATTGCTTGAAATTAACATTGTTTCAGGTGTACACATGATACTGGAAAAGTAACCTGTGATTTAATGACTGCAGACATCTTGTACGAGTTCATCCCAATTATAAATATAGCTTTATCTCTCTATGCATCTTGATAAAAGCAGATCTAATTAATTCAACTTTAAGGTACACTCACTAGTTTATTAATCTAATAAATATGTATTTATCAAGGACTCTCTTTAAAACATGTTTGTGAGTTAGGGCATAATACTCATGTAAGTCAGAATGTGCTAGTACTATAATAATGGTACAAATAGAACGTTATGGGAGCATGGAGAAATTAGTGGCCATGTTAGGAAATACTTCACTGGGATTTCATTTGAATTTGATTGTGCATTAATATAGCATAAAATTTATTAGGATTGGAAAAGTGGTTATTTTAATTTGGATGGTAAGTAACAAAAAATCCTGTGGGATGTGGGAGGGACAGATAATCAAAGATGAAATTATGCAAAGCTTTGATTAAGGAATACGGATTAAAAACCATTGAATGTTGCTGAGCACAAGGAGTCATAATAACTACAACTGTGCCAGCAATAAATTTTAATGCATATAATTTGAATACAGGTAAAGGTGCTGCAATAAAGGTGTGCGTCGAGGTTATGGCAATGAAATGGAATGATCCTAGATGACAACTAAGATTTAGGTTAGGAATGGTTGAAGAGGACTGAGTTAAAAAAATAAGATATTTTTAAAGGATATCTAAAAAATAAGATATTTATCTTCTCTTTCACTACTGAGATATCTTCATGTCATTAAAGGTCAATATCCATGTTGTACTGTGAACATAGGGAGGAGGAAGTTCACACATTATTAGAAAAGAAGAGCAAATCAAACCTACCTGGGAAAGGCAAGCTTTCATTGCCATATTCCAATCATATTTCTAGAGATTTCTTTTCTCTTTTAAGATTATTTGCTTTAGAATTATTATTTTATTTCCTATACACTGAAACAAGAAAGTGGGAACGCTCAATACCATACGACTTTGAATTGAAATATTAAAGAAAGTGATTATAAATGAGGGGTAGCCAACGAGAAATAGAAGAAAATGTCACTTGTTTCATTTTTAGTAAAAGTTAAAATGGCAAGAATGCAATCAAACCAAATTGTGAGGCTTCAAATTATGTGCGTTGTAAGGAACACTTTATGTGCCTTTTTACCTAATAGCAGGTCACCACCCCTTATTTCATTTTCACTTCTGGACACATCAGAAAAACAAGAACAACAAAACCTCTAACTTACAGCCACTTAAGGTACCTCTTGTCTCATGCAGTTTCTTTTAAAGTACTGGAATTTGTGGAGATATTAATTCTCCCTTTGAGAATAATTAGATAACCCTTTCTACATTCTAGCTCATGCTTCATCAGAAAAATCAGATTTATAAACTTGAAATGCCTGTGCAGAGGAAAGGCTTTTATAGTTGAGTTGATGCACCATAAGTACATGGAATTCTGGGGCTCTTTAGGGGGTTTTAAAGAATTTTAGTTATTGGATACAAACTTCTGTCAGCAGCAGGAGCACAGCTCACTACAGCCCAGCAGTTATACTGCTGCTGTACTAAGTGACAGATTAAAAGGCTTGCTGAGTGTTTTCTCAGAATTACATTTTCCCTTGTGTGCAGTCAGCAGCACTAGAAGATCAGCAATTTATTTCACACTCCAATTCAGAGTAGCCTACCACTTCCTACTCCCTCCACCTGTGAAATGTGTTCCTTTCCTTGGTGATTTGTGATTATAGACCATGAATCACTTATACCCATATAGGGTAATTCTTGTAGTTCTTACCAAAGTGACCTTTAGACCATGCCTTTTTTCCTTATGTTATTACCTTGACTTCTGGTATAAGGGTTATAATTCGCATAGCTAATAAAATTATTAAACAGCAGGATAATGCTTATCAATCTTCTTTAAAGAGAGAGAAAAATAATAGTATTAGTTCATGGAATAGCTCATTGTTGTCACTGTGCAGATAAAATACATGTTTTCCTCTTTCATTTACTAGTTTACGTGAGAGAAATAAGGATAGTTAAAGGGCTATTAAGCATAACCCCAGAACTTAGAGATTAAGTGGAACTAGATATACACTTGGAGAGTTGTGAGAAAAAGTAATCATAAGCATTAAGTATAAATATTCAAAGTGTCAAGATAAGATTCTAACATGTAAATAGCTGTTTATTTTTTTTAGGATCTCTTTTTTCTTGTTTTGACTAAATTCTCTCAAAAATTGCTCAGAGGGCCTGCCGTATATAGTTAACTAATTGAGCACCAAGTTTCAATACTAGGTTCGAGGAATGTTCAATGCTAGGAATCATTAATGCCACACTCTTCAGTCCACCAGTGCTCAGGGAGCATCCAAGACCACACCCAGTGGTGTTTAAATTGCCATTCAGCCTTTGAAACAAAGTCAAAGCTTCAAGTTTGCAAGCTCTTAATACTTAAGCTATCTCCCTGAATCCTAACTTCCCTTCCTTTCTGTCAAGTAATGACAGAATAGTTCTGCTGGTGATGCAAAATTTCTTAAATTGGTAGTAATTAGTGGCAAACAATATCTCTATTGAGAAAAACAGTAACATTTCTTTTTAGTGTGGGGGCATACTTGGTGATGTTCAGGACCTAATTCTGGCTCTGTGGTCAGGAATCACTTCTGGGGGGACTTTAAGGGACAGTATTTGGCTCCAAGTTTTGAATATGGGTCAGCCATGGGCAAACATGTTATAATATCCAATTTCATATCCAGCACCCGTATATTTTTGCAACAGCTGTGCACCAGAGTTTTTGTTGATGTGCCTGCATATGTTGTCTCTGAAATTGCCACCTTGTTTTGTTCTTAAATTAGTTTGCTTTTTTTATTTTGAAGAGGAAAGAGATTACAAAAGGAACATTCTACATAGTCTTTCTTATGCAAGTCAGAATAAGAGAAAGGACCTTTCAATTCTATGGCAAACTTAATTTTTCTAGTTATACATGTTTCTCCAACTTTACTCATCTGGAATAATTTATTTACCTTATATTAGTGATATACAAGGAAATTAGGTAGGGAATAAAGAGAGATGGAATGGACAAACACCCATACTCTCTAACCATTTGAAAAGAAACCTAAATAAAAATATTGGTTTTGGACCAGGGATATATCAAAAGTGTTAGACAATTATAAGGTCACAAGACCCACATGACCTTCTAAGCTGCACTTCCTGTTGATATGGCGGCTCCCAGAACCTAGAAGTATAGAATAACCTTGTTAGAGCACAAAAGTCATCAGGTTCAACACTTGGTTAAACATCACTGGAAGTGATCTATAGACCTCAAAACATCACTGGAGATGCTCTACAAAATTATTTCTATAATTATCATCCTGGTATTAGGATATTATTGATTTATAATAGCATAAAACATGATAATGAGGTTATTATTATTATTAGTCATAGTGGTAAAATGGATATTAGGTACTTGGAAGACCACATGCAATGCCAGAAATTGAATTCCTGTCAGTATAAAGTAAGGCAAGTGGATTAACTATTGCACTAGCTCTCTAAACCCTACATTTTATATATTAATTCTATCACTTATATGATTTTTAAAATTTTTTTCTCTTACTCTATAGGCTGTCTTGTGCTGTGCAGAATATTTTAGTTTGATGCTGTGTAATCACCAGGTGGCTAGGAAATCCTACAGCTCTCTCTCGCTGCCTGTGTTCAGTGGTCTTGAACCACTTCCCCACCCAGGACAGATAATGCCATCGGAGGATGAAGGACAAGGCAGGAAGAACAAACCAATGTTATTCTACAACTCCCCCTTTTCTTTTAAAGAAAACACAAAATTTGAAATTAAAAGAGGAACAATACCAATCACGAAACAGTCTTATTTTTTGTACTAAATCTTAAATCTACCCCTGAACCCAGAGCAGTGTTTATTGTAAAGTGTCCAATTGCCCAGCACTGTCCAGGGTGATGAAAGTCATTTAGTCATGTTATGAAGAAATGAAGTGTCTGGATCAAATTTGAAGAATTGTTCCTGCAACAGCAGCAGTAGTGGTCACAGCAATGAGTCCCAAGGGAGCAACTATTAAAAGTCCAATAAACTTCAGAGAGCACTGGATCAGGCAGGGAGCACTGGAGCAGGAGTTTCACAACTTCTTTTAGGAGTTCTTCAGGAGGGGAATTCAGCCATTCTCAGGTCAGTTTCACCAGCAGACATAGATGTGCTACTTAGCTTATGTTTGAGAAAAAAACACTTTTTTAAAGTTATCAGTGGCTTTGCCCATTGGGGTTTGGTACATCTCCATGGTAGAGAAAGAGACTGAGGGAAGCTCCAATACAAAGGGATATCCTAGAGATAATTGAAAAGCTGTTCCTGTTAAAGAAAAGACATTCCTTCCGACTGGACTCATTTGTGGAGGATAGAATAATATCATATGAGGCTGACACCCAAGGACAGTAGATACAAAGGTCAGGAGGATTGCCCCATAGCTTGAAGACTGCTTCATGAGCAGACGGGAGAAGCAGATGGAATAGAGAAGGGATCACTAAGAAAATGATGTCTGGAGGAACCAGTTGTGATGGGAGATGCATGCCAAAAGTAGATAATGGACCAAACATGATGACCTCTCAGTGTCTGTGTTGCAAGCCATAATGCCCCAAAGTAGAGAGAGAGTATGGGGAATATTGTCTGCCATAGAGGCAGGGGGAGGGTGGGAAAGGGGGGTATACCCGGGATATTGGTGGTGGGGAATGTGAACTGGTGGAGGTATGGGTGTTTGATCATTGTGAGATTGTAACCCAAACATGAAAGCTTATAACTATTTCACAGTGATTCAATAAAATATAAAAAAAGAAATTCCTTCCTCCTTAAAAATCTGAGGCATTGTGAATTCCAAGGAAAGGGTCGCAGTAAGGAATTGCCAATCTAAAATATGGGTTTCTGACACTGTCCAACCCACAGCCTGTAAAAGAGGAATAGAAAGAATGCACTTAATGTGACCTCATGATATGTTAAAGGAGCAAGAGGCCTTTGCTGCAGGTCTTCTGAAGCTGGCTCCCCTTCTCTCCTTGTGACTTCCAGCTAAAATCAGTTTGGCAATGGCACGGGGCTGGAATTTGGACAGTTGTGAGTCTCTGGTGGTCTGAGTGTAAAATAAGGTGGATGAATTCAACTCCTGACGTGATGCAATGGGACCCAAAGTTTCTCAGTGGGGTTACCATTTGTTGAAACAAAAGTATAATCTTTTCTTCAAATGAGGAGTTTCCCTGCTACCCACTCTTTGTCAATTTTAATCCAAATAGGAAAATTAATAGTTGCTTGAGTATGTGCACCTTCTTTAAAATGCCTCCCAGCTGCTGTATAGGGCTCTTCTTGAGGTAAATTAAAAAAAATAAAGTAAACAATGAAAAGATATCTGATATGAGTAATAAAAACAGGTTCAAAACGCTTTTGTAAAAGAGCTTGTAGCTGCTGAAGCAATTACTGAACTATATATAGTATTGGGGGAATTTAGAGAAGCAGTCATGATACCAGCGAAGAAACTAACAACATAAGCTGAGTCTGAGATAATATTAGCAGGCTCTGACACATGGTCAAGTGAAGAAGCCAGTGTGGCGAGTTACAGTCTTCATTGGAAGCTCTTTCCTGATATCAGAAATAACCTGCTTCATAACCATACATACGCACAAGCAGAAGTATCCTAGTGAAAATGCCTTCTGTCCCTCACCAGACTCAGCATCCATAGTGGCAGAGTGAGTGAGTACTCATGAATGAGGTGTCTCTGTTCCTCTTGGGTCAATAAGCAATTGCTGAGTGGGAGAATAACCATGCACCTACTGGCCCTGATCTTGCCTCTGTACCACATAGGCCTCAACAGCCTTCATCTGAGCCTAATGTTTAACATACCAACATTATGACACGCATTCAAGTACCCCATTATGACTTCCTTTTCCTTAATGTGTCACAGAACAGCCTGGCAATCCTCATGGCCAAATGTTTCAACAAATGTTCCTGAGTTTCCTTACCCTTAACTTGTCTTTCAATGGCTTCCATCAACCTCCCTATGAAGTCTGAATAAGGTTCGGAGGCACTCTAAATAATCTTTATAAAACTTTCCTTAAAGTCGACATCTGCATCAATCTTTTCCCAAGCACACATGTCTGCCTCACGGACATGAGCCAAAACAGCACGAGGCAAGGTCATTTGCCATTTTTGGGTAGTGCCATTTCCCTCCACCTACTAACATTTCATAAATCAATTTAATCCCTGAAAATTTTCATCCAGAATGGTCTAGGCCCTGAAGTTTTGCCTTGGCCTCATCACTGAACCACATTCTCCACTGCACTTACTGAGAAGGACTGAAGCAAATTTTAGAAACCACGTGAAAATCTTGAGGTACCCAGTAAGTCTTTTTACTCTAGCCTGTAAGATACTCCCTACAATACAGAATGTAGGTCTGTGCAGAGGCACAGGCCATTTTGAAATGATGGAGTGAATCCATTCTTAACTCTTGATAATATGGAGGCTGCTTCTCCTCCATCTGGACTGAGCGACTGGGAGTACGTCCCGAGTGATCTGGAGGCCGCTTGGCTGAGCCACTTGAGCTCAGAATCCAAGGAAGTGGCAGTAGATTCATAATTTACATCACTTTCATTTGATGCACTGGAAATGGAGCTATATGGAAGAGATGAGGGTCTCCATAGGGAACATTAATTCATCAGCATCAGAAATATTTTTACTTTGAGAGCATGTTTCTACTGGAAACACATTGCGTCTCTTTTGAGACTTAGGTATGGGAGGAGTTGAGAGCGTCTTATTCCCAATATTCTCCTCCTCTTCAACTGTATGTTTCCAAAACAGGAGACTACAATTAACAATCTCCCATGTAACCCAGAATTGCATGGGGATCTTAGTCCATTCCTTATATGTCATGTAGACATGTTTCTTAACTCCTTTCCAATTCTTGGTATCTAGAGTCCCTTCATCAGGGAACCACGCATTTATTTCATAAACTACTTTAAAGCAGGACCAGAGTTGTTCTCTGGAAATGCAGTGTTCTGGGTCCCCAGTTCTGCGTGAGAGATACTGAATCAAATTCATAAATGGCTTGGCCTGTTCAATCTGGCTCCAGAAACAATGAACGATCCTGGGAAAGCCCAGAATCTGTTCCACCTTAGTGAGGGATTGGTGCTAGGATACTAACTCCCAGCACCCTAAATTATCCTGTTCTCCCACTCACTTTCTAGGGTGGGGAGTCCACGGAATGCTATTCTTACCTTTAGTCGGTAGTTTGTGCCCACCCCAGGGATGCCAGCTGTGTAATAACTAGGTGGCTAGGAAATCCCGAGGCTCTCTCTTGCCATCTGCGTTTGGTGGTCTCAAGCGACTATCCCACCAAGGAGAGCAGATGCCAGGGGTGGATGAAGGAGGAAATGAGGACCAGGCTGGTTGGTGATCTGTTGCCATTTATTCCATTCTCCTCACATGCTTTTTCCAGTCTCACTAAGCCACTCATTCCAGTCTCTTCCTGTCTCGCTCAATTGTCTCTCCATACTCTGAATCATAGCCTTGGTCTCTCACTAGTCTCTCACCAACTCTCCATCATTGGGGGTAGCACAAGTAACATATCAAAGCCCTTCCTGATCGCGCATCAGGCTCAAGGGCAAAATATCACTTAGGGGGGTTTTCTCCTTTCCTGATTCCAATAACTTAATTAACATCTTAATTATACTTCTTAATATTAGTTATTTTGTATGGACACAGCAAGAGATAAGTAAGCTTGTATGATAGCTCTCCTGGGGACATCTCGCTATAGCTCCCAGACTACAAATACTCAGGCCAGATTAGTCTTTCCTAACCCTAGCCGGGTCCTAATCTAGTTGTTACTTTTTGGATAGTGACAAAATTTGTCCATGACCACACTCTTAACTTGTAGTTAAGTATTATGGCACTTTGGCCTGGCCCATTTCAATGCCAAAGTAGCTGACAGCTTGCCCTGGGTCCATCCAGTCCCTTGTCAGGGACCTGCTTTTGGGGTGCTAACAAATAAGGGCAACCGTGGCTTAAAGAGAGAAAACAGATACCCAGGAGTGAATAATATTCACAGTCAATTAACTCCCAATTTACAAAAGCATAGCATTAACTGTTTTCTTGTGTCTATACAAAAAGGACATTACTCTGAATTAACCATTCAAAGGAAAAGAGAAAAGCAATATTTACAAGTTGACAGAGTCTGATTAGGGGATACAGGTAATTGACTAGTTGAGGAGGTTACAACTAAACGCAGAGGAATGGGAGCACTGTGATTGGAGTAACCTAATAAACTTAAGCTCACTGTGGCAAGGCAGAAAGGACAAACCAGTGTTATCCTACAGATTCCAAAGCAACAAATTCATTGATTTTCAAGTTAAACTTTCATTTCAATTATGTATGACTTATTATACTATTAACTGAAGATAATTTTAAATTATTTTAAATTAAATTATTTAATTTAACTTTTTAAAATTTATTTTATTAATTAATTTAATTAATTTAAATTATTTAAATTATTTTTAAATTCAAAAATAATCAACTGTAAACAATCGTCATGTTTGGACGAGCCTCATGCATGGGAGAGCCATGGAACCCACGTTTGCAGGACCCGCCTCTGAGATCTCCAAGGCAGCTCGAATAGGGACTAGGCCTCTTCCATCCAGATCCCCATTTTCCAATTAGCTAGATAGTCACACCCAGAGACAGCCCCCCGGCACCATATAACCCCATCAATGGCCAACATCCAGAGACTATAAAACCAAGCTCTCGGAAGAGAGCATGCAGTCTCTTGCCCCTGCACCTGGCTGTCTTCACGAAGGCCCCTCGGAGGGGACGGGTTGCATTTCCTTCCCTCCCTCCCCCGAGCAGAACCTCAACAGTTAAGGACCTCCGGAACCCAACCACAGCCATGCGCGGGCCACTCTCCACACGTTCAGATGAGCTTCACACATGCGGGAGCTGGAAGAGGAACCCAGGTGTGTGGGACTCAGGGCCAAGATCTCCAACACTGCTCAGATCGGGACTGGTTTCTTCCACTCAGATCTCCCATTTTCTAGTAGCTAGGCAGTCACACCCAGAGACTGCCCCCAGCTCTGTATAATCCCATCAACGGCCAACATCCAGAGACTATAAAACCAAGCTCCTGGAAGCGGGCAGCCACAATGCAGCTGCGCAACATCTAATAACCTAGTTCTCCCTCTTAGAGAACCTAACAAGCTACTGAGAGTCTGTAGCCCACGTGGGAGTGCCTGGCAAGCTATCTGTGGTGTATTCATATTCAAAATACAGTAACAGATATATGCATACCTCTTGGAGAGCCTGGCAATCTACCAAGAGTATCGTTCCCGCAAGGCAGAGCCTGGCAACTACCCGTGGTGTATTTGATAGGCCAAAAAGAGTAACAGTAGGTCTCATTCCTCTGACCCTGTAAGAGCCTCCAATCATTGGGAAAGACGAGTAAAAAGAGGCTGCTGAACTCTCAGGGTTGAGTGTAATAGAGACGTTACTGGTGCCTGCTCAAGTAAATCGATGAACAATGGGATGATAGTGATACAGTGATAACTGAAAATAAATTTATTCTGAAATAACAATTTAAAATTTATTTATTTATGTTAATTACGAATGGTGTTGTAAGCTCAACCTTAAAACCACTTGTAGCTATCTAGATTTCTGACTATTTACTGAAAAGTCAATTCCTTTCCTACTAAGTAATCCCGATTTTTATAGGACTGCTTTTGGGAATCTTTATTTGTTTATGCAGGTTTAAAAAAATAAATAATCTACTAATACTTCAAGGAAAAAGTGAACTTTGCTATTTTAAAATCACCTACCAAGACTGGAGCAATAGCACAGCGGGTAGGTTGTTTGCCTTGCACGTGGCTGACCCAGGTTCGATTCCAAGCATACTATATGGTCCCCTGAGTGCAGAGCCAGGAGTAATCCCTGTGCATAGCCGGGTGTGACCCAAAAAGTAAAAAAAAAATTACCTACCCATGTTATTCAATTGTAAGTGATGGCTTCAATAATATTTCAAACTTGTATTATAATTCAATAATTAAAAAAATAAACAAAGAGAACTTTCCAGATTCAAGCAGAGCTTATTTGTTAATATTTTAAGACTCTCTTACATGATTAAATTCAGGGATGTGGAGTTCAAATTCAATTATTTGTATTTACGAAGTACCGCAATGAACACTGGTGTGCATACATCCTTTTAAATCAATGTTTTAATGTTCTGGTAGGTAGTTACACCAAGGTGAAATTCCTGGGTCATAAAGTAGCTGGATGAGGAAATGCAGTGGTTTAAAGGGGGGATGCTTGGATCATACTTGACCCCAAAGTATAGGTAGTAGAAGGACAGAAGAGAAAAGAAATTGGGAGTGAGGGTTGAGGAGGAGAGGGGTCAAGGGTATTTAGGTACACTAGCAGTATAAAGGAATGGTACAAGTAACTATCCAAACCACAGAACCAACAAAACTGAAATCATGAGATCCAAACTATTACAACCAAGATGAAGGCTAATGTGCCTGGGGGAAAGGAACCTGGAAACACTAGTGGGAAAAAAATCGACACTGGTGGTTGGATTTGTGCTGGAACACTATATGTTTAAATATCAACTATGAATAAGTTTGTCGATCATTATTCTTTAAGAACAGTAGTAAAATATCACTTTTTTTTTGCTTTCTGGGTCACAGCCAGCAATGCTCAGGGGATACTCCTGGCTCTGCACTCAGGAATTACTTCTGGCGGTGCTCAGGGGACCACATGGGATGCTCGGCGATGTGCAAGGCAAACACCTACCTGCTGTGCTATCACTCCAGCCCCAAAACATCACTTTAAAAACTAACTTTAAGGATCTGGAGCGATAGCACAGTGGGTAGGGCATTTGCTTTGCATGCGGCCGACCCGGGTTCTAATCCCAGCATCCCATATGATCCCCTGAGCACCGCCAGGGGTAATTCCTGAGTGAAGAGCCAGGAGTAACCCCTGTGCATTGCCAGGTGTGACCCCCCCAAAAAAAAAACAAAAAAAACCTAACTTTTCATTAGAAAATAATTAGAAAATTCTAATTTCATTTGCTATAATGGCTAATATTCATATGTATTTGCTTATTATTGTTAACCAATTTATACCCTTTTCAGTTATCTGTGCTGAAAATATTTTAAAATTTTTGCCTTAAACTCCTATAATTGCAGTAAATTATTAAAATATTACATACTTATTCTTATTCTACTTTTCCTTTCAACAGCCAAATAGGCAGGTTGAGATACCACTGACATTTCTCAGAGGAGACACACTAATAAACAATACCCTTATGTGAAATCGCTATTCATCATTTATCATCTGGAAAATGCAAATATAAACAATACAATATCACCTCAAACTATTGAAAAAGGCAGACATCAAAGAGTGTAGAAGTATCCAGTGCTCGTAAGGACATAGGTGAAAGGGAATCCTCATCCACTTTGGAGGAAATGTTTGCTTCAGTCTTTATGAAAAACAGTATTGAAATGTCTAAAAATGTTTAACAATTTCTCTTCCATATAATCCATAAATTCCACATTGGGTATCTACTCAAGATCCAAAATTAATATTTTTAAATTATATTTTCTGCCTGTGTTACCTTCAGCACTATTCACAATTTCCAACACCAGGAATAAACTAAGTGCCCTGGAACAGATGAGTGATACAGAAACTGTAGCATAAATACATAGTGAAACACTGTAAGTCAGCTTTAAGGAAATGCAGAATAAAGTAATTCATTGCTATGTGGTTAGAACTAGAATATATATTGCTAAGTAAATTGCATTAGGAAGAGAGTGAAAATGATCTCTCTCATATATGAGGTATTAAAATATACATAATACGGGAATAACAAAACCCCAGTGGAAACAAACTCTGAAATCCTACAGTGCTATCTTTATTAAAGTGTTTGGTTGAGGAGGTCTGAGTGTGGGGCAATCTTGAAATATTAGTGGAAGGATGCTGACACTCTGATTTTGAATGTGGTATGAGAACAATGTATGCCTGGACTTATTTTATTAACTGTAAAGTAAAATATGAAAAAGACTAAAATTACTGTTTTATACCATTAATAATTTAAAATATATATTAATTTGGAAACACTGATTTAGTGTCAGGTGATTTGAGTTACTTATTGGAGATGCTACATGAAGATTGCTTTCAGTCTGTTTTCTAATATTCAATTAGGGTCAAATGGTTTATCATTTATATTGAAGTATTTGAATATTAAATGGTAAAAAAAAGAAGATTGTATACTTCTAGGAAGTAAATAGATGTATTAGAAACCTCTTGTGTACCACTTTGTATCTTGTCCTCACCTATATATGGGATTAATAGCCCACTTGTTTCACCCTAGCCAATTTTGATCATTAAAGTAAAAACTTCCCAAATTCATGAAACTTCATGCATAACCAACACTTTGTTTCATGCTCAAATCTAAACACCTGCCTCAAAAATTGATTTGTAAATGAAGCATGAGATTCCTCAGGACCCAATTTATGACTAAGTATACATGAACTATAATTCAAGGGATTAAATCCCACGTGGGATAAAATTATATCAATGAAACATGGAAACCACTTCATAAAATCGTCAATTTCTCAGCCACACCCTATTACAGTACATAGTTGATAAGACTTCATAGAAGATGTTAGCAAAGGTCAATAATCTATCAGGCTTTATAACCATCAGTGGTCATATATTGTTTCAAGGTCTCATAATACCTCTTATTCTCTTATCTCATTGCATTTTTCTCTCCATACTGATGCCATTTAATTGCAATTTTAAAAAGCCTAGTAATATAATAGAACTACTTGAATTCCTGGATTATTCTTCACTATCAGGGATCTGAGAGCATAAAAGTTTTTAAAGGAAAAGTAATTATAATTAATTTGCCTTTCATTTGGGTAGGATTGGGTAATACCTGGAGTGGTCAAATTTTACTTTGTGCTCCATGCTCATAAATAACTCCTGGAAATGCTCCTGGCAACATGCTGTATTCAGGATCAAACTGGGGTTACATGCATGCAAAGATGAGTAATTTACCCCTCACCCCCTATTACATATCTGGGAACTTCTGAAATTTTTAAAAATGGGTAATATTGGGTGAATATCCTTTCCCATTCTGTAGACTGTCTTTGTATTTTGGTCACTTTTACTTTTGAGGTGCAGAAGCTTCTTAGTTTAAGGTAGTCCCATTTGTTTATCTCTGTTTTCACTTGCTAGGCCAGTGGCGTGTCATCTTTAAAAATACCTTTAGCTTCAATGTCATAGTAGAGGGTTTTGCCAACCCTGTCTTCCACGTACCTTATGGATTCTGGTCTGATACTGCAATCTTTAATCCACTTTGACCTCACTTTTGTACATGGTGTTAGGTAGAGATCCGAGCCCATTTTTTTGCATGTAGCTGTCCAGTTTTGACAGCACCATTTGTTGGAGAGGCCTCCCTTGCTCTAATTCACATTATTTGCTCCCTTATCAAAAACTAGGTGATAATATATTTGAGAATGTGTGTCAGAATATTCAACCCTGTTCCATCGGTCTGTGGCTCTGCCTTTGTTCCAGTACTGTGCTATTTTAATTATTACTGCTTTGTAGTAGAGATTGAGGTTGGAGAGAGAGATTCCTCCCATAATCTTTTCCCCAAGACTTGCTTTAGCTATTCATGGGGGCTTATTGTTCCATATAAATTTCAGGAGTGTTTGCTCCATTTCTTTGAAGAATGTCATGGGTATCCTTATAGGGATCACATTGAATGAGTACAATGATTTGGGGAGTATTGCCATTTTGACAATGTTAATTCTCCCAATCCATGAGCAGGAGATATCTTTCCATTTCCTCATGTCCTCTAATATTTCTTGAAGTTGCGTTTTGTAGTTTTCTTTGTACAAGTCCGTTACCTCCTTACTTACGCTGATTCTGAAATACTTGATTTTCTGATGCACGATTGTAAATGGGATTGCATTTTTCATGTCACTTTCTTCTCTCTCGTTATTTGCATATAAGAAAACCATGGACTTTTGGCTATTGATTTTCTAGCCTGCAACTTTACTATACAAGTCTATTGTTTATAAGAGTTTCTTGGTAGAGGTTATAGGGTTCTCTAAGTATAGTATCATGTCATCTGCAAAGAGTGAGAGCTTGATTTCTTCCTTTTCTACCTGAATGCACTTAATGCCTCTTTCTTGCCTAACTACTATTGCAAATACGTCCAATACTATACTGAACAGAAGTGGAGAGAGTGGTCATCCTTGTCTCATCCCTGAACTTAGAGGGAAAGCTCTTAGTTTATTCCCATTGAGGATAATGCTTGCCGTAGGCTTGTAGTAGATGGCTTTGACTATATTGAGGAAAGTCCCTTCTATACCAATCCCACATATGAGGGATGGGTAAACGATCACTGTAAGAATAAAATTCAAAAGAAAGAAAGAAAGAAAGAAAGAAAGAAAGAAAGAAAGAAAGAAAGAAAGAAAGAAAGAAAGAAAGAAAGAAAGAAAGAGAGAAAGAAGGAAAGAGAGAGAGAGAAAGAAAGAGAGAGAGAGAAAGAAAGAAAGAAAGAAAGAAAGAAAGAAAGAAAGAAAGAAAGAAAGAAAGAAAGAAAGAAAGAAAGAAAGAGAGAAATAGAGATAGAAAGAGAGAAGGAAAGAGAGAAGGAGAGAGAGAAGGAGAGAGAGAAGGAGAGAAAGAAAGAAAGAAAGAAAGAAAGAAAGAAAGAAAGAAAGAAAGAAAGAAAGAAAGAAAGAAAGAAAGAAAGAAAGAAAGAAAGAGAGAAATAGAGATAGAGAGAAAGAAAGAGAGAAGGAGAAAGAAAGAAAGAAATAAAGAAAGAAAGAAAGAAAGAAAGAAAGAAAGAAAGAAAGAAAGAAAGAAAGAAAGAAGGAAGGAAGGAAGGAAGGAAGGAAGGAAGGAAAGAAAGAGAGAGAGAAAGAAAGAAAGAAAGAAAGAAAGAAAGAAAGAAAGAAAGAAAGAAAGAAAGAAAGAAAGAAAGAAAGAAAGAAAGAGAGAGAAGGAAAGAGAGGAGAGAGAAATAAAGAAAGAAGGAAAGAAAGAAAGAAAGAAAGAAAGAAAGAAAGAAAGAAAGAAAGAAAGAAAGAAAGAAAGAAAGAAAGAAAGAAAGAAAGAAAGAAAGAAAGAAAAGAAAGAATGCAATAAGGCTTAGCAATATGAATGTTGGTATATTTGATATAGAAGTCAAAGATAAAAGATCAGTTTCTTTGGAAAAATCTGCTTGAAATGAGTTCAGGAAAGTGGGTGAAAACAAATCGGAGCTAATGAATCCAACTGTTATTTTGAGTGCTGAAAATATGAATAAATAAAATAATGGAAAGTGGAAAAAAAGAATAAAATGCAAACACAAAAGTTAATAAGTCTGTAACTGTATATCAAGCTCACCTGTTACGAAAAATTAAGTGATAAAATTTGCCTATAAATGGATGGACATGGAGAGTATCATGCTAAGTGAAATGAGCCAGAAGGAGAGGGACAGATATAGAGTGACTGCATTCATTTGTGATATATAAACATATATAGTAGAAGACTGATATTTGTGGCTAGGAGAACAGGCGCTATGGAGACTTGTCAATGGTTGGTATCAACCACAAGTGTGGTGTTGGGGGGGTAGAGAGTAGGTAAAATAAAGAAGAGACAGCATGATAATTATAGATGGGAATGATCAGGCTGGACAAGACCTGAGTGTTAAAAGTAAGTAAAGGGTTATTTTTGAAAAACTTTCAGTGTAAATATTGCAAATCACAATTCCTCAAAGGAAAGAGAGAGAAAGAGAGAGAGACAAAGAGAGAAGAAAAGACCCTGCCATAGAAGTAGTCTGTGAGGTGGGGAATTGGGGGCCATAGAAGGGAACCTGGGGACATGGGTGCTGGGAAATATATACTGGTAAAGGGATGGGTGTTAGAATATTGTGTGACTGAAATCTAATCAAGAACAGCTTTGTAAGTGTCTATCTCACAGTGATTCAACTGTATCACTGTATCACTGTTATCCCGTTGCTCATTGATTTGCTCAAGCGGGCACCTGTAATGTCTCCACTGTGAGACTTATTGTTACTGTTTTTGGCATATCGAATACATCATGGTTAGCTTGCCAGGCTCTGCTGTGCGGGCGAAATACTCTGGGTAGCTTGCCGGACTCTCGAGAGAGGCGGAGAAATCAAACCAAGGTCAGCCGCGTGCAAGGCAAATGCCCTACCCACTGTGCTATAGGTCCAGCCCAGTAATTCAACTAAAAATATTAAAAATATCAGATAAAATATATATGTGTGTGTAAAGGCTTTCGTAACAAATCATTAAATAAGACAGAGCTGGTCACATGTATGACAGTCACCTTAACCTCTGTACTCTCAATTTGAACAGAAATCATTTTTCTAAAAAATCCTTCCATCTATTTTAACTTGTAACACTTGTCTTCCCATTGATTTTCAATTTGCTGGAGCGGGCGCCAGTAACGTCTCAATTTGTCCTTGTCACATGTTAGTATAGCCCAATGATATCTGCTTGCTCTAAGAACAGGAAGAGCCTCAAACCGTTCGTTCAGGGTTTTAATGAAGAAGTCTGATCATCTCGTTGGTGGGCGGCCATGCGGTCTTTTGACGTCCCGTAGAATCCAGTCAGTAACAGCTCGAGTCCAGTGGTCATCACTGAATCGCATTACATGTCGGGCCCATCTGATTTTTGATGTCTTGGCAAATGAGACAGCGTCCCTGATTCTAGAACGTCTATGGAGGTCTGAACTCCGGATTCCTTCTCTCACTTGAGTGAAACATGATACTCCTAGCATAGCTCTTTCTATTCTTCTTTGGGATACCCAAGTAGCGTTCTCACCCTGTTTGCATAGGGCCCAGGTCTCTGAGGCGTACGTTAGTGCAAGAAGAACAGTAGAATCAACAAGATTTGCCTGGAGTCGGAGGTCCTTCATCCTCTTAACCACTTCTTCAACGCTCTTGAAGGTGTTCCACGCAGCTCTCTTCCTCCTGCACAGTTCTGGCGCCAAGTCATTCCTCATGTTGAGTTCTCAACCTAGGTACACATAGCTGCTGCATTCGGAGATGTTCGTTCCATTGACAGCAAATAAAGCGTCAGGGACTAGTTTGTTTTTCCATGGGCATCGTCTTGTTGAGGTTCAGCTGCAGTGCAACATTTCCACACTCGTGGTTGAAGTTGGCCAGCATTTGTGCCACTTGGCTAATGTTTGGCGTTGTGAGAACGATGTCATCAGTGAAGCAGAGGTGATTATAGTTGCCGATGGTCTAACTTCATTCCCATTCCTTCCCATTCCAGTCATAGCATGATGTTCTCAAAGGTGACACTGGAGAGTTTTGGTGAAATGGTATACCTTGCCGAACTCCTCTCTTTACGTCAATGATCACTTCCTTGTAGAATGGTGAGATTCTGGTGGTGAATCTGTTAATACAACTAGAGGATGATCTTGATGTACTGAGTTTGAATGCCCTGTTTGGCTAGGGCTTCGATTACTGCTTCAGTCTCAACAGAATTGAAGACATTCTTTAAGTTGATGAACGTTAGACAGAGTGGCATCCTGAACTCTCATGAAACTTCAATGAGTTTGCTCACTGTGTGGATATGGTTGATTGTTCTGAATCCTTTTTGGAACCTGGCTTGCTCACATGATTGTCCTTCATCTAGTGTTCTGCCTATTCTATTCAGGATAACATGAGTGAACAACTTGTAGATGACAGACAGTGGGCAGATTGGGTGATAATTGCTGATGTTTTGGATGTCTCCCTTCTTGTACAACACAAGGGTTCTGCTGGTTTTCCACTGGGACGGAAACTTGCATTTGGACAGGTAGCATGTGAAAAGCCAAGCCAGTGTATTGATGAGTACTGGTGGCAGAATTTTCAGTTGTTCGGTTCTGAACTTGTCTGGACTGGGTACTATACTCCTATACGTGTCTTTACCAACGAAATGGCATGTTGGATTTTGGAAGGGAAGACATCATTGGTCTGACCGAAACAAGAAAGCATCAATCACATCACGCCATTTTCATCACTGGAGAAGAGCTGTTCCTGGAACATGCAACCACAGAGGTGTCTGTGTCCTTGTCAATACAAACTTGGCCATGAGCATTGATTGATTTTCCACAACCGACAAATCAAAATGAATTATTTTGGTTGTGCTTTGGGACAGTGATTGGGGCATGGGATGGAAACATCCAAAATTTGGTGGTGGGAAGGAGAAATGGTGGTGGGATTGGTGTTTGACTATTAACTGTAATCAAATAATGTGAACCACCTTATAAAATAAAAAAAAATTAAAAAAAGAATTATCACCTAATTTGTCTCTTGTTTTTAAGGAAGGAACTTTAAGAGATAGTGTGTGATTTACTTTTACATTTATTTCCCATAACTTTTTATTGAGAATGAAATTAATTTGTATTCTTGAGTGACTACAACAAATAATATGTGTCTGGTCTCTATTGTACATGTAGCATAAACAAGGAATAAAATATTTATTTTGTCAAATATTTTTATGTTGTGTGTGTTTCTTCATTCATAACTTAGATCATGGTGATTTATATCATGTCATTTTTCCCAAAACAGAACAGATCACATATCAGACTGAGAAATTTTATGCCTCTCTGTTTATGGTTCTGCCTCTCTAAAAACAATGCACATTTTGTTTCCTTTATTTGATTTTAAAATCAGTTATAATTTTACACACTAAGAACATGACAATTAATTAAATGGAAAGTATATCTTTTGTTAGACAGGCGACCAAAAACGCAATGTTGAAAATATTTAGATGCCTGCCTTTGCTTTAGCAAAATTTAGTGCTGAGCAATAGTACAGTGGGTAGGGCATTTGCCTTGTACAAGACCAACCTGTGTTCCATCCCCCTAATATCCCAAATGGTCCCATGAAACCCACTGGACTGATCCCCAAGCCCCAAATGAGGAGTAATCCCTGAGCACCACTGGATGTGCCCACTCCCAAAAATAAATTAAACACAATTTCATACTGGAAGTTTAAATGGTTGATGAAACAACAAAAACAGCAAAATACTAGCATTGAATTAAGCAGGAAGAATCTTATGGGCAATTTATGTCAGTAATTTTTCTAAAATATGAATTTTATTCAATATCACAAAAATTACTGAGAGATTCTTTGGTGGGTAAGGCATTAGCCTTGCATGGAGCACTCCTGGGTTTGGGGTTTCTAGAACCACATAAGTTCCCCAGAGCCACCAGGAGTAATCCTTGAGCATTGAGCATAAGCAGTGAAAACTGTGGCCTCCAAACCAAAGAAAATAAAGGTAAAAACACAGAATATTACCTCT
Source organism: Sorex araneus (assembly GCF_027595985.1). Taxonomy (NCBI): domain Eukaryota; kingdom Metazoa; phylum Chordata; class Mammalia; order Eulipotyphla; family Soricidae; genus Sorex; species Sorex araneus. The sequence continues at coordinate 124,792,144 of NC_073313.1, forward strand.
TCAGCCAGAATATTTAAATTTAAAAATCAGTAAAACATAAAAGCTTATGTCAGTAATGCAGAGCCATGCCTAAAGTTGTTTTATCTAAAAACATATTTTTGTACATAAATAGTTATAATTGAATAAGTAGATGTAACGTTACTGAAACTTAAATTCTTTTCTTCCTCCTTACATTTTGTAGACTGATATTATGTGATAAAAAAAAATTAACCATGTTGGAGCCGTAGTGATAGAGCAGTGTGTAGGGCACTTGGGTTTGATCCCTGTCACCTTATATGGTCCTATGAGCTTGCCAGGAGTGATCCCTGAGTGTAGAGCTGGAGTCAGCCCTGAACACCAATGGATGTGTATCACAGTCTCCAGCCCCCCAAAAATTATGCTTTGGGGTCAGAGTGATAGTTAACGAGGAAGATTGTGTGTCTTGGAAGTGGCTGAACTGTATTTAACCCCAGGCATCACCATTTGGAGCTCCATTAAAATTAAAACTCAAAACCAACTTCCTCTGGGCATATTTTGATTTCTAATACCAAGAAAACTTTTTATAACAAAAATATGTATAACGAAAAACAAATTATTTAGGATGTGAAACAGTGAGATAGATATATAAGTGTATTCAGATGAGTGAAATGATTTATAGTAACGATAAAATTAATTTTAAAACTGCCTTCATTTGGAGAATTGATATCACTTAAAATATTATGAGAGTCGCGAAGCATCTAAAATTATGCAATAGCCTCACTTAGCAAAAGTTTGTCTTACCAATTCATATTCATTGGTACAGGTATTCATTTTTGACCCACATACAATTTAGCAGACCAATACTTATTCTGCTCTGACTTCTGTCTTCCTGTGCCATCCACTTAAAAGAAAAAACATTTCTAGAATAATCTATGGTTTCCTTACAAGAAATGAAAATATTTATGTAGTTTCTACTGGTGTTCCAGGCACCATCATAACTAGTCCTTAATAACCGCAATGATCATGTGAGTTGGACGTTAATTTTATCTCTATTCCTATTTCATGTTCAAGGAAACTGAGACACTGAAATATGAGTCCTTTGGCTAAAGTTAAGCAGATCTCTAAAACTTACTTGCATTGAATAAACGTAACTTTGTACTAAATAAAAAATAACTCTGGTTTTCCTATTCTTCTCATCCTTTGGCAACCATCACCCAATTTTATAATTCTATAAGATTCATTAATTAAAAGACCAAATATAAGTAAAATAATATAACACTTATTCCTTTGCTATATTCATGTTTTTTTTTAATGTCCAGGTCCCTTCCTTTATCAAGGTTGAGTAATATTCAATCGCTTGTATATAGCATATTTTCTGTTTCCATTTGAAAAGTGAATTATGTTCTCTACTTTGACAAATAAAAATATGGATATCCCTTTGATATCCTAATAATAATTATTTTGGAAATATACCCCATAGTAGCATTGGAAAATCATATGTTAGTTATGATTTAGTTAGTCTCCTGCCCCTATGCCTGGCTGTCTTCACCGGGGCCCCTCGGAGGGGGACTAGTTTAGTTTCCCTCCCCGCCTTGAGCAGAGCCCCAGAAGCTGAAGATCTCCAGAACGCAGCCACAGCCATGCTCATGGCCACTCTCCATATGCTCGGACGAGCCTCACACATGAAGGAACTGGAAGAGAAACCCAGGTGTGCAGGACCCAGGGATGAGGTCTCCAGGCCTGCTCAGATCGGGACTGGGTCTCCTCCACCCATATCCCCCATTTTCCAGTAGCTAGGCAGTCACATCCACAAACTGCAACCCCCCACCCCAACACCGTGTAATCCTATCAACAACCAAGACCCAGAGACTCTAAAACAAAGCTCCCGGAAATGCACAGCCACAAATGCCGTGATTTCTTATTTTCTAGTTCTCCCTCTCGGAGAACTCGGCAAGCTACCAAGAATATCCTGCCTGCACAAGGCAGAGTTTGGCAAGCTCCCCGTGGCATATTTGATATGCCAAAAATAGTAACAAAGATGAGTCTCATTCCCCTTACTCTGAAAGAGCCCTTAATGCAGCACCTTTGGGAAGGATGAATAAAGAGAGGCTGCTAAAATCTCAGGTCTAGGATGAATGAAGACATTACTGGACCCTGCTCGAGCAAATCGATGAACAACAGGATGACAATGATGACAGTGATAGTGACAGTTATATATTGAATTTTGAGTAAATATTTCACTTAGTGGTTATATTATTTTCTATTCTCCCAGTGTGCCAGCATTTCAATTTTCAACATACAACCACTCATTTCTGCAATAAAAATACTTATTTAACAACCACATTAGCATCTGAATAACTTTGAAAGGAAGCCACTATTGAGATATGTTGTAATAACACTAAAAGTAAAGAATAAAGTACTTAAAAGGACCATATTATAAAATGTATAGTTCTATGACTTATCTATTTCATATTTACTTAAAATGTATTAGCAGGGCCTTATTTAAACCATTATTAATTTTAATATCTATATATTACAGAAGTGAAAGAAGTTTTACAAAAATTCAAATTATCTTTTTTTTTTTTCTTTTTGGGTCACACCCGGCAAGACTCAGGGACTACTCCTGGATTTTCACTCAGGAATTACTTCTGTCAGTGCTTGCGGGACCATATGGGATGCTGGGAATCAAACCTGGGTTGGCCACGTGTAAGGCAAATGCCTTACCTGTTGTACTATTGCTCCAACCCTCTTGAATATGTACTTGTATATACTAGCTTATTTTTGCCTCTACAAGTTAACAATTGTGTGGGCTGTAGTGATAATGCAGCAGTCAAGCCCCTTGTGTTCCACATGGCTGACCTGGATTCAATCCTTCATATGGTTCCTCAGAGCAGCTGGGAATATTTTGTGAGCATGGAGTCATTAGTAAGTCCTGAGCACTGCTGGGTGTGGCCCTAAACAAAAAAAAGTTACCAACTAGAGTAACAATATTTGCAGGATTTTATGGGGTTCAATAGACTTTAATGAGTCTTGGTTTATGACATTTCTGATAAAACAACCATTATAATTTTTTTCTGTAAATCTCTAAAGTTGTTTTGAATTTATTAGGAAAACATAGCTTAAATTATTATTCACAGATAAGTGCACTAATATCATCAACCTTTATAGATAACCAAGGTTCAGCTGAAATTTGACTTATGTGGTGCAGAAAATCTGCATTATAATTTTCTCCACTGCTGTACCAATAGGCATAGTCCCATTGAAAAATACCAACTCCTAGAATAAGTGAGAAGGCTACTAAGTACCAAAGTACAATTATTTGAAAAATAATGAAAAAGTACAATTCTGGTGTGTTAGGAAATGTGAAGTCTTATTTTTTATAGATTAAAACACAAACTTTACTAGCAAGAGCTATTGGTTACTATTCAAGGAAATAAACCATAACGTTGTATTGGATATGCCATTTACCTCTTTGTTCAGGAAAATAATAAGTTAGATTGTTTCATTTTATGTTGAGTTGTGCCAACATAGGAGAGGAGGAGATTCCAGGGAATTAAAATTATTCTTCATATATATATATTTTCATTTAACCCCTCACAGTATTATAATATCTGGGGATGTTCCTTTAGATTTAGATTTATTTCTTCAGATTTAGATTTATTTTAATTTAGATTTAAATAAGGCTTCAATGAATATATTCCTCCATTCTTCATTAAGCCTTCTTTTAAAATTTACCCAGCTGAGCTAACAAACAATAAAAATTAAAATTAACCCCACACAGTTGTTAAAAGTGTTTTGTCAATGGGGTCACATATAGCCTATTGTATGCCTAAATAATTTTCCAGATTTTACACTTATTCATTGCCAGTAACAACAATGGGTCTCAAACCCTGATTCTGAAAGACCCCAAATACTGCAGGGTTAAGAAGGATGAGCAAGGAGAGGCTGATGAAATCTCAGGGATGAACTAGAATGCCAAAACGAAGAAGGAATAAAGTAATTGTATTTTCAACACATGTATATTGGCATCGGGGACCTGATGGAGAAAAAGATCAAGTCTGACATCATTGGTCTGACCAAGACGAGAAGGCATCGATCACATCACGTCATTTTCGACACTGGAGAAGAACTGTTCCTTGGAACATGGAACAATAGAAGCATTGGTGGTGTTGGTGTCCATGTCAACAAGAAGTTGGCCATGAACATTGATTCATTTTAATCATTAACAACCCGAATCGGACAATTACGCTTGAATAGATGTGGCTCACTGCTGGCAGTTTCTGTCTTTGTCATCTATTCACCAACATCCAAATACGATGAAGAAGAAATTGAGAAATTCTACATGAAGCCGGAGAAGTTCTATAAAGAAGACCACACCTTCTACAAGATAATTTTCAGTGATTTCAATGCCAAGATAGGACTGAGAAGATCTCCTGGAGAACTCCACATTGGGACCCATGGCATAGAATGGAATGAACAGGGTGAGAGACAGTCTGAGTTAATCGTGTCAACTAAGATCATCCATGGTAACTCACAGTTCCAGAAGGCCGAACCTAAACGTTGGACATGGGCGTCTCCTGGTGAACAGTTCCACAATGAAATTGGCCACATCGTATACAATTAATGATTTTGCCTGACCAATGTTGCTGTTGTCTCAAATTTCCAAACGGGATCGGACCACCGTCTCCTTCATGCAAAATTCTACTTCACAGAGCGGAGAGAAAGGTCTGCAAAGTTTAAGTTTAAGAAGAGAGCTCCCAAAATGACCACCAACTTGGAGCTCTTTGGCAATATTGCAGAAACGTGAGAAGATGCCGTCATTGCCAACATTGACGAGGAATATGTCAACTGGTTCAGGGCCTCCATCAATGCCCAAGGAATGCCGAGAGTGGGAAAGCCACAAGCAGAGTTTCTTCAGAAACTCTCAAGTTCATTTGCCAATGTGGTTTGGAAGGAGCCCCAGGCAATCACAAGCTAAAGTCTGAGCTCGCAAAACTGTGCATAAAAGCTACAAAGGAAGAACTCAAAGAGAGAAAAGCAGCAGTGTTGTCTGATGTGGCAGAAGCTGGGACAAGTATTCGAAATACTCGCCTGTCATTTGCCAACCACAAGACCAAGATGACTGCCCTCCAATGTCCTGATGGATCTATCACATCTTTCAGAGGGGCAATGGAGAGGATTATTCACAACTTCTACTCGAATCTCTTCTACAGCCATGTCTGCCCGCCGACATACCAAATTCCACAGGATGGATATTTCATTCCCAACATCTTCCCTTCCAAAATCCAACACTCCATTTCGTTGGTAAAGAGGTTTACAGCACCTGGTCTAGACAAGGTCATGCCCGAACACCTTAAGAATCTGCCACCAGTACTCATCAGTACACTGGCTCGGCTCTTAACATGCTACCTTTCTGAATGCAAAGTTCCGTCCCGATGGAAAATCAGTAGGACCCTCTGTTGTACAAGAAGGGAGACATCAATGACATTGGCAACTATCACCCAATCTGCCTGTTGCCCGTTGTCTACAAGTTGTTCACTTGAGTCATCCTGAACAGAATAGGCAGAACACTAGAAGGACAACCATGTGAGCAAGCCAGGTTCCACAAGGGATTGAACACAATTGACCAAATCCACACAGTGACCAATCTCATTGAAGTTTCATGAGAGTTCATGATGCTGCTCTGTATAACGTTCATCTATTTAAAGAAGGCCTTCGATTCTGTTAATACTGAAGTGGTCATCAAAGCCTAGCCAAACAGGGCATTCACACTCAGTACATCAAGATCCTCTGCGAGCCATATTACGGATTCACCACCAGGATCTCACCATTCTACAAGGAATTGATCATTGATGTAATGAGAGGGTTTCAGCAGGGTGATACCATTTCACCGAAACTCTTCAGTGTCACCTTTGAGAACATCATGCGATGACTGGAATGGGAAGGAATATGAGTGAAGATAGATGTTTGGCAACTATATCACCTCTGTTTCGCTGATGACATCGTTCTGATAACACCAAACATTAGCCAAGCAGCACAAATGCTGGCTGACTTCGACCACGAATGTGGAAAGGTCGGACTGCAGCTGAATCTGAGCAAAACGATGTTTATGAAAAACTAACTAGTCCCTGATCTTCCATTTGCTCTCAGTGGAACGGACATCTCCGAATGCAGCAGCTATGTGTACCTGGGTCGAGAACTCAACATGAGGAATGACTTGGCGCCAGAACTGTGCTCCACCATTCTTCCTGCACTGACATACGCCTCAGAGACCTGGGCCGAACGCAAACAGGATGAGAACGCTATTTGGGTATCCCAAAGAAAAATCAAAAGAGCTATGCTAGGAGTATCATGTTTCACTCAAGTAAGAGAAGGAATCCAGAGTCCCGAACTCCCTTGATGGTCAAGAATCAGGGACACTATCTCGTTTGTCAAGAGGTCAAAAATCAGATGGGTCAGACACATAATGCGACTCAGAGATGACTGATGGACTAGATCTGTTACTGACTGGATTACACTGAACATCAAAAGACCACGTAGCCACCCACCAACGAGATGGTTAGGCTTCATCAAAACCCTGAATAAACGGTTTGAGGCTCTTCCTGTTCCTGGAGTGAGCAGATATATTTGGGCTACACTAGACATTTCTGGCTCCCACTCGAGCAAATCGAAGATCAACCTGATGACAGTTTTGCTATGTCTTGGGTTGAAATAAAGGAACACATATTGTGTGAAGAGTATTTCAGGAAGAATATTGCAAATATTATATAATCTCGAGAGAATCCAAAGGAGAGGAAGGAGCAATAGCCCAGTGGGTAGGGCATTTCTCATGCATGTAACTGACCCAGAATTGATCCCTGGAAGCCCATATGGTCTTCTGAGGTGCCAAGAATGATCCTTGAGTACAGAGAAATAGTAATACCTGAGCACTGCTTGGAGTGTTCCCCAAAAACCAAACAAAGAAAAAGGAAACAATTCCCAAAAGAAACAACCTTGATATGTGGTTATTCAAACTGAGATCTGTGTGTGCTAAGGTGTGAGAGCAGATCTTTGGTTAACTTTGGACGAATGTTTTGTTAGTGTTGTGCTGTTGCAGCAGTACAACAATTTTAAACTAGCAACTTTGGTACTATTTAAAAATAATAACAATATTAAGAAATAGAAAAAATGTTAAAAATAGATAGTATGTTAAAACTTACATGATTATCTCCTAGGATGTATATATATATGTGTATGTAAATATATATATACATTTTTATGCTACATGTTGAGTATCCTACTCAACATGTTTTTATCAATATCGACCAAATGTTTATCATAACTTTGAAAATCCAATTAAGGTTGGTTAAAACTGTGACATCTTTTGCTGCACAAGAAAAAAATCTTATAACAAATAAATTGGAATTAGGTGAATATACTTTGGAGAATTTTTTTCTTGTTAGAGTAAATTAGGTATAAATGTAAATCTTGAGGACTATGAGAAATTTCTAATAAAAATATTAAGACTGGTTTTGGCATGCCTCCCTCAAGAGATATGTGTTATATATATAGACTGTCCACAAAGTTTATAAAGGAGAAATGTAATCATTGACATTTTATTTGCTTTTATTCCTAGAGCATATTTTCAATTTAATTTTATATTACCTAATTTAGACATATTATAGAATCAAATATACCATAAACTGAGGCAGAAAAATTCTAAGATAACTTTTCTCTATAATTCAGCTGCTATAATAAGCAATTTTAAACTATGTAATTTTAGTTTAAAAAATTTCATGCATTTGTACATAGATTTATTTTATTCTTATTAAGGACAATTAGAAGTATTTTTAACAAAATCCTTACAAACTTGGTTGAACTGACATTTGGTATGTGTGTGTTAATTAGATTTAGAATTTTCTGGTCTATTGTTCTCTTGAGCAATAAATAGGTTCCATTACTGTCTAATTACTTTTTTTTAGAATGAATGCTATTTGGTGAGATATAACTATAGCTCTCCCAGCTGTTTAGTTTTGTTTTATTTTGTTTTGTTTTGGCTTGTACATTTATTTTCCATCCTTTCACTCTGAACCTGTTTCTATTATGGGATTTTAGATGTGTTTCCTGTAAACAGAAAATAGCTGAATTTTATTTCCTGATCTAACCTGCCACTTAATTCCTTTTGATAATAGAGTTTAGTCCTTTGACATTTAGGGATATTATTGATATAAAGGACTGTGCTTCTATTTTACTATGTAGGGTTTTTGCTTCTACAATTGCTTATTTGGTTTATATGAGTGGCCTTTCAGTACTTCATACAGAATCTGCTTTGTTATAAAAAATGTTATCAGTTCTTGTTTATTCAAGAATATTGTTATCCACCCCTCATAACTAAATGAGAGCTTTGCTGGGTAGTGAACTCTAGGTTGAAAGTATCTTTCATTCAGTAAGTTGAATATGCCACTGAGTTCTTTCTTGCCTGTATGTTTCATATGAGATACCTCTTGTAATTTTAGGTCCTTTCCCTTATATTTAAGGTTTTTATACTTTCTTTCTGCTTTAAGAAGTTTGTCTTTCCCTTTCATGCTTGCAGTTTGATTACTATGTGTCTTGGAGCTATTCTGTTTTGGTCTATTCTACTTGATATTCTTTTGGCCTTTTGCATCTGCACAACTCCCTCCTTACAGAGATTGGGGAAGTTCTCAGCTCTTTCCCATCGCTCTTTCTTCCCTTTTCTCTTTGTCCTCCCATTCTGGTATTCCTGTAATTGGAAGATTAGTATTCTAGTTTTTGTCCTTAAATACCTTTTATGTTTATCCATTGTTTCTTTTTCCTTTTGGACTTCTTTATCAATGCTTGCCTATATTTTGTCTTCAAGTTTGTGGAAATGATCTCCCCATGTGAGCTTCTGCTGTGTTACCATTTTAGTGTGTTCTTTACCTCCCTCATTCCCATTTGTAAGGAATATTTCACCTTCTGAAGAAATTCTTCTTTGAGTTGGTTGAATTCCACAGTTAGTAATTGCTCAATTTCCCTGACTAACTGAGAGAAACACTTGTATAGGAAAATAGTAGTAGTGGCATGTTTTAACAACCCACTGTCAACACTAGATAAAATGAGGAATTAGAAGAAATAGGACATAATGGATTTATACATGACCTCTTATCCTCAAAAATCAAAAACCTTTCTTCCCTTGTGCACAGGGAACATTACACTTGATAGATTACATTTTACTAAGTAATTCTAACTTACATAAATTCAGACTTAAGAATCTCATATCAAGCATGCTTTGAGATAGCAATGCCATGGAGATAGCAATTCACACTTAAAAGAAGAGAGGGAGAAATTCAACACCTGGAAACTGAACAGCATGCTGCTATATAACAGCTGGATTAAAGAGGACATCTATCAAGGAATAAACAGCTTCCCTGAGACTAATGATAATGAAGAAACAAGTTACTAAAGCGTATGGGACACAGCAAAAGCAGTACTTAGGGGAGATATAATAGTAATGCATGCAAACATAAAGAGATAAAACATACAAAGACAATGTACAGAATGGGAAAGGATATTCACCCAATACCCATCAGATAAGGGGTTGATATCAAGGTTATATAAAGCACTGGTTGAACTCTACATGAAGAAAATATCCAACCCAAACAGAAAATGGGGTGAAGAAATGAACAGAAACTTTCACAAAGAAGAGATATGAATGGCCAAAAGGCACATGAAAAAATGTTCTTCATCACTAATCATCAGGGAGATGCAGATCAAAACAACTATGAGATACCACCTCACACCACACAGAATGACACACATCCAAAAGAACAAAGGCAACCACTGTTGGAAGGGATGTGGGGAGAAAGGGACCCTTCTACACTGTTTGTGGGAATGCGGACTTGTTCAGCCCTTCTGGAAAACAATATGGTCACTTCTCAAAGAATTAGAAATTGAGCTCCCATTTGACCCAGCAATACCACTTCTGGAAATATATCACGGAGAAGCAAAAAAGTATAGTCGAAATGACATTTGCACTTATATGTTCATCACAGCACTGTTTACAATAGCCAGAACCTGGATAAAACCCGAGTGCCGAAGAACAGATGACTGGTTAAAGAAACTTTGGTACATCTATACAATGGAATACTATGTAGCTGTTAGAAAAGATGAAGTCATGAATTTTGCATGTAAGTGGATCAACATGGAAAGTATCATGCTAAGAGAAATGAGTCAGAAAGAGAGAGACAGACATAGAAAGATTGCACTCATCTGTGGGATATAAAATAACAGAGTAGGAGACTAACACCCAAGAATAGTAGAAATAAGTACCAGGAGGTTGGCTCCATGGCTTGAAAGCTGGCCAAACATGCTGGGGGAAAAGGTAGTTCAGATAGAGAAGGGAACATCAAGTAAGCTCTGGTTGGAGAACCCGCTCGGGATAGGAGATGCATTCTGAAAGTAGGCTATAGATTGAATACAATGGCCACTCAATACCCCTAATGCGGACCACAACACCAAAAAGGAGAGAGAGAGAACAAAAGGGAATGCCCTGCCACAGAGGCAGGGGATGGGGGTGGGAGGTATGGGATTGGGAGTTTGGAGGGATACTGGGTTCACAGGTGGTGGAGAATGGACACTGGTAGAGGGAGGGGTGCTCGAACATTGTATGAGGGAAACACAAGTATGAAAATGTGTAAATCTATTACTGTACCCTCTTGATGACTCACTAATTAAAAAATTTTAAAAATTTAAAAAATTAGACCGCTGCTGAGATGTGACCCCGGGGGCCGCACATGCGTGCGGCCCCTCCGCAGCTGCACGAGCGTGAATCCAGACTCAGCTGAACCAAATTCAACATGGGCAGCTACTTGCAGAATGTCTCCAGCCTGAGAACCAAGCTGCCACCCCATGCCCGCCCAGGAGGGGAAAGGTATTTCTCTCTCTCTCGCCTGTCCCTTCCCGGGGATGAAGGGCGTGGGGACCGCTATATTATGACGACCACAGATGGGGTTTACAAGCTTACAATGATCCAATATCCCGAAGAAATCTCCCTGGACTTAGTTGGTAAGGTACAGAAATCCAAAACCACGAGGCCGCAGTTTCCCTTCACAACAGGTCTAACTCTAGTGGGGTGCTCCTAACAATAATGGTGAGGATTGTGTTGAAATATTGAATGTAACCAAAGTAAATAGAAAGTAAAGTGAAATTTATTAGTTACAAGGGAGGGGTGCGGGGGTGGGCGGGATGGGAGGCGTACCGTGTTTTTTTTTTTTCCGGTGGTGTGATATGGGCACTGGTGAAGGGATGGTTGTTTCAGCATTGTATGATTAAGACTTGAAAGCATTGTAATTTTCCACATGGTGATTCAATAAAATAATATTTTAAAAAATTAAAAAATTAATAAATAAACAGAATAAATGACCACCTTAAACATCTGGTAAATCAGCAATGGAATACAAAGATTCCATTGTATTCTAATGGAATACAATGATTCTTGTACTTGAAGAAAATAAAGTGGAAGAAAATAAATAATAAAATCAGATAATAAATCAATGGTATAGAAACAAAGAATGCAATACAAAAAATCAATGAAACCATGGGCTGATTCTTCAAAAGATAAACAAGATAGACAAATCATTGACTATACTCACAAGTTAAAAAGAGAAAGAGCTCAAATAAATAGAATCATAAAGAAAAGGGAAAAATTAGAACTAAGTTCCAGAAATCTAAGACGTCATGAGAACTTACTCTGATCAACTCTACTGTTAAGCTGAAGATATAGGATGAAATGAACAGATTCCTGGAAATATTTAGTCTCCAAAAACTGCTGAGGAGGAAGGAGAAAGTCTGAACAGACAAATCACAAGCAAGGGAATTGAAACAGTAATTAAGAATCTCCCCAAGAATAAAAGATCTCTTCTAGATGAGGTTATTGGTGACTTTTATCAGACTTCAGAGAAGACTTACTGCAGTTGATCCTTAAGCTTTTATAAATATTGAAGAAACAAATCTTCTCAAATACTTTCTGTGAAGCTAACAGTGCAGTAGAATCCAAAGTTTACACAGATATCCAATAAAAGAAATTTCGTACCAATTTCATTGATGACCGTCAATGCAAAATTCCTTAACAATATTTTAGCAAACCTAATGTAATAGCACATAAAAAATCATACACTATGATCAAATGAGATTCATCCCAGGGATGCAAGTTTGGTTCAATTAATGTAATATACTGACTCAGTAAAAGTGAAGATACAAACCATATTATCATATCAACTGATGCAGAGGAAGTTTTCAACAAGGTTGAACAACCATTTTTGATATACTCTCAATAAAATATGGGTAGAAGAAACTTTCCTAAAGTTCTAACAGCAATCTATAAAAATATTATAGTGAATATTATTTTAATGGTAAATAACTGAAAGTATTTCCGCTAAGACTGGAGAGACAAGAATGACTATTGTCCCCAATTTTATTCAACATTGCATTAGAAATTTTTCCAATAGCAATAAGGAAAGAAAAGTAAATAAAAGAATATAAATTGGAAAATAGGAAGTCAAAAATCTCTATTTGCACATGATATGGTACAGATTTTATACATTAAAGACCCTAGAGGGTCTACACAAAATATCCTAGAAACAAAACTCCAATACAGCAATGTGGCTGGTTACAAGGTCAATACAAAAAAATGGTTTCATCCATATATAGAAATAATGAGTCAGGTGAGAGGGAGATCAAGAATCTATCCCAGTTAAAATTGTCACCAAAAACGTCAATTACCTAGGAATCAACTTTACAAAAGAGGTAAAAGACTTAAGCCATGGAATCTTCAAAATACTCAAAAAAGAAATTTAGGCAGATTTTAGGAAAAATATTCTATGCTCATGGATCGGAAGAATTAACATTGTCAGAATGACCATCTTACCTAAATAATTATATAGATTCAATGCAATCCTTATCCAAATTCAGATGTGTTTTAGAAGACTTATAATAGTAAATTATAAAGTTTGCATGGGAATCATACTAGACCCCACATATGGAAAATCATACTGAAAAACAAGAAACTTGAAGACATTTCACTTTCTAACTTGAATCTGTACTATAAAGCCATTGTGATGAAAAGAACATGTTACTGGAATAAAGAAAGGGTCTCTGATAGTTCAATGGGTCTGAATAGAATATCTAACAATCGAGGAAAATATAGGCAGAACGCTCCAAAACTTAGAGCTCAAAGGAGTCTTCAATATTACCAAGCCATTGACAAAGACTACATAAACAGAATGAAACAAATGGGACTACATCAAAATTAAAAGTTTCTGTATGCCAAAAATGTGGTCTAAAACTAAACAACAACTAACGAAATGGGATAAAAATATTATTTTTCAGCACACCAGATATAGGGTTAGTATACAGGATCTGTAAAGTAGTCACAGAGATCAACAAAAAAGAAATATGAAAGTCCCAGCAAGAAATTGGGAGTGCAAATGAACAAACACTTATCTGAGGAAAACCAACAGACAACCAAAAGGCACAGAAAAAAATGTGCATCATTACTGTTTATTAGGTAAATCCAAATCAAGACAGTTAGGTATCATCTTTCACCAGTAAGAAAGGCACTTATCAAAAATACTGAGAACAATTCCTGTTCCTGGGAATATGGTGAAAAAGGAACCCTTACCCACTGTTCATAGGAATGTTGTCTGGTCCACCCCCTATGGAAAACAGTAGTTAGGGTTCTCATTAAACTCAGAATTGAGTTCCCAAAGACCCTACAATTGCACTTTGGGGTATATATCATCAAGAGAGAAAAATTTTCTTCAAAAGAATGTGTGCTCACCATTATTCATTACAGCATTCAGTTCAATAGATAAGATTTGGAATCAATCTAGATGTCCAAAAACGGATAAGTGCATCATGAAGATGTGGCACAAATGCACAATAGAATACTACACAAATGTAAGGGATGATGGAATCATACAATTCATAGCAACATGGACAGAACTGGAATGTGTAATGCTAAATGGAATAAACCAGAAGAAGGACAAACCCAGGATGGTATCACTTATACATTGCATTTAGAATAACTGGATGAAGGAATGCAATGTTTTAAAGGGGGGATGCCCTATTAAACACTGGCCCCAGAGTATAGGTAGGAGAAGGAAGGATAGAGTGGAGGAGAGGGAGAGAAGAGCCAAATAAGAAGCAATGGGGACAAGGTCAGGGAAGAAAGTACAAGGGTTGTGTTTGGAATGTTAGGGCCAAATATCCAAACCACAAAGCCAACAACACTTGAAATCAAGTAACCCAAACTTGAACAATGTACTTGAGAAGGTGCCTGTCAAGAGAAGAGTGATGGCTGGAGGCCTGAGGATATGGGTGGGAACCTGGAAACATTTGTGGATGGAAGATGAAATTGATGTTAGTATCAGAAATTGGCCCCTTTAAAGAAAAAGACCTCACTCCACACCTGCCAATACTAATAAAATTAATTCACAAGTCAGTGGGTATAGTCAGATATTTATTACACCCCTATAAAATTATAAGTCTGATAGATTAAACAACAGATAGGATCAATGATTGGGTGTTCTGAAATTTGAAGTTCCTTTATGCACCCACACAACTTTAATAGCACTGTAGCACTGTTGTCCCATTGTTCACCGATTTGCTTGAGCAGGAACCAGTAACATCTCCATTGTGAGACTCGTTACTGTTTTTGGCATATCAAATATGTCACAGGTAGCTTGCCAGGCTCTGCCGTACGGGTGGGATACTCTCGGTAGCTTGCTGGGCCCTCAGAGAGGGACAGAGGAATTGAACCCGGGTCATGCAAGGCAAATGGAATTCAGCCAGTCAAGCAGATAGGGAGTCCAGTAAGTCTTCAAGGTCATCAAATTTCTTGATACTCTTTGAGTAGAACTTAAAAATAACATTACATGTATTGTTAATGAAAATTAAGGTGTCATTTGAAGAGAAATCCAAACAACTTAAAAATAAATAATGCAGAATATTAAAAAGTTATACAAACAATGCCCTCATCTCCACCCCACCATGTATGAATTGGCGGAATACAAACAAGACATTTGGGACCAACATGCATTCCCTGAGTAGTGCTACACTGACATAGTCCTGGCTGACAACTATGCCAGCATACATTATACATTTTAAACTTGATTCCAGGTGCGCTGACTGAACCAGGCCTAAACCTTTTCCAATCCCATACTGACCTTGCCTCTGTCTGGGGACCCTATTGAACCCCAGAGCTAATCTATGCATTTCAAAAGAAAAATACCATGGGAACAACCATTACCCCTTAGACACTTTAGATTCTCTGATACTATTGTACTTCACCAGCCTCATATATTCAAAAGAGCAGGTGGGATAACATAGTGTCTTATCAGTGCCAAGACAGTACTGGAAACAAAAGGGAGGAAGTAAACTACACTTAGATTTGCCACTCAAAACATTTGAAAGGTTAATGAAAATAGTCCAAATTAGAGAAAGAAATTATGTAATTTTCTGCTATGTGGATGGAACTAGAGGGTGTCATGTTCAGTGAAATCAGAGAAAAGGAGAAAGACAGATTCAGAATGATCTCTATGATATATCTCCATATATTTATGGATATAAAGAAACATGCTATGGGAATAGAAAATTGTCAGAGAAAACAGACCTGAGAACTGTTTTATAGAACTATACTTACCAAGTACATGTAGCGGTAGGGTTAGTAAAGGGAGGATCCTGACAAAATTGTGCAAGGGTGCAAATACTCTGTGGAATGTGTGGTGTTGGAATGTTGAATGCATGAAACAGTCTTTAACAGTATTATGAATCATAGTGTTTCAAATCAAGTAGGAATTAAAATAAAATTTAAAATTGTGTACACTTATGTTTAGCTAATAAGTATAACTAACCTAAGTGACTATAGATGTACTGTTAAATACAGTATATATAGTATACACATCTTAAATGGTCCAGTGGGGAGTGGAGAATAGATAGTTTGCTTAGGTGTTGTTGACATACATAATAATTTTCAAAAATGTAAAATGTTCTATAAACAAAATTTTACATATAGTAAAATAATCACCTCAATCATAAACATTAAAAAAAGATAATAAAAAGTGCAGACTTTAGTTAGATTCAACACACATTTTAAAAGGAATAGATCACAAGACTTTCATTTATATTATGACACGATTCTATAACAGCAACTTAGAGGCCTATCAGGAGAAAAAATTGAGTATGAAATATTAAGAGAGTAAATCCTTCAGAATAAATTTCACAACTACTGACCTAGTAATGCTTAAATTTATGAATGGCATAATTTGGGGAAACTTCAAGGGCAGGTAAGTTATCTTTATTCTAAATTTTTCACTTCCAGGAGTCAATTTTCTTGCTTACTGCCAAAATTAAATCATTTAGAATAATCAAATTTTATGGAATCACCACTTGCTTTTTTAAAGCTGATGACATTGTCTTGCCCTTCTATAAATATTCTAAACACTTTTTGACACTAAATATTTCTGACCTAGTCATCTATAACTTTTTCTGGTGTCTAAATTTCTTTATGTTACTTTTGAACTTTTGACCCTGTTTTGGATGGTGGTGCTAATAGTTGGATAATTTTATAATTACAGGGGAGAAATCAAATAATTTGTTAGCACTTATGACATCAATATCTTGAATGCTTTTTTAATCTAATGTGTTTTATCTGTAGCCTTTATCTATTCAATATTTCACTTTGAACTGCAGAGCTAACAATTATTATTATGTACTTAAAATTTTAGATTATTCTTGAAACCTATTTCAATTAATCTAACAAATGCAATCACAAATGCAGCAATGTAATTACACACATAATTCTTATGTAAAATTGAAATCAAGTCTAGAAAAAAATTTAATGTATTTTCATAATAGCTGAAATTATCAGTATTTCAGTATTATATTCCAATTTCAGGGATATATTTATGCCTAAATGAAACTAAGATTTTATAGAAATGAGAATCATCTCTGAACTTTTGCCATAGTGCTTTTTTCAGAGGGTTACATGGCTCTGCAATTTTTAATATAAGGCACTGACTGTACTGACTGTACTCTTAGAGACTTGTAGCTTTCAGAGACACTTTCTTCTTTCATCTTGTCTTCTAATTTAAACAACAGATAGCAATTAAAGAAGGATTTGCATTTCAGTGTGCTTTACAAACTATATATGTGCAGAAATGTCTACTTCAAACCTAAAAGAAAATATTACTACAACTCTTGTTCTGAGACATGAGTTTTGAATCTTTCATGACCACAACTAGCAGGACCTTTAAGTTTATGCCACCTTGTAAAGACAAAGGAAGTATACATTTTAATTTAAAATATGCCATGCAGAAAAATAAAGTAAAGGTAACATGTTCAAAATGATTAATAGCATCTAGAAAATATATATACATAAACATAAATATATTTTTTAAATTTCTCTTTTTTATCTTTTTTTCCCAGTGAAAGTGTTCATGATTTTGTTTCAGTCATACAATTTTCCAATGTGTTTGTGTGTGTGTGTTTAGAGATGATAATTTTCCTTTCTGAATGTAGGATAATGATGTGTACACATTTATATGGATATTTTATGGTTAAATTATCTTTAATTGTTTATGAAACATATCCAGCAGTGCTCAGTGACTATTCAGTACTCAATACTTGGAAATCACTCCTGATGCTGCTAAAGGGACCAAAAATTAAAACCAGCCCCCAACTATTTTTCTCAATTTCACTTTATATTACCAGTCTCCTCCCTTATATAATTCATGTCATTGTCACTGTCACTGTCACCCCGTTGCTCATCGATTTGTTCGAGCGGGCACCAGTAATGTCTCTCATTTTCAGACTTATTGTTACTGTTTTTTGGCATATCGATTACACAAGGGTAGCTTGCCAGGCTCTGCCGTGCAGGGGCGATACTCTCAGTAGCTTATCAGGCTCTCTGAGAGGGGCGGAGGAATTGAACAGGGGTCAGCTACATGAAAGACGAATGCCCTACAGCTGTGCTATCACTCCAGCCCGATAATTCATGTATATTTACTAAATTTAAAATCAGAGGATTCTGCATTTATATAAAAGTTATCACTGATTATACCTAATGCTAAGTATATTCTATCTCATAATACTAGCTGAAAAAATAAACAAATTTTAAAATAGCAATCATTCTATACAGTGGAATTTATTATTCTTGTAATGCTCTATAGGTAAAGGATGTATAAACTTTACTATCCATAAATTTAAAACCCAGGCCATTGGAACTCTGCAATATTCAGTAATTGACTTTGCCTTCCACATGCAAGAAAAGGAATATGGAAATTCTTTCAGGAAATTTCAATAGACCATTCCTTAAAATTCAGGGAGCAAATATAACTACCTGTACTTTAAAATGGTCACAAGTACCTTTAAATAACAATGCTCAAAAGCAACTGAAACTGAAAGAATTAAACTAAGTGTACCTATAAGGATAGAGAATTGAACTTAAATATCTCACCTCTGCTTGTCTGGTATGTACTGTGTATGTGTCAAGTAATAATTTTACTATTGTTTAATTCCCACAAGAATTCCTTGGTTTTTAAATTCTACCCAGTAAATTCATGAGAAAATTGCAGTCCATTATACCTGCATTCATACAATAAAATGTGCCTATATCAATTATATCTTTTATATATAATTATTTTAAATATTTTAAAATAACACCAGGATGGAAGCCTAACAAAATTTTGATAGAATATTCTAGTATCCTATAATTTGAATATCAAAATGTTTCTCCTTATAAAATACACGAGTAGACAAATTTTAGTGAGTTTACATTTTAAGAAAAAAATTACAATAACTCACAAAACTGCTGCAATAATAATAATAGCCACAGTTATACTTTAGTGGTAATTTTAGATCTTTTCTTAAACTGTATGCTGGGGGTTGATTTCATAGACTCACATTAAAAATATAAGCTTTGGGGATCTGAGATATAGTAAATTATGCATGGATTTTGCCTTACATAAGACAAACCAGGTTCAATTCCAGGGACCACATATGGTCCCCTAAGGACTTCCAGGATTGATCCTTGAGTTTAAAGCTAGAAGTAATCTCTGAGTACTGCCAGGTGTCCCACCAAAAGAAAATATATGAGATTTGGGTATTTAAATATAGTTTTCTTCTATAAAATAAAGGCAACTGTGATTTACAAAGTTATTTATAGTTGAATTTTAGCCTTACAGATGTCCAGCATCAATACCACGAAGAGTGCTAACTTCTATCTACTTTTGTCCCCAGGTTTCTCCTCCTGCCCCAACCCCTGATCCCAAGCATGTCTTTTTGATAGGCATATTTTAGGTTTCATTGTTATTTTGATCTCATACTATCAGGGCCCTGGATACATCAGTGCTGGAGAATAGTTGTAAAGCTAGATAGCCGAATCACATAGTCAATAAAAAGAAATAAAATACTAACTAAATGTTGTCATAGTATACATACTTTGCCTCAAATTGCTTATTTTATATTATTTAACTTTTGTCCTTTTGAGGCTTTGCACAGCAGAGCCTGGCAAGCTCCCTGTGGCATATTCAATATGCCAAATACAGTAACAATGATGGGTCTCCTTCCCCTTACCCTGAAAGAGCCTCCAATGGTGCACCGCTAGGAAGAATGAGTAAAGAGAGGCTGGTAAAATCTCAGGGCTAAGACGAATGGAGACGTTATTGGTGCCCGCTTGAGCAAATTGATGATCAACAGGATGATAGTGATACAGTGACACTGTCATTTTGAGACAAATGCAGAGATGCTCATGGGTTACTCCTAGATCTGTCCTCAAGGTATTACTCCTGGTGGTGCTCAGGGACCATGTAAGATGCCACTGATTGAATCTGGGTGGGCCCCAAGCAAGGGATTCTCCCTACCCACTGTACTATTCCTCCAGCCTCACAAACTGCTCATTTTTAGAGAATATTATTAAGAAGTAAGTTTAAAATGTAATATACGAGATTCTGAAATACTTACTCAAAAGAACACACCAAATCTACAGATACATATGGAACAATATTCTCAGAAAACTAATTGACCAAATCTATAATATCAAAGAGGAGAAAAAATTCATCAAATAGGTAAGAAAAGCAAAACCATTGTTTTGCTGTAAATGACACTTCTGGCATGAACCCAAATGGATAGAAAAAGTAAAACCAGAAGAGATATTTGTTCTATTTATTTTTAAAATTAGTTGGGGTAAAAGGGGAACTCTGCCCACACAGCACTGCCCACCCCTTCCCCTGGATTTTGGACTAGGGGAAGCCCTGTGCCCTGCGGTCGGCCCATGAACCTCCCAATTGAACCTTTAGTTAAAGAGACTGCATCTAAACTCAATCGTTCTAAGAAGCTCCAGAAGTGTCTTTGATAAGCAAACCTTGGGGAGGCATTAGCTTCATGACATCTCTACTCCTCCCACCTCTCTGTCTCTAAGGGCTTGTGGGTTCTCTTATATCAGTTCTCAAAGAGCTCTGTAATATAAGCAGAAATAATTAGACCCATTGCTCATCTGACCTCTGAATAGTAACTCAAGAACACAGAAATTATTAGAAAAACAGATCATAAGCAGTAGCCCCTCAGTGTAAAATAACAAATCAGATCAGTACTCAAGTAATTTGAAATCTAAAGTTCAACCATCACCAACCTCTCAGATAAGGTACAAGGATAGGATATCAACTATCTCCACTTTTATTCGGTATAATATTCGATTTCCAAGCTACAACTATCAGGAAAGAAAGAAAAACAGAACATCCAAACTGGAAAAGAGCAAATCAAATTTTCATTGCTTATAGATGGGTGATAATATTTATAGAAGACCCTGCATAATGCACTAAAAAGCTCCTAGAAACAACAACAAACAAAAAACAGTACTGTAAAGTGGTCAACTATGGACTCCATACACACAAAAAGTTGGCCACATCATTATATGTAAGTAATGAATCAGAGAAAAAAGAAATCACATTCTTGGTATCATTTAAAGTAGAGTCTAAGGGCTGGAGTGATAGCACAGCAGGTAGGGCATTTGTCTTGCACGCAACTGAAATTGTTACATAGATTCAACTCACCCCGCCCCCCAGCCCCTGGGTAGGGACAAGGACAGAGAAGGAAAGAGAGGGAGAAAATGGGAAAGGGAAAAAGGGAAATAATGGGAGCATGGGTCTGGGGTATTGAGTACATTGATAATGTGAGGAAGTGGTGTATCTATAGAACCAAATCACAGAGTGAGCAACAATAGAAACATAGGGTCCAAACTACTACAACCCAGCTTTAAAATGTACCTGTCAAGGGAATCTGGGAACAATGGTGAAAGGTAGTTGACCCTAGTGGAGGACTTGGTGATAGATTATTGTACATATAAAATTAAACTATCAATATATTGGTAAACCAGAATTTCTTATAATTTTTTACAAAGATTAAAAAACCAAATTGTCAAAACTCCAAATCAATAATAGTGAATTTTTTGTTGAAATATTGAATGTAATCAAAGTAAAGTGAAAGTAAAGTGAAATTTACCAGTTACACATGCGGGGTGGGGGCCTGGGGAGGCGGGGGGGAGGGGTGGAGGTATACTGTGATTCTTGGTGGTGGAATATGTGCACTGGTGAAGGGATGGGTGTTCAAGCATTGTATAACTGAGACTTAAACCTGAAAGTTTTGTAACTTTTCACATGGTGATTCTATACAAGAATAAAAAATTTAAAAAAAAAACAAATTTTCCAACTCAGAAAAACATAAATTCCAGGGTATTTTATTGTTATGTTGGCAGGGAAGAGTGTACATTGGTACAATGTTTTTGGAATGCAATTGGGAAGTGTTTATTAAGAACTAAAATATTTTATTCATTGGCTCAGAAATCTAACCTATATGATTTTACTTTCAGCAGAAGCAATAGTAAAATTAAATAAAAATATTTATCTGTCAGGATAGCTACATTTGTAATAGAATAAAATTAAGCGAAGAAGAGGAGAGAGTTTAAAGGGCTGTAGCACATATATTGCCAGGTCTCAAGTTCAATCACCATCACTATGTGACCTCCAAATACCACTGGGCATATCTCTTGTGACTCACAAACACAGATAGATGTGGTTCTGGTGACCCGAATTTTGCAAGAACTGAGCAGCACATAATTGCAGGAGCTGAGTGCCTATAAGTATGCATAGCCTAATAAAGTATTTCTGGAAGCAGCCTTAGGAACCTAAGCTCTGCTAGAGATACACCCCTTACCTAAAACTAATATCAAAAAAATTAAATGTCTATCAATAAAGTTATAATAATATGTATATTATGGATAATGCAATTCTATATAATACATTTGTTTTATTTTATATATATTAATAAAGGTATATATAATAAAGTTCTATAGCTACCCAATAGAATAGTCTATAGTTTTTAATAATGTAGTATTATGTAACAGTTATTCAAGATAGTATAAACCCATATATGCTAATCAACAATGCTGTCCACTTTTTGTTGCTAACAAGAATGTAACAACTCAGGAGGCTGGAGGATAATATAGTAATTAGGGCACTTGCCTAGCATGCTTGATCCCTGACACCACGTATTGTCCCACAAACTTTACCAAGATTGATCCCTGAGCAGAGTCTGGTGTAATATTTCTTCACCTCTGGGTCTGGCCAAAAAAGAGAAAACAGAGAAAGAAATAATTATTTTTTGTGTGCAAATAAAAAATGTTCTTGAATATCCATAGATGACTACCACTGTTTATTTATTATTAATACAGATATATTTTAGGGGCCGGAGCGATAGCACAGCGGGTAGGGCGTTTGCCTTGCACGCGGCCAACCCGGGTTCGATCCCTGGCATCCCATATGGTCCCCCAAGCACTGCCAGGAGTAATTCCTGAGTGCAAAGCCAGGAGTAACCCCTGAGCATCGCTGGGTGTGACCCAAAAAGCAAAAAAATATATATATATATATTTTAAGTTAGTAAAATCATAATGAAAATATTAAGGACTCTCAATAAACCACTAAAGGTGTTTTCTAAATAAACCACTAAAGGTTGTAACACTGGAATGATGTTAGCTGCTGAGATGGGTGCTATACATACAAATATTGACAAATTTACATGCATAAAACAAAAACAATGCACATATGAATGTATATTTTATTTTTATGACTTAAGAAAGCCTAAAGCCTAAAATAACTATACATATATACTCATATTGATTTTAACTTATTGAATTTAATTTATTATTGCATGGATATTCGAGACCCCATTCTGTCTCCAAATCTGAGTAAAATTCATGATCATAGGAAGAAGACTATTATGGCTAAAATTTTTGTTTGTTCTGTTTTTTAAGTTTTGGACCACATTTAAAATTTCTCAGGGCTTAATCCTGGCTCTGTGCTTAGGAATCTCTCCTAGTGGGCTTAGGGTAACATAAGGGTACCAGGGATCAAACCTGGGCTGGCTATGTGCAAGACAAACACCCTACCTGCTATATTATTGCTCTATACATATGGCCAGATTTTTATTTGAAATCACATCAAATGTTTAAATAATTTATTTCATAATTTATATATATTTGTAAGTATTTAATAAGTAATGACCTATATATTTAAAATAAATGTAAGCTATGTGAATATAACTTAATAATGTCTTGATTTATCATATTAGTGGATAATAAGACTAAAATTTGATGCTAACAATTATTATTGGTAGCATTTTACTCCTTTTTCATTTCATTCCCCTTCATGAAGATACTAATGAGCAATATGATAATGAAAAATATTTAAGAAACTATTTGCAGTTGTTAGTTTTTTGTTAGTTTGGGGCCACACCAGGCATTTCCAGGGATTACCTCTAGGTCTGTTCTCATAGATCATATCTGGCATGGCTTGGGAACCATACAGGTTGCTGGGAATTGAACTCAGGTAGTCTGCAAGCAAGGCAATAGCCCGACTCACTGTATACTATCTCTCCAGATTTTTTGTAGTTCTTAATAAGCCACAAACAGAAAGCTAGATGAGAGTAATCAGCTTCATGGATAAATAAAAAGTCATACTCCTTTGTACATAGTATGAAGAAATTGTCTAGCTAGCCTTTAAAATTTAAGGATTATAATAAGTTCTGTAAAATATATATGTATAATACTCATATATAAAATATTTATAAAATACTGGAGGTGCTCCCACATATTTATTAATATACATGTTTATATATACATACTTTAGGCATCATCATTTATAATATTTTTGATGGTAGGGTTTCATATGAAAAGCATCTATCGCCACACTCTCTACCTGACTGTGAGCTTCTCTCCACCATGACTCGGTGTACTCTCCTGGTTCTATCCATCGTACAGTGATATGCTTATCATTAGAGACAAGAGACAAGTTTTCAGTTTTTTATTTGAGTATATGTTGTTTCTTTAATATGTTACTTTTTATATCAAATATGAGAGACTACTTGTATTTGTCAATCTCCTTACTAACTTCTTCAACATGACATTCTCCAGATCAATCCACATAGCCACAAATTTCATTTTTCCATTTTTTTTACCATTATAGCTAACTCCTATTCCATAGTGTATATGTACCACAGAATCGTTATACAGTCATCTCTTAAAATCTGGCTGTTTTCAGATTTTGGCAATGTGGATAGTGCTGTAATGAATATACGTGTCCAAATATCTTTTCTGTGTAGAATTTTTAGTCCTATGGTATAAAAGTCAAGAAGTGCAATTGTTGGATCTCATGGAAGATCAAATCCTAGTTTTTATAAAAGTGTCCATATTGTATTACAGAATGACTGGGCCAGTCACTATCCACAAGCAGTGCATTACGGTTTCTTTTCCCCAGAATTTTAGCCAAAAATGTTTGATTTTAACCTATGTGTTATGTGACAGCCTTATTAGGGTGAGGTAAAATCTCATTTTTGTTTTGAATAGAACTTACCTGATGATGAGTGACATGGGACATATTTTCATATGCCTCTTGGCACTCTATATCTCTTCTTTGAAGAAGTTTCTGTTCATCTCTTTCCCCCACTTCTTGATGGGGTTGCTTTTTCTTGCAAAATTTTACCAGTGCTTTATATATCTTGAATATTAATCCTGATTAGATGACTGATAAACAAATACTTTTTCCAAGTCTGTAGGATGTTTCATTGTTTCTTTAGCTTGAACAAGTTTTTAAATTTAATGCATTTCCATTTGTTTATCTTTCCTTGCCTTTGCTTGGGCCATGGCATCAAATCATTAAAGATGACTCTAGATGCACTATCATGAAGCGTTCTGTCAATATTTTCCTCAATATAATCTATCTATGCTGGTCTACAATCAAAATCTTAATCCATTTTGATTTGACTTGTGTGCACAGTGCTAGAAAACGGTCTGTGGTGTTTATGTATTTATTTCCATGTTGACAATTAGTTTTCCCAGTGCCATTTGTTGAAGAGGCTTTCCTTGCTCCACTTCATATTTTCACTTTTTTGTAAAAGTTTAACGGTGTATATATCTGAGGATCTAACTGTGGAATTTTCAATTCTGTACTGTTTGTTTGAGAATCTGTCCTTATTCCAGCACTATGTGTTTTGATTTCTACAGATTTATATTAAAATTTAAAATTGGAAAAGGATCGTCCTCCAATCTTCTTTGTCTATAAGATTACATTTGCTATTCTGGGGTTTTATTATTCCATATAAATTTCAACATTGTTTTATCTATGTCTTTAAAAATATCATTGATATTTTTATTGGGACTAAATTCAAACTGTGTAATGATTTGGGCAAGATTGTCATTTTGACCATGCCGATGTTTTCAATTCATTCATTGGGGAAAGGTTTTCATTTCTCTTGTTCTTTTTAAGTTTTCTTAGCAGCGACACAAACTTTTTTGTACAGGTCTTTCACATCTTTTGCTAAGCTAAATACTTGATTTTTCTGAGGGACCAGTGTTAATTATATTATTTAAAGTTTCTCTTCTTCTTAAATTTCTTTGGCTGCATATTGAAAAATACATTGATTTTTGTGCACTTGTGTTGTAGCTTGTAAATTTACTGTGCCGGTCTATTATTTGTAGGAGCTTTTGTGTAATCTTTGTTTTCCTAGCCATAGTATTACATCATCAACAAAAACATGAGAATTTGACCTCTCCAATATTGAGGCCCTTAATATCTTTCATATATTCTTTCTCATTTGTTTGTAGGAAGCTTTTGATTGCTTCTTCGATTTTCTCTTTGACACATCGGTTGTTCAGTAGTGATTTTTCAAATTTCCAAGTGTTTGAGTGTTTCCTTCATTAATGATTAATTTCCATTTGAGAGAATAGTAGATACAATTTTTATTTTCTTAACTTTATGGTGATATATTTTATGTTCCTGTATATAGTCTATATCTTGGAGAATAATCTTGCATATTGGAAAAAATGTACTCTTCCTTAATTGTGTGTGAAATTTCCTACACAAGTCTAGCAGTCCTATATCTTATATTTCTTCCTTCAGGGCCACAGTTTCTTGAAATTTGGCATATATAAGATCTATCCATCAATAAAGTTGAGTGCCAAAATCTACATTTCATCATTACTGTCAAAATATTTTTTCATATTTCTAGCAGATATTTTAAATACCTTGATGAACTATCACTCAGAGCCTATATGTTTAGGGATGTGAATTCTTGATGTATTGATCCCTTGATCATGAATAAATGGCCATCTTTGTCCCTGATGATCTTTAATTTGAAATAAATGTTGAGTGATGTAAGTATGGACACCCAGTGTTTTTTCTTCAGGCAAGAATTTTATTTAACATAGTTTATCTTATTTTAAATTATTCTTTAGCATAGACAAAACTCGCAACTATTAATATAGTTGTAGAATTGAAATTGATTAGATAAAAATCTCCAAAATTAAAATCAACAATTTTAAAAAGTAGATTTTTTAATGTAAAAATTGTTAGATTTCACCAAATGGTTGTAAACTCCTTGTCTAAGGATTTACTAAGCTGTATAATTTCAACGTTAAGAATTAGGAGGTGTTGCCTCATATGCAGTCATGCATATGAGACATGAGACTTTAGTATCTATGGTATGGAACAATGAGTTGACATGGCAACAGCTATGGGTGGTTGCTGTTGCTTCTGGGGATTCTGGAAGTATGGGAGGATGGGGATAAGCTGCTCATTCACATTCAGAGAAGGCTCCAGAATTCCCAACCTGGGCACGAGGGTACCTGAAATCTTCCACAGTCTCTGCAGAGAATGCTAGTGAAGTAGTGAAATGAGTCCTTGGTGTGCCTGCAGTGGTAGAGTGTGAACCTGGCTGCTGTGGCCTTGGCCAGGTAAGTACACAGCTTGCCTGTATCCCAAGGATGCCACCAATTTTTTAATTTGGGGGAGCCAACATATCCATGCACTTCAGCTGTTTTCCTTTCCTTTCCTCAAAGATTTAGTTGTGAGTCTGTATTGTAGGGCTGGTGGGTGAGTCAACGTGGTGGTGGCTGTTGGAGTTGGGCATGACTTAGTGGGGACTACCAGAAGTATTTAGTTTAGGGCTGCCCACCTTTACTGTGAGAAGACTACATAATTCTCAGCATAGACAGTAGGGTACTTGAAATTTTTCACACACCCCAGCTTTTTAAATAGGCAGAGTTTGCATGTAAGATTGTTTTTCAACCATTGATTTTTAGTCTACATTTACCCTTAGTGTTGAGGTGTGCCTCTCTTGTACACAGAAAATGTTGGATTGTTTTCTGATCTATCCTGACATTCTGTGTCTTTTGAATGGTGAGTTTATTTCACTTATATTAAGTCAGGTTATTGATAAGTGGTGATTTATTACCATCATTTTGTAGGAATTATGCATGGTTGTGAGCTTTCTGTCCATTTTAGAGAAGTTCCTTGAAAGATTTTTTAAAACCTGGTTTCAAGACTGTGCCCCCCCCAAAAAAAAGACTGTGGCCCTATAATGCTATTTTCTGTTTGTGACAAATTTTATCATTTATTCATATTGGATTGATAAAATAGCTGCAAAAAGTATTCTTGGAAAGATATTCATGTCATTAAATTTTTTAACTACATTTGTTATTTCTGCTGCTTTTGATAAATATGTGGTAGATCTTATGGGTTTGTTGCTGTTGTGAGTTCCTTCTCTTATCTTATTGCTTGTAATATTATGTCTCCATATCTAGATTTTTGTCATTTTGATCAGAGTATGTTTTTTTAATCAAATCTCTCTTGGTTGGAATACTTTAGGTCTCTTAGATATGGGTGCAGTTAGTCATCCCTGGGAAATCTTTCCTATGATTTATTTGTTCTTGATCCATTTCTCCTCAAGGACCTCCTCAAGTTCCTCAGGGACATAGATGATTCTTCTATTTTTTTTTAATTTATTTTATTGAATCACCAAGTGGAAAGTTACAAAGTTCTCAGGCTTATATCTCAGTTACACAATGCTCAAACACCCATCCCTTCACCAGTGCCCATATTCCACCACCAATAAAAACAAAAACAAAAGCAAAAACAAAACAAACAAACCAAAAACAGTATACATCCCACCCCTCACCCCACAACCCACCCCGTACGTGAGTGATAATTTCACTTCCTTTTCTCTTTACCTTGATTACATTCCAGATTTCAACACATAACTCACTATTGTTGTTAGAGTTTCAAAACAGACTCACTATTTTTGTTGGAATTTATCCCCTAAGAATACAGCTCTATTAACAGGGAAATATTTGATAATAAGTTTTCCACTCATGAGAATGAAGAGATAAAATGTCGCGCGGCCGCGGTTTACAATTTCTGTATTATAGTAATTAAGTCCATGAAGATTTAAGTTTGAAAATGAATCATTTCCCTTCCTGGAACAGCATGTAGCCAAAGTTAGTTCACAGTCTCCATACACGGGTGCAAGCACTTGCTGGAACCCCAATTCCTAAAGCTGTCTCTGGTTCCTGCTCGTTCCACATCCACCGGCTAGGCAGAGGCATGGGCACCCTGGCCGAAAACCCGGCCGGCCGGAGCCAAGCACCGGCCCCGGCTCTGATTCTTCTATTATTCATCTCGAACTCATGCTACATTTATCTAGTGTGCTGTTTATTTCATTCTACTTCCAAACTATGTTGGCTTGTAGGGATTTCCTATATCTCGTCATAGAGCTCACTTTTATTTTTTTAGTTTTTCACTCTGCCGCTGAGTACTTTAAGCAAGTTTTTCATTTCATCTAATATACATTTTATTTCCATCACTACTTATTGTACCTTGCTTATTTATGCTCTCATGCTTTCTTTTACATGTAGCATACTTTGAGTTAATTAAACATCTGCGTCATGATGTCTATCCGAGATATTATAGATCTGATTGGTGCTGATATGAACTAATATCCTTAGTCATTGGGGTAAGTGGGCTTTTACACAGTTCTCCCATTTTTTTCTGCAATTATATGGGTGAATTTTTGTATTCACCTCAAGAGAGGATGCTTTTATTTATTCATCCTTTAAGGCAGTAGGTGATACCCAAGGATTGTGCATTTCTGCAGGGGTATTGGTACTCATCCAAATGAAGTTGGATGGATATTAGAAGGCTGTGAATGTAGCCATGTAAGGTTCAACTATCAGGAAGTGAGAGTGAAGTTCTTGATCCTTTCAGTCATTTATGGCTTGTGGCCATATTGGGGATGATTCAGTGACTATGCAAGGGTTGGGACTGGCATGGGGCTTTATGCAAGAAACTCTGTCTCTCCCAAGATCCAGGCTGCATCCACTGGGAGGCATCATTTTTTAATTACTAACTTGAAGTGCCTTCTGGATAATAGTGGCCACAATCAACCACAGAACTAAAACTTTTGCTTCAATAATTTGCTGACAATGAATCTTATCAGCACAGCCAAAAGCACCAAAAACAGCATTCACAAAAGCTACTTATGTCAAGGTAATTGTGTCCTGAGTGGTATACCCTAAATACAGCAGATTTAAAATAAATTTTCCTGTTTCAATAAAATATTAAGTAAATTTTATGCTCAAATTTTGTTGATGATAATACATAGATATTTGGGGTAAGAGAGAACTGCCTTAGAATTGAATTATTAGTACATATATATCCATTTTTTGGAAAATCTTAATATGGATCTTCCAGGAATAAGATTTTCCTAGAGAAATGTCATATCCCATTTAGAGGCACAGAGTGATTAAATACAGTTTGGTGGTACAAAGAATATTGCAAATAGCAAAACTTGATTGAGAACATTTAAGAGCTGAAAAGACTGTTAGATATTTTGTCTTAATTATGTTATTTAATTACTACAACTCTATGAAATCATTACTATCATTATCTGTAATTCATAGATGCAAAATTGTACTTAGGGGATTTAGGTAATGCTGAAAATATGTAAAAATAGCAGCTGAAGTAGCATTTGTAAACACAGTTATGCTGATTCCAAATCACATTATTTTATTTTTATTTATTTTTAATTTTTGTTTTATTATTATAGGAATATTTTTATAGGGACATTTTAGTAGTGCTTGGGGACTCGAGACCACTCTGAGAATTACTTCAACTACTAGCAGTGTGAAGCTAAGTGTTTACTTTTTAGAATAACACAATATGGTGCTAAACATGCATCCAAAATGCTCAGGACAAAATGTACCATACGCAGCGTTTTGGGGGTGCCACTGGAGGCAGAGATTAATTTAAGGCCCTTTTACATTCAAGGAATGTACTTCATCCCTTATAACTTTCTATCTGGTGCTCAAATAGCATGATCATAGTTTATTTCTTATTTTTATTTCAATTTAGACAATATGGTTACAATTGTGGTAACAGTTATAACTTTGATGTACATAATTACTACATTTTCACTGCCCACAATGTGCAGAAGACCTTCCACTTTGTTTTTTTCTACCAATTTTTAAAGTTTAATCGCCATGAGACACAAGAATATAACGTTGATCATGATTGGGTTTCAGCCGTAAAATGTCCCAGCACCGTTCCCTTCACCTGCATACATTCTCACAACCAATATTCCTAGTTTTCTTCCCACCAACCTCCAGTCTGCCTCTGTGACAGACACTATTCTCTCTCTTTCTTTCTCTCTCCCTCTCTCTCCCCTCTCTTTCTGTCTCTCTTTCTTGCTATCTCTTGCTCTCTATCTCTTTCTTCCATTTCGAGAGTCATGGATTGCAATTCAAGTTCTGAAAGGTGTCTCTTTACCTACTTAAACCACTCAGGTCTTGTCCAAAGGGATCCTTTTCAACTATCATTGTCATAGTGGTCTTTTCTCTATCCCAGCTGCCTTCTCCCCAAACGCTTGAGACAGACTTCCAACAGTGGACGAATCCTCCTTGCCCTTGTTCCCACTGTACTTGAGAATTTATAAAAACACTACATATGATTTTGCTTCCTGCAAATGAGCGCAATCATTCTATGTCTGTCCCTCTACTTCTCACTTATTTCAATGAGCATGATATTCTCCAAAAGTCGATTGCTTATAAGTAAGTTTCATGACTTCATTTTCCCTAATAGCTGTGTAGTGTTCCACTGTGTTGATAAATCATAGTTTGTTTACTCAGTCGTCTGTTCTTGGGCACTCAGATTCTTTTCAGATTCTAGATAAAGTAAATAGTGATGCAATGAACATAGATGCACATATGGCTTTACTGCAGTAGGTTTTTGGCCCTCTGGAATATATTCCCAGAAGTGGTATTTCTGTTCCATATGTAGTCATATGGAAGCCAATTACCAGTTTTTCTAGGAATTCCCATATTGTTTACCAAAAAGGTGAAACAGTTAGCTCCCCCCCATGAATAATGAATCAGAGTCCTTTTCTCCCCATATCCCCACCAGTACTGTTTGTTCTTGTTGTTTTGATGTGACCAAGTCTCTGTGGTTAGAGATGTTAGCTGTCTGTTGTTATCATTTGCATGCCCCTGATGATTAGTCATGTATAGCATGTTTTTGAGTGCCTCATGGCCATTCATACTTCTTTGAGGAAATTTATGTTCATGTCTTCCCCCCATTTTTTGATGGAGTTAGAGTTTTTCCTTGTAAAATTCTACCAGTGCCTCTTATATTTTTGAAAATAATCCCTTATCAGATGGGTATTGAGCAAATAATTTTTCACTTTCTGTAGACTGTCTTTGTATCTTGGTCACTTTTTCATTTGAAGAGCAGAAGCTTCTTAGTTAATAAAGTTTAATTTGTTTAACTTTGCTTCCAAATGTTTGGTTAGGGGTG
Organism: Sorex araneus; assembly: GCF_027595985.1. Classification (NCBI taxonomy): domain Eukaryota; kingdom Metazoa; phylum Chordata; class Mammalia; order Eulipotyphla; family Soricidae; genus Sorex; species Sorex araneus. The sequence continues at coordinate 124,824,309 of NC_073313.1, forward strand.
TTTGGCCAGGGGTGTTTCATCTTGAAGATGCCTTTAGGTTCAATGCATACATTTTAGTCCATGTTCCTTAAGGATTCAGATTATTTATTGAGTTCTTTAATCCATTTTGATCTGACTTTTTAGATCAAGATGGATTAAAGAAATATGTGTTTAGTTTAAGATCTGGGTTCATATTTTGCATGTAGTTGTCCACCTTTACCAGCACCACTTACTGAAGAGGCTTTTTTTGCTTGACTTCATTTTTTTGCTTCTTTGTCAGAGATTAAGTGTTCATATATTTGAGGGTTTTAATTATTTCATTAATTACTATCAATTTGTAGCACACTTTGGTGTTGGAAAGATCATGTATATGTTTTCCTTTTCCCTAAGAATTTCTTTAGAGATTAGTGTGGTTTTACTGTTCCATACAAATTTCAGTTTTGTTTGATCTATTTGTTCTAAAATATGTAGTGGGTCTCCTTATATGGACTGCATTGTATTTGTATAATGTTTTAAGGCATACTGCCATTTTGACAATTTTAGTGCTCCCAGTTAATGAGCAGGGGGTTTGTTTACATTTCCTTGTGTATCCTTTTATTTTTCAAAGTAGTGTTTTGTAGTTTTCTTTTTATAGACCCTTCACCTCTTTAGTTAAGCTAATTCTGATGTACTTGATTTTCTGAGACAAAAATGGGAATGGCATTTTTCATATATACCTTTCTTCTTTTTTGTTATCTGTATATAGGAAAGCCATTGACTTTTGAGTATTGATTTTGTAACCTGTCACTTTATTATACAAATATATTTTTTCTAGGAGGCTTTTTGTAGAGCTCTTGGGCTTTTCTAATTATAGTATTATGTCATATGCAAAGAGTGAAAGCTTGACATCTTCCTTTACTATCTAGATGCCCTTGATATATTTTCTTGCCTAACTGCTATGGCAAGTATTTCCAGTTATATATTAAACAGAAATGATGAGAGTGGACAACTGTGTCTTTTGACTTATCTTAGATGGGAGACTGTTTATTTTTCCCTCTTGAGATGAATGTTTGGTTTAGGCTGTGGTAGACAGCTGTGATTATACTGAAGAAAGTTCCTTTGACTCTCATTTTGTTGAGAATATCGTATAAAAAAAGAAACTTGAAAAAATGGGTAAATTACTGGATTCTATAGTCTCCTAAAGCTGAACTAGGAATATTTGGAATACCTGAACAGATCTATCACTATAGAGGAAATTGAATGGCAACAAAATGTTTTCTTCAAAAAAACAAAAGCACAGGCTTAGATCTAGTCTATAGTGAATTCTTTAAAATTTTTCAAGAGAACCTATTGCAAATCCTTTTCGAGTTTTTTTTTGGAAGTTGAACAAACAGAAACACCCCTAAACAGTTTTTGAGGCATTTTCATGCTGGTACCAAAAGCAGATGGAGACACCACAAAAATAATAAAAATGAAACGAATTACAGGCCAATATAACTAATGAACGCAGATGCAAAGATTTTCAACAAAATACTAACAAATGAAATCTAATAACTCATAAAAAGATCATATGCTATAATACACTATCATACACTACACTATCATCTGAAGATTTCACTATCTTACTGTCGATGCGAAGATGGTTGCAGAGTTGCAAGTCAACACATCAAAAAGAACAAGAACAACCAATACTGGTGCAGATGTGGTGATAAAGGGATTCTCTTTCAGTTTTGGTGGTAATACCACTGGTCCAGCCTTTTGGAGAACAATATGGACTTCCTTCAAAAAATTAGAAATTGAGCATCCATATAACCCCACAGTACCACTACCATATCCTGAGGGTACAGAAAGGCTCAGTAGACATGGCATCTGCGCCTGTGTGTTCATTGCGACACTGTTCACAATAGTCAAAATCTGGAAACAGCCTGAGTGCCCAAGAACAGATGACTGGTTAAAGAAACTTTGTAAACCTACACAATGGAATACTATGCAGCTATTAGGAAAGATGAGGTCATAAAATTTGCTTATAAGTGGATGGTCATGGAGAGTATCATGCTAAGTGAAATGAGTCATAAAGAGAGGAGCAGACAGAGACTGACATAGAATGACAACTCATTTATGAAATATAAAATAATATAATATGAGACAGTAGAGACAAGCCCAGGAATATTGCTCCATGGTTGTTAGCCTGTCTCATGGGCTGGAGTAGAAGGCAGCTGGAATAGAGAAGTGTAAAAAGTTAACAAGATGTTCACTTGTGGTGGGGAGTGATGATGTGTATGTTGTGTTCTGTTGTTCAAGGGGTCTTGGGGCATTTCTCTCTCTTGCACGCCGCTTGCATTCGGTGCTCTCAACTGCTGTGTATGGACCCAATCGGGATGGCTCCTCCTTGTGCTCTGCTTCTCTGTGTGCTGCTGTGCTATCTTCTCTCTATCTCTCTATCTCTGTCTTTGTCTCTGTAGTCTCTCTTCTGATCTCTTCTGACCTCTCTCTATCTCTACTTCTGTGTCTTCTCTCTTGCTTCTGTATCTTCTCTCTCCTGCTGCCTCTGTCTGTGTCCTGCTGCCTCTTCTTCTGTCTCTGCTCTCTCCTCTTCTGTCTCTGATGTCTCATCACTTCTGTGTCTTCTTCCCCTACTTCTGTTACAGTTTTAGTTTATATAGCAATCACATAGGGAGGTAACAAAAAGGTGGGTTAAACATTAACAAATCAACAAAGAAGCATAAGACCATTTCTTGAGGAGATTAACAAAATCTCATCTAAGGAGATTACTAGGAGATCTGCTCAAGGGTGGAGTCAAAACAAGGGTGTGTCAGGGTGTGTCCCTTTCTTTCTTCCTCAGCTAGTAATCCGCTTAAATAATTATAGTGAATTTACTTCTAATATTTCTAGCAATGGCACTCTGTATGAGCACAGTAAGAGATGTATCAAACTTAAAGTTTGGTTCTTTCTGAAGACATCTCACTATATATTCCAGACCACAGTCTTCAAGTGAGGTTAGTCTTCCTAACCCTAGTCTTGTCGTTACCTTTGGATCATGAAAGCATTTATGTATGACCATGTTCTCAACTTATAGCTGAGTATAGTGGTGCTTTGGCCTGGCCCATTTCGATGCCAGGGTAGCTCACAGTTTGCCCTGGGTCCATTCTGTCCCTCATCAGGACCCTGCTTTTGGGGTGCTAGAAACTAAGGGCAAATGAGTTGAGAAAGCAGATGCTGAGGAGTAAATATTATTGGAGTCAATCAGCTCCCAAGTTACGAAGCATAATATTAACTGACTTTCTGTGTCCATACAGAAAGGACATTGCTTTAAAGTAAACTAAGTTCTCTGCAGCAAGGCTGAAAGGACAAACCCAATGTTATCCTACAGAGAAGAGATCACTAAGTCAATGATGGTTGGGGGAGTAGTTCTGGATGGGAGATGTGTGCTGAAAGTAGATAAAGGACCAAACATGATAGCATGTCAGTATGTGTATTGCAAACCATAATGCCCAAAAGTAGAGAGAGAAAATGGAGAAAATTGTCTGCCATAGAGGCAGGTTGAAGGAGTGGGAGGGATAGTGGAATACTGTGGATATTGGTGGTGGAAAATGTGCGCTGGTGAATGGATAGGTGTTCAATCCTTGATTAAAGTTCAACTTGAGTTCTGTATGACTGAAACTCAAACATGAAAGCTTTGTAACTCTGTCTAATGGTGATTAAATAATTTTTTAAAAAAGAATTGCAAGTCAAACAACGTAATATATCACTTCAATAAATGAAAAAATAAACACTTTATGTTCATATCAATAGATTCAGATAAAGCATTTGACAATATCCCGCAGCCATTCATGATCTCTGTCATTTTTTCAATAATCGTCGTATCTTCCCCCAGACAGATATAAATCATAAAATATCTATCACATGGACCCTATATAATGGTTAGCTTCATTAGAAATTATTATCTAATCTTTTATTTGCACTCAGCATATGAGTGATATCATTTGGTATTTGTCTCTTTTTTTGTGACTATTCAATTAGCACGACTCCCTTCATTTTCACGCAAGTTGTTGGCAACTATAAGATTCAATATTTTCTCATAGCTGAGTAGTATTTGATTGTGAATAGAAACCACAATTTCTTTTTCACTGTTGTTAGATACGTGTTACTTCCAGATTTTCAATTTGTTAAACATTGCAGGCAGCATTTAACATAGGTATGCATACATTCCTTCAAATTAATGTTTTATGTTATTGGTATAGGTTCCCAGAAGTGAAATTGAAAAATTTATAGAAAACATGTTCTTAATTTTTTGAGAAGTCTCTAAAACTCTTTCCAATGAAGGTGAGTGAAGCAACAGTCCAACCATCAGTGAACTAGATATTAACATTTTACCACACTTCCATCAGCATTCACTCTTTCAAGATTTTATGAAATATATTAATCTTGCTGTGTGACATTCTAGCTCATTGTTCTTTTTTATTTTTCATGAGATGCTGAAATACTTTTTATGATTTTTTCATATACCTATTCACATGTTCATGTCATCTTTGAAGAATTCTCTCTTCTTTCTTTTTTAATTTTAATGTGGTTGTATGTTGTTTTTTATGTTGAGTATTAAAAGTGCTTTTTAATACCTTGTTTATTAACACTCTGGATAATATACAAATATCATATCTCAGTCGTGGTATGGTTTATTTTATGTAGCATTTTTATCACAGTTCAGAAACATTTTAGTTTTATGTATTCCTATTTGTTGGTTTCTGTTTTTTCTTTCTTTGCTAGTGAAAATTTCATCATTTTAATTAATTAGTGCTATAATGGACTGGAGCGATAGCACAGTGGGTAAGGTGTTTTCCTTGTATGCGGCAGACCTAGGTTTGATTCCTCCATCCCTCTTGGAGAGCCTGGCAAGTTAGTGAGAGTATCCTACCCACACGGCAGAGCCTGGAAAGCTACCCATGGTATACTTGATATGCCAAAAGCAGTAACAACAAGTCTCACAACGGAGATGTTACTGGTGCATGCTTGAGCAAATCGATGAACAATAGAATGACAGTGCAGTGCTATAATATCTAAATAGCCAACGATATTTGAAAAACATTGACATCAAAATAACATTTCTCATATTGACTAAAATATTAAAATATAATTAAAATTTGATAAGCAGTAAACTACTAATAAACCATAACTATCATATGGGATTGTTGGGGACAAAGGAATGTACAGGGCTTACTCCTAGATCTGAGATCAGCAGTCACTACAGGTGGTGTTCAGAGGACCATATATTGGACCAATGATTGAACCATTATTGACTTCTTACAAGGCAAGTATTTATTTTACTATCTGTAATGTTAATCTGCTCCCCAAATTAAATTAAATCATGCATTAAAATTAATAGTGTTATTTTTTCATGGAAGGGAGATGCACAAATATTGTTTACATAGTTTTATTTTTAATTATGTGTCTTTTTAGGCAATTACATTTAAAATCAGAAAGGGGGGTTAAGATTGCTGAATAAAGAGGTACTCAACCCTCACTATACATAATGAAGTCTGCACAGGTGAGTGAATTAAGTGCAACTTTGTTCTGACTTTCCACGAGGAAAATCATTGTATTTTGTCATCCATCTGAGAGTCAAATTGAACAATCTTTAGAATGTTAGAGCTGACATTTGTGGAATATAAAATAACGAACATAAAATGAGATTGACACCCAAAGGACAGTAGAAATAGGCCCAGAAATATTGCTCCATGGTTGGTAGCCTGCCTCATGAACAGGGGGAGAAAGCAGCTAGAATAGGAAGGGGATCACTATATCAATGATGGTTGGAGGGCTATTTTCAGATGGGAGATGTGTGCCGAAAGTAGATAAAAAACCAAACTTGATAGCTTTTCAGTATCTGTATTGCAAACGATAATGTCCAAAAGTAGAGAGAGAGGATAGGGGAAATTGTTTGCCATACAGGCAGGGGAAGGTGTGGGATGTGAGGGGACATTGGTGGTGAGAAATGTGCACTGATGTATGGATGGGTGTTCGGTCACTGTATGATGGAAACTCAAACATGAAAGATTTGTAACTCTAGTTCATAGTGATTCAATAAAAAGAAAAGAAAAACGTTTGTGCTGAGAAACAGTGTGGACTGTGAGCCCAGCAGCATGCTGTGAAGTTTGGTGGCTGACACATGGTGGGCAAGAAGCAAAATCAGCGAGATCCCCTTATCTGAAGATAGAGTCCCTTTTAATCATTCAGGAAGTGTGTAGTTCCAAACAAAACATAGTCAAGCATGAAAATGTCAAGGACACACTTTAATCAGAACCAAAGAGAGAAACAAACTTCAAAACATTGCAATAGAGAAGTCATCATCATCATCATCATCATCATCATCATCATCATCATCATCATCATCATCATCATCATCATCATCATCCCATTGATCGTCGAATTTCTCGAGTAGTCTCAGTAATGTCTCCATTTGTTCTAGCCCTGAGATTTTAGAAGCTTCTCTTTACTCATGCTTCCCAATGATACTGCATTGGAGGCTCTATTAGGGTCAGGAGAATGAGACCCAGCTAGTTACTTGTTTTGTCATATGAATACACCATAGGGACCTTGTGAGGCTCTCCCATGTGAGCAGGATACTCCTTGTAGTTTGTCAGGTTCTCCCAGAGGAGAAAAAGATTAAAAGATACAACCACTCAAGCCCTAAAAAGTACACTAATTTTTAAGTTGAATAAATATCGAATGAAACATGCCAGATTTGCTGATAAAGACATAGTTAAACAGATACAGAAAGATACGAAGTGCTCAAAAAAACCCAAAAAGGAAAATTCAAAGAAAACAGAATCTTAATTCATTAAATTCAAATGATTAAAAAAACAAAGACAGAGACAAGATCTAAAGCAGTCAGAAAGTGCTGCATTTTGAATGATGATGGGTTTCTCAGCTTCTCCAAGGATTTCAGAAGATCGGTGTCTTTTCACTGTCTCTGTTCATGGCAGTCAGAAGATAATGCAACAGACTTACAGGGCTGAAGAGAAAAACACCTGATTCTGGATTGCATACCCAGAAAATTGTATTTAAGGAATGAAGCAGAAACAAAGACATTTTTCCAGATAAAGGAGAACCAGCAAAATTCAGCAGCAGCTAACTTTACAACCAGACCCTCCAAAGCTGAGTGTTTCGGTGGCTGATAGTTCTGGGGCCACCTTGCTTGCAGCCCACCCAGGGTGGACTCTCAGCATTTATGATCCCCAAGTACTGAGCCAGGAGTAAACACTGAGCCCAGAGCCAGAAGCAAGACCCAAGTGGTACATATGTGGTACATATGGTAATGAAACTAGAAATCACACCATATCTTTTAAATATATTTTTAAAATTATATTTATATGTGTGTTTTGAGTTTGGGGGTCATATCCAGTGGTGTTCAAAGCTTATGCCTATCTCTGAGTTGAGGAACTACTTATGGTGGTCTCGGGAGATCATAATGGGTACCAGGGAGCAACCGTTGTTCAACTACATGCAAGGAAAGCACACTACCTACTATAATGCACTCAGGCCCAATTAAAAAATTAATTTCAGTTGACATGTCCAACTAATCCTAATATTTTAATAAAATATTAAAACACCACAGTTTACAGTTGCCTATAGTTGAGTTTCAGGAATTTTATTAATTTCCTATTTCAATTTATTTACCATGATTTTCAATACTATTCATGATAGAAGTTTGATGTACAAAATGGTCCAACACACACCTACCAAGAAAGTTACTGCCTTCCTCCACCATTGTCCCACAGATTTCTCCCAGTACCTCCAGCTATGCTCAGTTTCACTGGGCTATTTATTTCTCACAATTTACTTCTTTATCTCAGTTATGAGAATAACATTTGTATTTGTCCCTCTTTTTATAACTGGCTTCACTCAGAATGATATTCTTTAGATCTATCCACATAACAGAAATTTGCATTTTTTCATCTTTCCTTACAGATCAACATTATTCAGTTGCTTATGTGCATCATAATTGTTTTATCAAGTAATCTGATCTGTGAACACTGGGGTGTTTCCTGATCTTAGATATCATAAACAGTTTTGTAATAAATGCAGGAATACAGATGTCTTTTTGAAAAGGACTTTGAAAAGGCTTGGTGTGAGAAAGTAGAATTACAGACTTATAGAAGTTCCAATTTTAATTTTTGAATAGTCTTAGTATTGTTTTACAAAGAAGTTTAACTAGTAGACATTCCTATTAAGAAAAACTTAGGGTTCCCTTTTGCCCACCTCAATGCCTTCACTGACTTATTTTCTTTTACTTTTTTGTTATTTTTATGTGTACCAGTGTTAACAGTATGATATTTCATGGTTGCTTTCATTTGTATTTAACTTCTGATAAGTGGTAAAGAGCATTTTTAATATACCTATTGCTCGTTTGCATGTATCAAGTCCTCTCTTAAAAAAATTTTGGGGGGTCACACCCAATTGTGCTCAGAGTTTATTCCTGGCTCTACACTCAGGGATTATTTATGGGAATGCTCAGGTTACCAAACATGGTTCTGACATACATGGTTCTGAAGAGACAATAGCGTTTGGACACATGTAAGAAAAATATCTTATCTCCCTGTATTGTCACTCTGACCCTGTTGATGTCTTCTTTACGGAAGTATCTATTCTCACTTGTAATAGGATTCTTCGCTTTTTGTTCTTGTTTTATATAAGTTTTAATTATTCTGGATAGTCTACATTCTTATCACATTATTCAACAAACTGATGAAAGTCCTGACCACAGCAATCACAAATTAAAATTACGGGCATTCAAATTGGAAATGAAAACTTAGAGTTATGACCACTTGCCGATGACTGATAATATACAGAGAAAACTTTAAGGACTGTCAAAAATATTTAGCAACACTTAACAAAGTGTTAAAAGTCAGCACTTTTATTTGTTAATTTAATTTATTTTTGGTTTTGAGGTCAAAGTCTGTAATTCTCGGTGCTTACTCCTGGCTCTGTGTTCAGGGATAATTTCTGGTGAACTTTGGGGAACCATATAGAGTGCCAGTGATCAAGGCCTGAGGAGTGCAAGCATGCCTATCTCAGAGGTCCAATATGAGCATATTTAAATCAATTGTATTTGCATAGGTAAATGAAAAGAAGACGGAGAACTTTGAAAAATCCTTCATTTACAATTTTGTTTAAAACTTCAAGTGCTAATCGATCAACTTAACAAGCTTCTAAAATATGGTAAATCAAAAACTATACCATTATTTAAGAGAATTTAAGAGGACCTGAGGGATGGTAGCATATTCAATGTTAATAGATTGAAAGAGTTAACAATGCCAAAATGGCAGCACTATATATGCATTGTACAGATTAAATGAAATCCATATAAAACTAACAGATATACTCCACTCACATAGAACACTGAAAAAATTATACTGAAACACAAAACTCCCTGAATAGACAAAATCATTTTGAGAAAAATAAAATATGTGAGCTTTTCTGTCCCTGAGTTAAAATATATTATAAATATACAGTAATAAAAATGCATAGTAGTAGAATAAAAGGAGATTTTCAGCACATTTATATTGAACTGAGATCCTGGAATTGAACTCTAAAATAAATAGTTTATTTTTATGACAAATGAAATACATTCATTAAGTGAAACAAAGAAAGCTTTTTTCCAAAAAATATTTTTAAAGTTATATAGCCACATGTAGAACTATGAAATATGAGGAGCCAGAGAGCTAGTATAGTGCTGAAAACAATTTTCATGCATATAGATGACCTGCATTTGATTCTTTGGACTCCGTTTGGTTCCCAGAGCCCAGATAGTAATGACACTTAGCACTACAGTGTGTTGCTTAAAAACAAATAAAATTTGAAAGTTATCTCACACCATGCACAAAATCTAATCCTAAAAGTATTGAATACCTCAATATTATACCAGAATGCACAAAATACATTGAATAAAACACAGACAGAACTATCCATATCATCTCCTGATGTGACTTCAATGGTTTGAGTCCATTGGCAATAAAACAAAAATAAACAAATGAGAAAAAACAAACTAAAAGTTTCTGCATTTTAAAATAAAGCATGACAAAATAAATATTAATCATACTGGGTCCTAGAAAATATTAATAATGAGTGTATTAATTCATAAGATCTCTAGAGTGTCAATAAGATAAAAAACAAAAACAAATTCTAAAAACTGGAAGATCAACAGTTATTTCTTAAAAAATGAGATAGAAATAGCCAATAGAGGCCAGATAATCTCATCATTGGCCACTATCTAGAAGACACGGCTGTTTCTCCCGGAAGAGAGCATAACATGAGGCCACCATAGCCATGCCACCAGACTCTCTGCCAGGCTGTTTTCACTCCGGGCACCCCAGAGGGGAGCAGGTGAGAGCCCTGACCACCCCAACGGACCTATCCCCGGCAGCCGACCTCCACAACCCAACTTCTGACACAATCCAGGCTGCTCCCTACACGCTTGTGCTGAGCATCATATATGAGTGAATATTCCTGAAAACGTCATAAGACACTCCCTACGCATTCTCCATAATTACCACAACATATTTGATTGGGTTCAGACAGTAAGCAGCAAATCGTAGAGGGAAATACATATATGCATATATACATATTTTCAGGCATATATAACAAAGCTCACAACACCCAAACTTTAACAACGTTAGGATATCCTATAGAATGTCTTAATGGCTCCTGCCAAAATAGAACAATCTTCACACTGTTTTTCGATATGAACAATTTTTTGTAAGCATGTTCAGCAATTCTTCATAATAGACAATACAAAGTATCATCATCATACTGTTGATCGTTGAATTTCTCGAGCAGTCTCAGTAACGTCTTTGTTCTTCCTAGCCCTGAGATTTTAGAAGCCTCTCTTTAATCGTCCTTTCCAATGGTGATGCATTGGAGGCTCTTTCAGGGTTAGGGGATTGAGACCTATCATTGTGAAGTATATTCTTTCAAAAACTAAAATAAATTACCAATAAATTTACAAATAAATGTTCATCACTTATTATCTGAGAAATGTAAATTAGACACACAATGAAATATCACCTCATTCCAGAAAATGTTCTAGATAAACCATGCAGAATCTTTTAAGTTAACTTAATGTGGATTCTGTTCTAATATAGAAAACTTTGATATAGAGAACTTCTAATTTAGAGAACTAGGAATTAAATTTACATGTTGTTAGAATTAAATCAAATATCAGTGTTTTTTTATGTGGCTATCCAGTTTTTCCAGCACCATTTGTTTAAGAGCTTTGTAATCTGCAAGCCATATAACTGACAAAATACAATGTCCAAGATATATAAATCATCTTGAAGAATAAAGTAAAATAAAACAAAGTAAAAATTACAAATGAGAGATAAAAATACACTTCCACAAAGAAAACATAGGTAAAATCAAAAGGCATATAAAACATTTTCATTGCTTATTATCAGGTACACACAAATGGCAATGAGATATCACCTCTAACCAGTTAAAATGGTCTACATAAAACAATAAGAAACAAGGATTGGGCCAGATAATATCATCATCAGCCACCATCCAGGTCAAATGTCCTTCTTTCCTGGAAGGGAGCATAACATGATGCTTGCCATAGCCATGCCACCAGACCCCACGCCAGGCTGTTTCACTTGGGGTGCCCAGAGGGAGTGGGTCAGAGCCCTGCCTTCCCCAAGGGACTCAGCCCTGGCAGCCAAAATCCTCTAGAACCCAATGGCCGCCATGCTCAAGGCCACTTCCCATACGGTCGGGCCAAACTTCATGCATGAGTGAACCTACTCCTGGACCGCGTGGCCATATTTGCAGCCATGCAAAACATCATAAGACACACCCTAACCATTTTCCAGGAGTACCACACCACATTTGATGGGGTTTTAAATCATAGTCAACCAATTATAGAGGGAAATATATATATATTCCCATATGTATATTTACATATACATATATATATATATATATATATATATTAAAGTTCATAAGGCTCAACCTCTAACAACATGTTAGTGATATCTTATAGAAGGTCTTAATGGCCCTCCAAAAATATATCAATATTCACACTCTTTCCGCTATGGATACTTTTTGTAGCATTTTCAGTGGTTTTTCATACAAAAAATATAAAATATATTATTTTGGTTCTGCTTTGGGACAAGGATTGGGGTTTAGGGATGGAAACTTCCTATATATATAGTGCTGGGAAGGTGTAATTGTGGTGGGATTGATGTCTGAATATTAAATGTAATCAAATATTGTGAACTACCTTATAAGATAAAAATTTTAAAAATAAAGAAACAAGGGTTGGCAGAGATATACAGAAAATTAAAATTATTAGGTTTCAGATGAAAAATGTTGAGACTGGTAACCTGAAGAACTCTTCCTAGCCAACACAAGCTTCTATATCAGGGAGCCACACCACCTAATGCCAGCTCTAATTCTCCAAACCCAAAACTGCACAGATGAGATTGCTAATTATAAAACCAGTAGATATAGCAATAATACTCACTGAGCTTACACAGTCATATATCTCAGCCATCTAAATGGAATGACTAGTTAAAAACCCACTTGTCATACTCTGATAGTACTGCATAGTAAAAAAATAATCTGAACATCAGGGTTAATATCAGTAGTACTCTGGTAAAAACAACTCAACAGATCAGTTCTAAAGTTACTGGAAATCTAAACCTGCTCCCACATAAAACTCAAAGAACAGTGGGGAAAACAAAAAACCCAAATGCAATGTCAGTTAGAGATAGAAGTGTAGGCAAATTTGCAAGACCATTAATACTTTCGAGCCTGTTTGATTAGGACCAAGATTCAACACTCACTTCCTTGGCAATCAAAGTTAAGCAAACACTTGCCAGTGAAATTGAGCAACCACTAGATGAGAAATTCGACCAACTCTAAGAACAACTGATTCAGAAGATGACATATTCTATGAAAAACTAACCGAAATAACTAAAAAACACAATATCAAACCATAGTAGCAGAAGTGCACAGGAAGAGATTCATATAGATGGACTTGAAGGTAAAATCCAAGTCGGCATTGATAAAAAAAACTGGTAATAGAAGAGAGAAGCACTAGAATGAAGGAAAATGTAAGGTTTTTAATGAATAACAGAAAGAGGAACAATCTCCAAATATAAGAATATTAGAAGACAAAGTGGGAAAAGGGAAGAATAGGTGCTGATAACTTCAACACTCTCTGGAGGGAGGCTGATGTACAGATTCAAGAGACTTAAAGAGTACAAGCCAAAAATATACACAGAACAACACTATCACATATAGTAATGAAAAAGGGAAATTGGAAGAGAAATGCAGGCATCTTAAATTTTCTAGAGAGAAGATAAACGTTAAAAATAAAAGAATCAACATACTATCTACAACATATCTTTAATCTTAATGGTTCAGAAGACAAAAGAGATAATGACATATTCAAATTACTGAACAAAAGTTGAACTTAGAATCCACTACCCTGCAAAGTTCTCATTTAGTTAGGAGGGAAGGATTAAAAACATTTGCAGAAAAACGTGAGCTGACAGCATTTGCTATAACTAAATTTGCCTTAAAAGAAATACCATTTGTATAAACCAAAAAGCCAATTGTAGAAATAGCAACACCACACAGTAAAATGGTAGCACATTCCTTCATGTCAACAATTTCTCTGGATATCAATGTACTGAAATATATATATAGTGGTGGGAAGATAAGAAAAAGATAGGACATAAATACTTAGATCAGATAGCATTCAATCTAAAGAAAGTATAAATAGGGATAGGTACTAGTTATTTGTTAAGGAAAAAGTAGATCAAGAAGAACTAAGTTTAGTTAATCACCAAATATCACACCAAATATAGGATCAGCAAAGTTTATAAGTTTGCTCACAAATCTAAAGAAACATATTGAAGGAAACACAAAAGTACTGGGGAACTTCAATGCTACACAGGCAATACTGGATAATTCAACTAGACAGAATCTCAATAAAGACATGAGAGCACTAAATGAAGAACTAGAAGATCTGGGACTAGTGGATATATGTATAGAGACATATATATATATTTATATCCTTAAAAAGCCAAATAGACATTTTATCTAGTGCACATGGGGCATTCGCTAAATAGATATCATATTAAGACATAAGACAAACTTACATATATTCATGAACATAATTATAACACCAAACATCATATCAGACTACAGTATCACACAGATATAGAAATTAATCACAGAAAGAAATGGAGAAGTTCTAAATCCCTGGAAGTGGGCAAAAAGACATCTCATTGGTGGTCTTGCTGTTATATCTGTCAGGGGCAAAGCAGTTGGTCCTTTATTTATCCTAGCTTGATGCCTGGGTTAGTTGTCAGAGCAATCTCATGCTTGGGGCACATAAGTTAAAAAAAAAAGAAATGGAGAAGCTCTAACACATGAACACTAAACAACACACTACTAATAACAGCTGAATGAAAGATGAAATCAAAGAGTAAGAAAAAAATTCTTGCGATTAATGACAATAAAGAAACAATTCATAAAAATCTATGGCACACAGGAAAAGCTATACATAGTGGGAAGCACATAGCAATGCAGGCTCATAGTAGGAAAGAAGAAAAAGATAAACCTAACTACCTAAATGCACATATCAAATATCTGTAGAACCAAAAACAAATTAATGAAAAGACCAGCAGTAGGAAGGAAATAATGCAAACCAGAGCAGAAATCAAAGATATAGTAATGAAGAAAGCAATACAAAAATCAATAAAAGCAGAAGAGTAAAAAGGATAGACAAACCTTTGGTTAGACTCATGAGGGAAAATAAATTACTCAAATAAATAGGATCAGAAAATAAGAGGGAGAAATTGCAATAGAACCCTCAGAAACCCAAGACATCATCAGAACTTTCTATGAATAATTCTACTCTGTTAACTCGAAGAACTTAGAAAAACGGGCAGATTCTTAGGAATGTATAATTTCACAAAACTGAACGAGAGGAAATAGTAAGCCTGAACATGCCAATCACAAGTAAGGAAACTGAAACTGTAATCGAGAATCTCCCTAAAAGCTAAAGTCCTGTGGCTCCTTATAGAAATGCATCTAGACTGTGAACTGAGCTACAACCCCATGCCACCCAGGGAGGGGGAAGGATTTTCTCTCTCAACCTTCTCTTTCTACAGGGGAGATAGCAACCGCGGAAGCAGCAGCAGCAATGCCAACGTGGCATCTGCCATCTCCTAGAACTCACAACCGAGAGGTATAAGCTTGCAGTGTCGTGGCGTTGAAGAGATCATGGGATGAGGGTGTTACAGGCATGCTCTCCACCCAGATGAGCTAAAATTTACTGAGCTAAAATAACAGAAATCCAAAACCATGTGGCTGCTGTTGTGGCCGAGCGAGCTCATATAATCTTCATTCTCAGCAATGGAAAACAAATTATCAAATGATGCCTTTTCAGCAGGTTTGATTGTTGGGGGAAAATTCCAAATAATAATAGTGAGTTGTCTGTTGAAATATTGAATGTATACAAAGTATAGAGAGAATAAAGTGAAGATCATTAGCCACTCAGGTGAGGGGATGGGTGTGGGAGGGGGTATATTGGGGTTCTTGGTGGTAGAACATGTGCACTGGTGAAGGGATAGGGTTTGAT
Source organism: Sorex araneus (assembly GCF_027595985.1). Classification (NCBI taxonomy): domain Eukaryota; kingdom Metazoa; phylum Chordata; class Mammalia; order Eulipotyphla; family Soricidae; genus Sorex; species Sorex araneus. The sequence goes on from NC_073313.1 coordinate 124,839,913, forward strand.
CATTATATGACTGATACTTAAACATGAAATCTTTGTAACTTTTGTCACAGTAATTCAGTAAAATAAAAATTTTTAAAAAAACAAAACAAAACAAAAAACTAAAGTCCTGATCCAGACAGGTTTACTAGTGAGCTTCATCAAACCATCATAAAAAACTTACTGTGGTTGATTCTTAAAATATTTAAAATATAGAAGAAATAGGAGTCATGCCTAATAGCATCTATGAAGTTAACATTACACAGACATCCAAAAAAGACACAGACATTTCTAAAAAAGTAAACTTTAAAACAATCTGCTTGATGAACATCGATGCAAAAATCCTCAATTCTATCTTAGCAAACCCAATTCAATGATATAATTGTTGAATTAAAACAATATAATTCAGAGATGCAAGGATGGTTCAATATACATAAATCAATTATCATAATACACTGCATTAGGAAAATGAAAGATAAAATCATGTGATCATATCAGTAATGCAGAAAATTTTTTTACAAGATTCAACATGCATTTATTATAAAAAAATCTCTCAATGTAATAGGAGTGGAAAAGAAGTTCCTCATGATAATAAAGGTTATTTACAAAAAGCTCACAGGCATTTTTATGTTTAATGGTGAAAAACCACATAAATCCTCACTGAGATCAGAGAAACGCAAGCAAATCTACAGCCTCCTCTCTTCCTCAACAATGCATTAGGTGACCTACCAACAGCTGACAGGTAAGATAATGAAACCAATGTGACCCAAATCATAAAAGAAGAAATCACAATATCTCTATTTTCAGGTTACATGATGTTATACTTAATTTACCTGAAAGATATCACATAACAAACTTGTATAAACAGTAAACTAATACATCAAAGTTGCCGCCTATAAAGTTAATATACAAAAATTGGTTGAATTCTTATATACAAATAGTGAATCAGAGGATAAAGAGAGCAAAACGTTTATTACATTCAAAATTATGTCTACAATATCAAGTAGTTAGAAATCAACTTATCATTATCTATATTACAAAAACTTCAAAACACATAGGAAAAATATAAAAAGGCCTTAGAATATGGAAAATACCCCATGCCCTTGGATTGGGAGATTCAATACTATCAAAATCACCATACAAGATAATATATTATATAGATTCAATGCAATTTCCACCCAAATTCAGGTGTCATTCTCCAAGCACTTAGAAAAGTCTATAATAAAGTTTTTATGGATCGTTACAAGACCAGAGAGAGCCAAAGCCATCTTTAAAAATACGAAATGGGGGGTGGGGTGTATCACATTACATAACTTGAAACTATGCTATAATGACATAGTTATTGGAACAGCATGGTATTTGATTAAGGATAGACTCTCTGTCAAATGGATCAGAACAGAATAGACAAATGAAAAAATCCACATATTTGGTTTGCTCATTTTTGACAAAGGAGCAGAGATCATGAAATGCAGTAAAGATAGCATCTTCAACAAATAGTGCTGGAAAACCTGGATAAGCATGTGTAAAAAAAAAGTAAAAAGATTTGTACCTCACAACTTACATTAAAGTTAATTCACACAGGATCAAGAACTTGAGGTCAAAAGAGAATCTATGAAATACATTGGACTGGAGCGATAGCACAGTGGGTAGGGCATATTCCTTGCACTCGTCTGACCCGAGTTCAATTTCTCCATCCCTCTTGGAGAGCCCAGCAAGCTACCTAGAGTATCCTGCCCGCACAGCAGAGTCTGGTGAGCTACCCATGGCACATTTGATATGCCAAAAACAGTAACAACAAGCCTCACAATGGAGACGTTACTAGTGCCGGCTCGAGCAAATCAATGAACAACGGGACAGCAGCAGCAGTGCAGTGCTACATTGACAAAAATAAAGGCAGAATGCTCCAAAATCTGGACCTCAAAGGTGTATTCAATGATATAATGTCACTGGCAAAAAGTGCAGAATCAAAAATATAGAAATAGGGCTACATCAAATTAAAGATTTTCTATATGGTTAAAAAAAGGACTCAACCTTAAAGACAAATAACTAATTGGCAGAAATTACATATCAGATAAAGGGTTGTTATCCAGGATATATAAAACACATGCAAAGATCAGCAGCAAAAATTCCAAAAACTCTATCAAAAACTGGGATTAGGAAAAGGATGGGGATTTCTCTGAAGAAGACCAAGATGCACATGAAAAAAATGCTCAACATTGCTTATTATTAAAGAAACCAAACTCAAGACAATAATGAGATCCATCTCATACCAGTGAGAATGGCACATATCAAAAAATGATGAAAATACTTTGTATTGGCATGTATGGGGTGAAAAAGGACCTCTCATCCACTGCTAGTGGGAATGTTTCTGGTTCAATTCCTTTGGAAAGCAATACAGAGGGTTCTCAATAGACTAAAATTTGAGCTGACATATGACCCAGCAATTCCACCTTCAGGTATCTGCTCCCAGGACAGAATAACACTATTTAAAAGAACAGGCCATTTTTCATTGCATCATTCAGTGCAATAGCTAAGATTTGGTTTAAACATAGATGTCCAACAACAGATCAGTGGATCATGAATATGTGGTGTATATACACAATGGAGTACTATGCAGCAGTAAGGAATGATGTAATTATGCAATTGGCTGCAACATGGATGAAACTTGAAGATGCTATGTTCAATAAAGTAAAACAGAGGAAGGACACGCATAGGATAGCACATCTCTGTGATATTTAGAGTGACTGATAAGGAAATACCAATGATTTAAAAGGGTGGGTATCTAGATCACCCTTGGCACCAGAGTGTATGCGGGGGAAATAGAAAAAAATAGATCTAAGGGGAAGGTGAGAAGAGACAGATGGCAATAAGTGGCAGTAGTTGGCAAGGGGATTTGGGCACACTGGCAGTATCAAGGAAAGATAGTTAAATATCCAAACCACAGAGTTAACACTAAAATAATGAGACCCAAACTTTAATAACCAAACTTGAAAGATGTCTGTTAAGATGGCAGGCTGTGTATGGATTGGTGGGTGTAAGAGAGGGAACCTGGGAACACTGGTTGAAGGAAGTAGACATTGATGACAGAATAGATGATAGAATATTGCATGTCAAAAATCAACTTTTTAATTCATGGTTCTTTTTTTTTAATTTTATTGAATCACCATGAGATAGTTAAGTTACAAGCTTGCATGTTTGGGTTACAATCACACAATGATCAAACATCCATCCCTCACTCATGGTTCTTTGATAAATTCACTGTATCACTGTCACTGTCATCCCATTGTTTATCGATTTGCTCGAGCAGGCACCAGTAATTTTCCATTGTGAGACTTGTTACTGTTTTTGGCATTTTGCATACGCCACAGGTAGCTTGCCAGGCTCTACCATGCTGGCAAGATACTTTCAGTAGCTTGCTGGACTCTTCGAGAGGGGCAGAGGAATCAAACCCGGGTTGGCTACGGCTGCATGTAAGGCAAATGCCCTACTCGCTGTGCTATTGCTCCAGCCCCTTTAATAAATTAAATTCGGTAGATAAATCAAATAAAAAATGTAAGAAATCAGATACTGTTGGTGAACAAAAAATGTTTAGCATGTATGGAAAAAAATATCAAGTGCTGGAGTAGAAGGCAGTAGGGATAGAAAAGAGGTCATTATGCAAAGATAATTGGAAATGATCACTTTGGATAAGAATTGCATGCTAAAAACAAGTAAAGTAACCACCATGATATTCTCTCAGTATCTGTATTGTAAACTATAATGCGCACAAAGAGAGAAAGAAAGAAAGAGTGAGCGAGAGCAAGAGAGAGAGGGAGAGAGAGAGAGAGAGAGATGGAAAGTGTCTGTCATAGAGACAGGCTTGGGGGAGGTTGGCAGAATGGAAACGGGAGACATTGGTGGTGGGAAATATACACTGGTGGAGCAATCGGTGTTGGAACACTGTATGAGTGAGCCCTGGCCATGAAGAGCTTTGTAAGTTTGTATTTCATGGTGATTCAATTAAAATGGAGACATTTTAAAACTTGAACCCAGGGATGGAAAGACTACGCAGTGGGAAAGCCATGTGGCTGACCTAGATTAGATCCCTAGCACCCCATATGGTTCCCTGAGCAATTCCTGGGTTGATTTCTGAGTGTCGAGTCAAGTGCAGATTACTAAATACAGTTAGAATTTAGCATTGAAATGAAAACAATCAAAGTCAGAACTTGATAGTTTCTGTAAATGCACTCCTTGGAATTCATCCCAGAAACCAAAAAATAATAATTCAAAAAGATCTATGCACACCTCTGTGTGTTGTAGTGCTAGTTTAAATAGCCAGGATCTGGAAACAAACTAAATATCCAATGACAAATGAATAAAGAATTTATAGTAAATATTAAAGTATATTACTACAAAGCTGCAAGGAAAGATAAAATCTTGCCTTTTGTTACATCTTGAATGGAAATAGAGGGTGCCATGTTAAATCAGTCAGAAAGAGAAAAATGCCAGATGATGTCATTCATATGTAGCATATAAAGAAACAAGGCTAGGAAATGGACAGTTTATATGGAGTAGAATGATATAAAAACCATGTTGAAGGGTATATTTGACACTTTTGTGCTAGTGCAATAATTTTGAAACTATAAATATATAAAATAGAACTATTATAAACTGCATAGTAAAGTTAGGCAGTTTATAAGGACAATGGAAAGACCACAATCAGCCAGTTCAGGACACACCTCTCACAGGTACACATTATAAACAACAGCCATTGATAGAGAAACTGAGACCACTATAAATTTCTAGATGCTCTGGCACACAACCTACAAGTGTAACTAAAGACCATCCAAGAGTATCCAAGAATCTAAATGTATCAATCAGAACCTCCCATGAGTCGCCAGCCACTGAATATGCCACTTTGACACCCCTATGGATACCTCCCTTGAGACCATATTTGAAATAGAAAGAAATAGAAGAATAAAACCCTGAATGGGAGAGTACAGTGGTAAGGGTTTGCCTTGTATTTTCCAGACCCTAGTTTCATTCCCATACTATAAATATTCCCCCAACACCTCTAAGACTAATCTCTGAGCAGTAAAGAGTAAGCCCTCAGCTCAAATAGGTCTGTTCCAACCACCCACCGCTGAAACTTCCCAAGGCCCTGACTTATGCCCTCGGAGATTCAGCCACGTCCATAGAGAACGTTCATGAGAACATTCTTCTCAGTCCACACTGTAAGAGTGTACCTTTCCCTTTCAAATAAATTCTCAGTCTGCTTTTCTTTTTGTCGTTTGTGTCCTCTTCAGTTGTTTGAGATACTAAGGGCCTGGGCACGCTCCGTTTTCACCAGTATCATAACCATATCACTATAACAATACTAAAAAAGTGGCAGTAAGTCACAAAGGTATGTAAGTCAGTTACAAGATAATAAATATATTTTTTCTTGAGCAACAACGTGATTTGAAGTGGAGGGAGTCAGTTAAGCAAAATAAATCAAAGTGATAAAAATAAATATATGCGATCAGATTGCAGAGCTGTGGTTGACATATGGGGAAGTGACAAGGGTTGATGTGGGATGGATACAAATGGAGATGGGTGAACGTCATTGCTACTTTGCTGCTCTTTGTTGTGGTAATATTTATTTAAATATGATGAACCTTTAAAATATAGTCATGTGAACTAAGATATCTCAATGAAAATTGTTTGTCTTGTGTGAGTGGACTGTTGAAAAATTTAGCAATTTACCCAGAAAGACAGGATACTATATTTGATGCAGTCGACCTGGTTTCCATTCACAGCTCTGTATATGGAACCCCCAGCACCACCAGTAGTAACCCTAGTGATAAGGGTTACTACTCGTGGCCAAAACAAAACTCTTTTATAAAATTTTGTTTTTTTTTAAAATAAAATTATACAAGTTAAGGTGTTTCTTTATGGTGTTAGGAACTATGGCTAAAACACCAAGACACACCCTCTCATGTTACAAATAATTCTGCTTTTATTCCAATACCATGTTTTTATAGGATGTGCCTTTACAATCTAGTTTATACTTGGGGAACACAATGACTCCAATCTTGTATTTTTTTCAGGATTGTTTTTATCTGTTTGGGGGAGTATGGTTCTATATAAATTTAGTTTATATTTTTGTTATATGTGTGAATGATTGCATTTGAATTTTATAAGGATTGCATAGAGTCTGTATAATCAATTACTCACATTATACAAGATCTAGAAACAGGTTGTGTGCCAAATTACAAATGAGTAATGATGTTGTGTGTCTATACAAAATAATATCATTCAGTTATAAGAAAAGATGAAGTCTTGCACTTTGCTATAACGTAGATGGTTCCAGGAATGTCATGATAAATGAAATAAATCAGAAGAATGTATAAAATGTAGGATATTACTAATATGTAGTAAAAAACAAAAAAGCTATGCAATATATAATATTAATGTAAACAAACCCTTTAAAGACAGAGTGAGGATTACTAAGAGAAGAAGGAAGAGTTTTAGGGATAATGGTGGAAGGATATTTTCACTTTGATGGTATGACTGTTATCACAAAAACATATCCCTAAAACAGATAAAACAGATGAGCACTTATAGTCTTGGAGGCAAATTATTCTACAATACAGTATTTATATAAAGAACTCCACTTGAATCCCAATGTCAAAAAAATTGAATAGATGATTTATATGCATACAAATTAAAATTATGCATTTATTTATCCTAAGATTTTGTTTTTCTTCATCAACTTCTCACCAAATAATTAATTGAGTGTATTGAGTGGTTAACTTAGCAAATTGTTTTGTAAATAAAATATTCCATTTGTTGGTTTTGTTTATATCACAGAGAATTTCCGTTCAATTTTTGACTCTTAATATTTCCCATCAAATTGTTCAGGGGAGTATGTTCTGCCCTTTAGTAATCTGATATCCAAAGGTAAGTTATTTGTTTTGGTTTATAATTACCTGTTTATTAGCATTTTCACAAACACATATCAACTATATTTATTAGATCTGCATTTTTGTTTCAGGTGAATATTAAACCAGTTCATATAATTCAGAAAGTCTGGCGCACAGCTTCTTCCAATATGAGTTTGCTTTACTAATGCACTTTTTCAAAGTTCTTAAATATATTTGATAGCAGTCAGGTCTATAAGGCTACATAATTTTCTGCAAAATTAATCAATGGCTTCTTTTATTGGTACTTGAAATTTTTGTTGCATAAACATCCCCTTCTCCTACTGCCATGCACCATATACTACAGTATAATCATGCAGATTTTCTGCCATTTTCGAATTGTGAAGTTTTTAAACATGAACAAAAAATATATAGTGCTGGTGTTTAAAACATTTTATGATTATGTGGTGAAATATAATATTTTTCCCAAATCTATGATATGGAACTTTCACATCCTGCTTTTCTGGTTTTGTTTTCACCCATATATCTCTCTTTCTATATGTTCTGCCATAGATTCCTTTGCCATTGTATGTAGTAGTTTTAAGAGATCAAAGAAATTCTTCTCTATGAAGTTTGAAAAATGTCAAAATTCAAATTATCAAACTAAAAAATAAGTAAAATTGCACCAAATACTGTACAGTCATTGTAATAGCTTTGGAGTTATACATAATTCCACATTTAAGAAAAAGTGATGATATTTGCCCCATATCAATTTTTCTTATAAACAAAAACTTGTCATACATTTACTTTTATTACCTTTTATGCACTTATTTAATATTTAGATGAAGTCAACATTATGGACTTACAATAACCAAAAATTATTTTTCTCTATATAAAGTTCCATTCTTTGAGTCTGATTAACTATTATATAAATTTAGATAATATTCAGAAAATGAGGTTATGCTTTTAAAAACCTGTGCCTATGTATTTCATGTAAGTCAATTTTCATGATATCTTTTATATTTTTTGTTTGTGTTTGGTTTGGGGGGTCACACCTGGCAACACTCATTGCTGACTCTAGGCTCTGCTCTCAGGTGACCACTTCTGCTGGTGCTCTGAAGACCATATGAGTGGTCGAGATAGAACCTAGATCAATAGTATGCAAAACCAAGCACCCTCTTCTGTATCATCTCTCCAGCTCCTGTTTTTCTGTTTTAAAAAAAAGGTTTCAGGCAAATGAAAGATACCAATAAATAAACTTTGCATAAAAAATTATCATTTAAATATCTCCATGGCCTTGAACAAAGCAAAAAGGTTAGTACAGTGATGTCAGTTCCAATTCTTCATTTTTCCTCATCCCAGAATTCCTTTTTGCTAGTTTGGCACTTCCTTTGAGCTAATCAAACCTATTCAGATTTAACAGGTGGTGTGTGGGTAGTGTAATTCCAAACTATATAATGTAACAGTAGCATTTAGTGAAATTCATATGAAATTAGATTGCATTATTTTAGCAAATGATTATCAAAAGTATGCCATACCCACTTATAATTTAAAGCAATATTCATGTTTGCCTATGCTAGTTTTGGGAGAAGAATAATTTATCATATAATGGTATTCACAAATTATGTTTTAGAATATTAAATAATATATTCACCTTTTCTAAAAGAAACCTAAAAGAACCTAGCTACAGCCATGCTGGAGGCCCCTCTCCACATGTTCGGACAGGCCTCATGCATGAAGGTACCGGCAGAGGAACCCAGGTGTGTGTAATCCCATCAACGGCCAACATCCAGAGAGACTTAAAAGCAAGCTCTCAGAAGCGATATCTTTAGCCTACTTCTCCCTCTGGGAGAAATTGGAAAGCTTCTAAGAGTTTCTTGCCCACATGGGACAGCCTTGCAAGCTTCCCATGGTGTATTCATATGCAAAATCCAGCAGCAAGCTGGATCTCATTCCCCTGACCCTGAAGACCCCCCAGTGCAACATTGTTAGGCTGGCTGAGTCGAGATGGACATCTAAGATCTCAGGGAAATGACGAAATGAGATGTTACTGAGCCCGCCCCAAAAATAGGTGATTAACGGGATTTCGTGATTCGTGATGTTCACCTTTTAAATTATTTGGAGGACATATAATAAATAATCTTCCCCTAGATTTGATATAATAGATATTTATTTCTTCCCCAGTGTTTAATTAAGATTCTGTTTATGGAAGACATACTATTTACCTAGATTTCAGGTTTAATGTAAGTTTATAAATAATGCACTTTAGTTACTCTCTTTGAGTACCATTTTAAGTATTTTTTAACATTTAACATAACACTATGCATATAGATAAATAACAATAATATATTCCTTTTCGTTTTTTTATTGAAGCACTGTGATTTACGATGTTATTCATAGTTGTGTTCTAGGCATACATTTTCCCCAAATCAATTTGATCACTAGTGTCAATTTTCTTCCATCAATGTCCTTGAGTTTCCTCCAACATCTTAGCTTGCTTTCATAACAGATACATTTTTAAGATACACTATGGTAAATATAAAAAGGTTATGTGGGTTAAAATTGCTAGTGATAAATTTGGTTATTTTGCTTTTTGGGTCACACCCACCGATGCGCAGGGGTTACGCCTGGCTTATGCACTCAGGAATTACTCTTGGCAGTGCTCAGTGTACCATATGGGATGGTGAGAATAGAACCTGAGTCGGCTGCATGCAAAGCAAACACTCTACCCGCTGTGCTATCCCTCCAGCCCTGCTAGTGATACATTTTAAATTCCCCTACAAACATAAAGAACTCTAACATTTTAAGACATAGGTAAAGAAAAGCTTATATAATATTTTAGAATTAAAAAGTAAAAAGAATCATTAAAAAACCTGAAAAAGACTTTTGGATCTACTTGAAATATTATCATGTGGCTTATTTTACAAGGAATTTTTAAAGTATAAATCTCATTGATTTGTATGCTGATGCAAAAGAAATGTTCTTTGATTAGCAATCAGTTCCAGAAAACACTATAAATAGTGGTATGAATAATGTGATATATCTGAAATTATTTAATTATACCTGGGAATTTATAAAGTAACTAGTCTACTATTAAAGCAATTAGTAGATATTCATTGAATAGATGCGGTATAATTTTGGGTAATACTCAGTTTTTCATTTTCAAAATCTTCATCATTTAAATAGAATTTTAAACAGTATCATGCCTTCTGTTCATAAATGTATAGGTATTCTTTACATTGCCTTCTGACAGGTAGGAAAATTATATTCAGGTAACAAGATGCTGCTGTCCTAGAAAATAAATTTAAGGTAACACAAGATTAAATGGACATTATATCTCATTTAAAAATTTAATGTAATGTCAATAAGTAATTGTGTCAGTGCTCATAGGAGATAAAATCCCACAAATCTAAGTAACTGTATTGGCCCAGTGGTTCCTGTTAAAATATTGTTTTGTTCTTTGCTTATTAACATCACGGCTTTACTTTGGGTGCTGTCATACTTAAAAAATTGTATTCTTAACTAGCAAAACACTATCAAGTAAACCTGCTAATTAATTTCTTGATACATTAAAATATAACTCACTATTATTATTAAATGATAAGAATTATGGCAAATAGCACGTAATGCTACATAGTATCCATATACTAATGATTTCTAAGAGTCTAGACTGACCACATATTCTGGAGATCGAAGACACAGAAATTCTAGATGTTATTCTTAGTTCTGATGCTGGTTCAAAAGATTGTACAGCAGCTAAGGTGCTTGCCTTGCTCACAACCAATCCATATTTGATAACTGACACAGCATTTAGTTATTTTACCATCAGCAAAGGTGAGCTCTGAGAACAGATTCTAGATTCTAGCCCTGAGAGCCACTGGGTGTGACCCCAAAACTAAATCAAAAGTGATCAGTCTTGATGCTACTATTTCTTACCTGTGTTTTAGTAAGTTAATTTCCTTATCTGTAAATAACAAAAAGTATGACAATTATTCAGAATAATATTTAAGTAACAATAGTTTTAGGAAGTACATTGTAGCAAACATAGATGGATATATTTTAATAATAATTATTATGGTTAGACGTTCAGTGAGTAACATGAGTCATGCACTATGATGTGTCAAACAAAACTATGAGACATCTTTATATTCCTGTTTTAGAGACTAGCAGTAAGAAAACCAAACACATTGTTACACATTGGTTACAAAACATCCTCAAAACCTCACAGCAAGAATTTTATATCCTTCATTTTTTTCTGCTTAATTTTTCTCTTTCCACTGTCTTTTAATATTTTATCTGACCCTTTGAATTTAAAATTTCTGTTGTTTTGTCTTCCATGAATTTCAGGGTCATTGGTTAATAACTTGCAAATAAATGTAGCATAATGTCCGTGGAGTCATGGACAAATTATGTAAAGTATGAAATACATCCTTTTGTCAAGGACATAAGCACAAATATCTGTATACGTCCCTTTGGTTGGAGAAATTATGCTAAAGAATCTAAGATACAATATTTAATTTTTGAATTCTAATTATCTTTTTGATAAACTATTTACATGGAACTTAAAAAATATAATGCACCAATGTTAAGAGAGAGAGTGAAAAGAAATACAATATCGTGAATATTTTGTTGAAACAAAGTGCTCCAACCTAATTTTTGGGTAAACAATGGTTTTTATAAAGGACTATTATCTCTAGACATATGTTATTTTCTGGTGAAATGGAGAATATAAAAATTTATTACTTTCCAATTTTATAAGATGATTAAAAAATAAAGATATTGTAAAAGCAGAGGGATTTGGACCTAGTCAATACCTGGCACTTTAGCTATAAACATTAGTCAGTGTTGTTTTCCCTCTTGGGTGCAAGCCCATTCTGGATTCCATGCCACCTGTTGTTTTCTATTTAAGCTCTTTGTTTTTTAAGGGGTGTGAATATCTGTGATTGGCAAACATTCTACTTCTTCAAAGTTTTTCAGAAATTCAGCCATATGAGATTGAAGTGTAGCTCATCTTTTCCAGAGATAAGCTGAGATAGCCTTAGGTCACCTGATCTGATAAGAGGCTGATTAAAATTCTATTCCCTAGTGGAAGTTAAATTAGCCAAGTTTCATCAGCAAATGATACCATTTTATGAATACTCCAGTCATTATATATCTTTCTCCTTTAGAAAATACTTTCATATATTTTTGACATACATAATAATTGAATAGAAAAGATGTATATTTCTTGATTATGTATTTCGTTTTGAATTTATGTAATGAACTCGAACTTCTGCCACCTAGTCAAAGTCATATTTACTGCATGCAGATTCTGTCTGATAGTTGGCTCTAAATTAATTGAGGGGGCCTCAATTATACAGAAGATAGTTGGAGAAATAAAAATAAAATTATTAGATGATATATTTATATATCCATTTTATCTTAATGTTCTCTGATTCTGCTAAGATTGCAATAATAGCTTTAAATTATGTTTTGTTTTCTTCCCCCTGTCACTGTCACTGTCATTCCATTGCTCATCGATTTGTTCAAGCAGGCACCAGTAACGTCTTTCATTGAGAGACTTATTGTTACTGTTTTAAATATTGTCTCTGTCACTGTCATTGTCACTGTCATCCCGTTGTTCATAGATTTACTCGAACGGGCACCAGAAAGTCTCCATTGTGAGACTTGTTGTTACTGTTTTTGGCATATTGAATATGCCACAGGTAGCTTGCCAGGCTCTGCCATGGGGGTGGGATACTCTTGGTAGCTTGCTGGGCTCTCCGAGAGGGAAGAGTTAAATATAAGATTTCATTATTTCATACGTTTTTCAGATAATTTCATTGTAAACATAATAAGAAATTTATCATTATAATCTTAATTGTTTAAAATTAATTTTAGACCATGCTACATATGTTACTTTATGTACATAGGAAATTCTTAGCATTATTTTTTCTGTATTTCTAAATCACCATTTTAGGGAGGACATAATCATACAGTAATGATAAAACCTATTAAAAAGGGGGAGTATGGGAAGAGTTTTATCAGTTTCCCTTTTCCAATTTCATACAATTTGGGTTAGAGGTTTTTGAAGTAATAAATTGACAATAAAAAGTAAATAAGAAAATTTGTTCATGAATTTTGGCACAAATAAAATATAAGGAAAAGTACATTCATTCTTAGGATTGAGAAATTTCTTATGTGTCGGATTTTATTTTGCAGTGTGTTATGTGTGTGTGTCTGTGTGTGTGTGCAGGATTCATCACTATTGGTAGGCAGCCGTAACAAACACAATATATCATCTCCAGTCACCATTAATCTTTCTAATATTGAACCTTGTTAGTCTGTTTTATAAGAGATGTTGGAATCTATCTCCTTTCTTTTTCATTAAACTCATTTTGGGGTAGGGTCTGTTAGAGCCACACCTGATGGTGCTCAAGGGAACATGTCTGGTACCTGGGATTAGAATCAAGGTTTTTGCAGGCACAACCACGTGCAAGGCAAGTAATTTATTTTCTGTACAAACTCATCAGCCCCTAACATCATTTTCAACCATTTTTCCCTCTTATACTCAATATTGATACTTATCTGATCACTTTTTAAAACACTTTTCATTTACAGTTATTTGAATTAGTTTCATAGCATTGCATATCTTTAATGAAATTTCTTCAACTTTTGTTCAAGTTGACTTTTATTCTTTTTATTTCTTCGTGGATATGTTACTATTTAAAAGAAATTACTATAATCATTTATCATTGATTGTGTCTGTATAGCACAGCGGTAGGGTGTTCGCCTTGCATGTGGCCGACCCGGGTTCGATTTCTCTGCCCCTCTCAGAGAGAGCCTGGCAAGCTATAGGGAGTATCTCGCCTGCATGGGAGAGCCTGGCAAGATATCCGTGGCATATTCAGCATGCCCAAAACAGTAGCAAACAAGTCTCACAATGAAGATGTTACTGGTGCCCGCTCGAGCAAATTGATGAGCAATGGGATGACAGTGACAGTGACATCAGTTATTGACTTTCTAAAAAAAAAAATCTCAATTTAGCTGCCATTATGAAAGATATATCCCTCATTTCATATATTCATAGAACCCAAGATGTCTTTTACTACACATATATATGTGCATATATACTATTTTTTTGCATCTTAGGCTTAAGTAATATTAACGTTTGGTCTCATGATGTAAAAAGTATTTTGTGTATGCTAACGACTCCCAAATTTATATATTCTGTCCTGACCTCTACATGATATTCCAGAATCACACAGAAAACTGTGTTCTGAATAAATCATTTTGATAATTTTCAAATACATCTGAAAATTAGCATATCTAGAAGCAGTAGAGATGTGACTTTGTGCTCTCCGCTGCTGCATGACCATGGCCGTGGAGGCCAGCTAAATACTTCGGGCACCAGCAGCTTCTTGCAGAACTGTCTCTAGGCTGTGAACTGAGCCCTGGCTGCCATTTTATGACGACCACAAAAGGGAGGTATGAGCCTGCAGCAACGGGATGCGCTGGTGATCTAGGGACCAGCGTCGCCCTCTGCTGAGATATAACCCCAGTGGCTGCATGTGTGCAGCCTCTCCGCTGTTGCACGACCATGGCCCTGGAAGCCAGCTAAACTACTTTGGGCACCAGCAGCTTCTTGCAGAAATGTCTCTAGACTGTGAACTGAGCCACGGCCACCATCTTATGACGGCCACAAATGGGAGGTATGAGCTTGCAGTGATGCAATTTCTGACAGAAATTTCCCTGGACTTAGTTACTAAAATACTAAAATACAGAAATCCAGAATCGCACGGCCCACTACCTCATATCTCTTTATTGTCAGCAATGGAAAACAAATTATCAAATGCTTCCTTTTCAACAGGTCTAACTTTGGGGGGGGAACCCCAAACAATAATAATGACTTTTTTTTTGAAAGATTGAATGTAATCCAAGTAAAGAGAAAAATAAAGTGAAATTTATCAGCTACACAGGCGGGGGGTGGGGGGCGGGTTGAGGTTCCTGGTGGTGGAATATGTGCACTGTGAAGGGATGGTGTTTTAGCATTGTATAACTGAGACTTAAGCCTGAAAGCTTTGTAACTTTCCACATGGTGATCCAAAAAAAATAATAAAAACAAGAGATGTGACTTTGGGATAGACTACCTATATTGCATATGTGAGACCTAGAAATTAATATTAAGCCAAAAGATGCAAAATTGGCTTGTATAAATAAAACCTCCATTACCCAGCTACCACCATACTCCAGGCCGCTTTCCGGACACTTGGGCTGGACCTCATGCATGAGTGAAGCCCACAGAACTAGGTAAAGCAGAACTTTGCAACCTTGTACTCCAGGCTCAATGAGACCCAGAAACTCCTACAATCTCCAGCGCCCTGCCCCAGGAATCAAACTCAGACGACCCACCCTACCAAAGCCAGATAAATACCTCACGGGCAGACCTTGATTACCTCCACTATCCAGCCACCGCCACAGTCCAGGATACTTTCCGGAATGTGTAGCCACTTTGTGGCCACGCGACACAGCATAGGATGCTTAATACACATTTTCTATAATTTTTCACCATATTTGATGGGCTTAAAATATGGTATGAACCGTGGGAACAACTGTAAGGGTGATTGGTGGCTGACCTAAAAGCCTCCATCCCTCTTGGAGAGCCCGGCAAGCTGCCGAGAGTACCCCGCACTTATGGCAGAGTCTGGCAAGCTACCTGTGGCGTATTCGATATGCCAAAAACAGTAACAACAATAAGCCTCATTCGCCTGACAGCAAAAGAGGCCCCAGTATGACAGCGTTAAGAAGGATGAGCAAGGAGAGGCTGATAAAATCTCAGGGATGAACTAGATAGCCAAAACAAAGAAAGACTAAAATGACTGTACCTTCAACGCATGCACGCTGCCATCGGAAACATCCATTGAGGACCTGATGGTTCAAGCTCAGAAGATCAAGTACATCATTGGTCTGATGAAACAAGAAGGCATAAATCACATCACGCAATTTTTGACACTGGAGAACTGTTCCTTAGACATTCGACAACAGAGGCATCGGTGATGTCGGTATCCTTGTCAACATGAACTTGGCCATGAGCATTGATTCATTTGAATGCCTAGCAACCCAAATCAGGCAATTACGCTTGAAGAGATGTGGTTCAATTCCAGAAGTTTCTATCTTCGTAGTCTACGCACCAACATCCAAGTAGGATGAAGAAGAAATTGAGAAGTTCTACATGGAACTGGAGAAGTTCTATAAAGAAGACAACACCTTCTATAAGACCACTGTTAGTGATTTTAATTCCAAGATTGGACCGAGAAGGTCACCTAAAGAACACTACATTAGGTCCCATTGCCTAAAAATGGAACGAACAGGGTGAGAAACTATCTGAGTTCATCATGTCGGCCAAGACCATTCATGGTAACTCACAGTTCCAGAAGGTCGAATCTAAATGTTGGACATGGGAGTCTCCTGGTGGACAGTTCCACAATGAAATTGACCCCATCGTATTCAATTGAAGGTTTTGCCTGACTGATGTCGCTTTTGTCCAAAATTCCAAATGGCATCGGACCACCATCTTCTTAATGCAACATTCTACTTCACAGAGCTAGGATAAAGGATTGCAAAGTTTAAGTTTAAGAAGACAACTTCCAGAATGACTACCAGCTAGGAGTCTTTGGCACTTTTGAGGCAATATGGGAAGATGCCGTCGTTGACAACATCAATGAGGAATATGATCAACTGGTTCAGCACCTCCATGATTGAAAAATGCTGAGAGTAAGAAAGCCACAAACAGATGCCTGTCTTCGGAAACTCTCAAGCTCATTCAACAATGTGGTTTGGCACGAGCCTCAGGCAACCACAAGCTAACATCTGAGCTCACAAAGCTGTGCAGAGAAGCAATAAAGGAAGACCTCAATGAGAGAAGAGCAGCAGTATTGGCCGATGCGGCAGAAGCCAGGAAAAGTATTCCCAGCGCTCTCCTGTCCTTCACCAACTACAAGACCAAGATGACTGCCCTCCGACATCCTGATGGATCTATAACATCTTCCTGAAGGGCAATGGAGAGGATTATTCACAACTTGTTCTCTGATCTCATCAATAGCCACGTCCACCTGCCCACATAACAAAATCTATAGGATGGATATGTTGTTCCCAACATCCTCCCTTCCGAAATCTAACACGCCATTTTGTCAGGAAAGACATGTATACCACCCAGTGCAGATAAGGTCAGACACGAACACCTGAAGAATCTGCCTCCAGTACTCGTGAATACTCTGGCTCGGCTCTTCACACACTACCTGTCTTATTGTAAGGTTCCATCCCAGTGGAAAACCAGGACCGTTCTGTTGTACAAGAAGGGAAACATCCACAACATCAGCAACTATTGCCCAATCTGCCTGTTATCTGTTGCTCACTCATGTCATCCTGAATAGAATAGGCAGAACATGAAACGAAGGACAACCATGTGAAGCAAGCCAGGTTCCCAAAAGGATTCAGCATGATCGACCGTATCCACACAGTAACCAAGCTCATCGAATTTTTGCAAGAGTTCAAGATGCTGCTCCATCTAACATTCATCGATTTAAAGAAGGCCTTGGATTCTGTTGAGACTGAAACAGTCATTGAAGCCCTAGCCAAACAGGGCACTCAAACTCAGTACAACAAGATCCACAGCAAGTTGTATTATAGATTCACCACCAGGATCTCACCATTCTATGAGGAAGTGATCATCGAAATAAAGAGAGGGACTTGGCACGGTGATAGCATTTCATCGAAAATCTTCAGTGTCACCCTCGAGAACATCATGCAATGACTGGAATAGGAAGGGGAGTGAAGATAGACGGTCAGCAACTACACCACCTCTGCTTCGCTGATGAGATCATTCTCAAAACGCCAAACATTAGCCAAGCTAGTAGATGCTTCTGATGCCAGTGTACATGTGTTAAAAATGCAGAGTCATTTTAGTTTTTCTTCGTTCTGCAGTCTAGTTCAGCCCTGAGATTTTAGTAGCCTCTCCTTGCTTGTCTTTCTGAATGCTTCTGTATTGGGGTCTCTTCCAGGGTGAGGGGAATGAGTCCCAATTTTTTAATTGTTTTTGGCATATCAAATACACCATGGGTAGCTTGCCAGGCCCTGCCGTGCAGGCGGCATGTAGGGAGGTGGCCTCCTTCTTATTCCTCACTTATCTACTGGGACTAAGTTGGGACTAAGTGGAATAAAATAATTGGAGATTAAATAAAAGACTGCAGATAAAAATTTAATAAGGTTAAGATCTTATAGATAAGAAATTGATAACAAATACAGTTCCCTAAAAATAAGAATAATTAGTTATGAATGACTAAGGAACACTAAATTCATACAGTTCAAGATAAAATTTGCCAGAATTCATTCTTATGAATAAAGAATTATGAAGGTACTTATTGCATTTCATATCAATTGAACAACTCACTGAGCTTTAATAATAGTGTTGTTTCTAAACCCAACTAGTGTATAATATATACATTAAATGTGTGTTTGTCTGTATTTTCAGCACAGACTTTCAATTGGAGTTTTACCTTTTTGACTCTTTGAGGCTGCTGAAAAGAGAAAGTAGTTGGAATTCCAAATGGAGAAAAATCTAAGGCAATATCTCCCAAAGTGGATGAAACTAACCTCTCTTGGAAGCATTGGATAAATTTACTGGGGTCAATAATATACTTGAGTGCAAATGGGAGAGCAATTTTTGTTTGTTCTCTCAAGGCGGTAAACTTCTAAGGGAGCTTGAGTAATTTACTCCCTGAAAGGAGTGTTAACACAAGTAAACCTCTGACATAATGCCTAAATAGAAAGATAAGGACTAGACCAAAATTAACTCTAAATGAGAAAAAAGATTTTCACTACAATTCACAAATTTAACTTTGCATTTCATACAAATTTTCTGTATTATTACATTTTGTTCCAGATAACCTTTGTACTTAAATGCATATATCCCCAATATGGTAAAAATTATCAGGATTATAACATAGAGTAAATGTTCAATATTGTGATTTATGTATGTTGTTAAAAAAACAATTATGATTTTTAAATTTTACTGTAACGTTGAAAAAGTAACGAATCTATGAGTTTGGAATACTAAGGAAATAATCAATTTAAATTTGAAATAAAGCATAACAAATGAAATTGAGTTATCCTTATACTTTTATTATTGTATTTACATTCATTTAGAGCACTGGGCAGAAATCACATTGCATCAACACCCACCATGACTTTCGCGATGCTTTGTTTTAATTAAACAATCAGATTCCATTTAGTGGGGTACTCCTAACAACAATAGTGATGTTTCTGTTGAAATATTGAATTTAACCAAAGGAAACAGAAAGTAAAATGAAACTTATCAGTTATAAGGCAGGGTGTGGGGGGGGCGGGATGGGAGCTGTACTGTGTTGTTTTTTTTTTTTTTTGGTGGTGGTATATGGGTGCTGGTGAAGGGATGGTTGCTTTTGCATTGTATAACTGAGACCTAAGCCTGAAAGCATTGTAATCTTCCACATGGTGATTTAATAAAATAAAATTTTTATTTAAAAAAAATTTTAAAAAATAAACAGTCAGATTCCCCTGGTCCACACCAGTTCGAAGTCCGCTGCTACGCACCGGCCTAGGTGAGGCACCATGCGGAGCCGCAGCACCTGGGGCACTCCCGGCGGGGGGGACCGGCACACTAGCCCGGGGCTCAGCCCGGGAAAAGGGGGGGCGAACATCATGCGACAACTGGAATGGGAAGGAATGGGAGTGAAGATAGACGGTCGGAAATTATACCACCTCTGCTTTGCTGATGACATCGTTCTCATAACACCAAACATTAGCCAAGTGGCACAAATGCTGGCTGACTTTGACCAGGAGTGTGGAAAGGTCAGATTGCAGCTGAATCTCAACAAGACGATGTTCATGAAAAACGAACTGGTCCCTGAAGCTCCATTTGCTCTCAATGGAACGAACATCTCCGAACGCAGCAGCGTGGAATGCATTCAAGAGCATTGAAGAAATGGTTAAGAGAACGAAGAACCTCCGACTCCAGGCACATCTTTTCGATCCCACCATTCTTCCTGCACTAACATATGCCTCAAAGACCTGGGCCCTACGCAAACAGGATGAGAATGCTATTAGGGTATCCCAAAGAGGAATCGAAAGAGTTATGCTAGGAAAATCATGTCTCACTCAAGTGAGAAGGAATCCGGAGTTTTGACCTCCGTTAACGGTCAAAAATTAGTGATACTGTCTCATTTGCAAAGGCATCAAAATTCAGATGGGCCAGTCATGTAATGCGATTCAGAGACGACCACTACACTAGATCTGTTACCGACTGGATTCCATGGGACTTCAGATGACCTCGTGGCCGTCCACCAACTAGATGGTCAGATTTCTTCGTCAAATCCCTGAATGAACGATTTGAGGCTCTTCCTGTTCCTGTTGGAAGCAGATATCATTGGGTTGCACTAGCACGCGACAGGGACAAATGGAGACATTACTGGTGCCCGCTCGAGCAAATCGAAGATCAATGGGAATACAAGTGATACAGGTGATTGTATTTACATTAAAACAGGATTAATTTCCTTTGACCTGTTCTCATAGATGATAGGGTATGATGTGAAGGACACTAAGCATGCTTTTATTTTGTCAGAAGAAAATGAGCTGAAATATATACATGTAGCATTTATAAATGGCATTTTATAAGGAAATAAGTCACTAGATGCTGATATCAATATTCTTTTTAATTGCCTGTGTGTGCTTTAGAAAATTAATTAGAACTACTAGTGACAGAAGGTGTGCAACTTTATCATTTGATATATAATGATTAAAAGTTTGTTTCCTATATTATTACTCAGGTTATAACAATAGAACAAGTCATAAAAACCACTCTGTATCTCAGTCTATTTATATTTCAAATTTAAATATTTTAAAATTAAGACTTAAAATAAGACTTAAACACTCATTAAGTCTTAATAATCATTAATTAGCACGTGTGTCTACCATTTTAGTGAGTTCTGTTTCTACAAACCATACAGCTACTTGTCGTATATAACTAGTTTAATTTCAGATTCTGAGAATCAGCTTTTAATGATAGCCACAATTGGACTTTGATTATAATTTCAGATTTTATCTAAAATCATTCTGCATATTTGAGATAGAAATAATTTATTTTAAAATGAATGGTATAACCACTTTGTTTTTTATTGTAATAGTAAAGGAAAATTCTACAAGCATTTAAGCAGAAAATGCATACACACTATTGCATTTAAGAGGAATCGACATCATGTTGTATTCGAAGACTTGAACTCAAATATGTTGCAGAAAAAAATGGAATATTGCATTTGTACTATAATTTGTTCTAGATGAGAATTTTGCATTCCACTCTGACTCTCAATTATCTACCAGTGCTTAAGGTTGTCGTAATATAACTAAATGTTATAATTTAGCCCATCAGAATTGACATAATTATTATTTCAAAAACTTGATAAGCCATGATTTAATGACTAATTATTGACTGTCAAAGCATTCATTTTGTCTTTTTTTTCTCACTAGTATACCTCCTTTTATTGTAGACCTTTAGGACAAAGTCAAAACCATGACCTGTGTGTCTCAATTTTCACATTTATGCAAACAAACAAATAACATTATATGCTCAGTTATCACAAGATTTTATAGACTGAATAAAGCGCTGATAGAAGTTGACAACTGGACCTGAGAAATGGTGAAGTTGGTTGAGCCCTTTCCTTGCACACAGCTGACTCTGGTTCAATATCTGGGACTCAATAAAGTCCCCTCACCCTGGTAGAAGTGATCCCGGAGTGCAGAGCCAGAAACAATCCCTGATCATTACTTGGTGTGGCCCTAAAAGTAAACAAAAATGTTGACAATTATATGGGACAGGAGCAACAGATATAGCCCCTGCCTTGCATGCATCTGACCTGCGTTCTATCCCAGAGTGAACTTTAAGCACAGTTAGGAGTAAACCCTGATCACTGCCTGATGCCACCCCAAAACAACAATAAAAGAAAAAGTTGACTATTATAAACTCCTATACAAACATAAGGACATTTTATTAACCTGCTCATTCAACTATAATTATTGCTCCTTGGGATTATATCCATAAACAAATATTCATGTCTTAATGTGGTTTCTATATTTTTGTGGGAAACTCACAATATATATATACTATATGTTGATATAGTATAATAATATACTATGTACAAAATATATATATACTATATATTGATATAGTATAATAATATAATACAGTCCACTAGAAATTGAGAAATTTTATAGTGAAATATAGAAAATAATAAAGATAATTTTGGATTTGGTGAAAAATCTGCAATTTTAAATGTGCCACATCTCTTTGAGAAGATGACAGGAGAAAGGATGCAAAGAAAGTAGGCATTTGAATACTTGAAAAAAAAAATGTTCCAGACAGAGGAAACATTAAAATAAAACTTTGAAAATAATGCATATGTGCCAATTAAAAAGAAAACATACGGCCAGTGTTATTAGAATACAGTGATCAAAGAAAATATAAGGTCATTAAAGAGGCAAAGTGAGTGATTTTAAAAAGGAGCACTCATTTTGGAAAATAACATAGATGTTTCTCAAAAAACTAGAAATTGAGCTCCTGTTTGATCCAGCAATACCACTGCTGGGAATATACTCTGGATGCCCAAAAGCACAGAGCAGAAACACCATCTGCAAGCATATGTTGACTGTAGCACTATTCACCATAGCCAGAATCTGGAAACAATCTGAGTGCCCCAAAACAGAAAAATGGATAAAGAAACTATGGCAGTGTGACCCAGGGAGGGTTCTGGACACGGCACTCACACCCCAGCTTGCCACCTGGACCCGAACTCCTCCCAGCGTTCCGACACCAACATCCGGCCCCTCAGCACAGTCCCGCCCTCTCCACCAGCTTGCTCCTCAGCACTCTGGACATCTTAATCTCCATTACCTCACTCTGTGGAGAACATCCTGGATATCTTAAACACAATAGGCCAATAGTTCACTAGCCTATTTCAATTTTACCAAAAAATACCGGTGAACACAAGAAGCTGTACAAGCCTAATATAAAAACACATTCTCTGAAGCTTCACTAGAGGCCTAACATAAGTCACAGAGGAGCACCTAAGAGTAAAGTTGTATTCTAGAAGGGGTAAAAGGTGACCATCATCGACCGAGCTCATCCAGAATCCTTTCTCACAGCAATAC
This sequence comes from Sorex araneus, assembly GCF_027595985.1. NCBI lineage: Eukaryota > Metazoa > Chordata > Mammalia > Eulipotyphla > Soricidae > Sorex > Sorex araneus. The sequence continues at coordinate 124,862,985 of NC_073313.1, forward strand.
AGAAATACTGATAGTGAGCAGAGGGAGAGATTTTGATTCCAGAAATCTTCTAACCCATTTTGGCATCCAGAGCAGCTTCCTACAGCAATGCACTGGGACTGTGAGCTGGGCTACAACTCCATGCTGCCCGGGGATGGATTTTTCCTCTCCACCCTGTTTTTCTGCATGGAAAATGGCAGTGGCAGCAATATCCATGCGGCGAGAGCCACCTTCTAAGACTCCTAACCCAGAGGTATACGGTTTTTACAGTTTGTGGCTCATGGGTAACCAAGGGAAGTGGGCGTTACCGGCACGCCCTTGGCCCAGATAAATCCGGAGCTGCTGAGCGCAAAACGGACCCTCTGCTCCTAAAGACTTTGATTCCAGAGGTCTTCTAACTCATTTTTTCATCCAGAGCAGCTTCTTACAGCAATGCACTGTGACTGTGAGCTGTGCTATGCAATTTCTGGAAGAATTTTCCCTGGACTTTAAACAGAAATCCAAAACCACACTGCCGCTGCCGCAGCCGCGAGACTTAACATCTCTTAAATGTCAGCAATGTGAAACGGTTCCTTTTTAGCAGGTCTGACTTTGGGGAGAAACTCCAAAAAATACCAGTGAGTTTTTTGTTGAAATATTGAAGATAATCAAAGAAGCAGCCATTTCTCTGGACTGTGAACTAAGCCGTAGCCCCACGCCAGCCGAGAAGAGGAAATATCCCTCTTTCACGGTTGTTTCCCATTTTTTGGGAGAAATGCAGCATGGTGTCCACCATATTAGGAGGCACGGGAAGGGGGATGAGAAAAAAAAAGGAAAAAGAATAAAAAAAGTTATGTACTTGGAGCAGTGGGACTACATATCTCTTCATTATAAGCAATGGAAAATTAATTATCAAATGCTTCCTTGGTAGTACGGTTGTCTTTCTTGGGGGGAAACTCCAACAACAAAAGTGAGTTTTTTTTGAAATGTGGAATGTAATCAAGGTAAAGAAAAAATGAAGTGAAATTCATCAGTTATGCAGTTGGGGGTGGGGGGCGGGGGCGGGAGGTATACTAGGGTTTTTGGTGGTGGAATATGGGCACTGGTGAAGGGATGGGTGTTTGAATATTGTATAACTGAGACATAAGCCTGAGAAATTTGTAACTTTCCACATGGTGATTCAATAAAATAAAAATTAAAAAAAAAAGAAATACTGATAGTGAAATGGAAGGTCCCACCTCCATACTACCACAACAACATGAATAAACAGCGAAAATCCCCACCGATAGGAGATGAAGAAAAGAGTCCAGAAACCTTAACAGAGGATTCTCACAAATACAATATCTCCAATAAAGAATTGAGAGATGAAACGTTAAAGGTATTCAATGAACTCAAAGGAATGGTGGAACAGGCATCTACCAAATTAAAGGAGGGCAGGAAAGAAACACTGGAACAGACAGCCAAGAAACTATGGGAAGAAATGAGAGCAGAAATAAGAAAGCTACAAACAGCCCCTGCCCGCCTCGGCTCGGGGCTTCTCCTGAAGCCCCTGCCTGGCACCTTTCCGCCGCCGCCGTCGGATCCTGGCCAATCTCCATCCTGCAGGTAAACAGGCAATCCCTTGGAGAGCCTGCCTCAACGCGGAGAAGCCCCCTCCCCGCCCCCTGCCCGCCTCGGCTCGGGGCTTCTCCTGAAGCCCCCGCCTGGCACCTTTCCGCCGCCGCCGTCGGAGCCTGACCAATCCCCACTCTACTGCTTAGGGGCGTGTCCTCATCTTAGGGGGCGTGGCCTAAAAGTGGGCGTGGCCTCTTTCCGGAGCGGCCGCAGTTATTTTTCTTTACCATTCCATGCCTTCTCCTTTGGCCACAATTGATAGAATTCATTCCTTCGAAGAACTCCCTGATCATCTTAGTTACTACATGTTAATGCTGAACTAACCCACCCTATCCTAACTTCACGAAAACTGTCAATGAACACATCAACTTGCACACAAAAGTCCTCTGTCAAAGGAGCATAGCCCAAAATCTTCAGTTGAGGTTCCTCCCAAGCTAACGAGAGCTCCAGACAGTAAAGCCCATAACAACATGAAGAAACAGAGAAAATCCCCACCACCAGGAGAGAACCAAGAAAACATCTCACTAACCTCACCAGCGACCTCCCAGAAACATATCCTCCTCTCGGATAAAGAATTCAGAGAGGAAATTGTGAGGATGGTTCACGAACTCAACACAACTATGGAACGAACATCCAATAAATTAAGGGAGGATATGGATGCAGCGTTGGAACGCTCCACCAAGATAATCCATGAACAAATGAGAGCAGAAATTTCAAAGCTACGAACAGAAGTCACACAACAAAATGAATCAGTAGATGAAATGAAAAACTCCATAGGAGCCCTCAGTAGTAGAATGACTACAGCCGAAGACAGAATCAGTGAGCTTGAAGATGAGCTGCACAAAGCATATAGGCAACAACAAATAATGGCAAAAGACCTCAAACTGGCTCTAGAGCGAGTTAGAGTCCTAGGGGATGACCTCAGGAGAAACAACATAAGAATCATGGGAGTGCCGGAACCACAAGGAACCAATCCCAATGAAAAAAACACCATTAAAGACATCATTGCTAAAAAATTCCCAGAGCTAGAGAATGCGGACATCCAGATACAAGGAGTCCGAAGGGTGCCAGCTAAAAGGGACCCAACTAGAAAATCCCCAAGGCATATCATAGTCAGAATGAGGGATGCCGTGGATAGAGACACAGTACTGCAAGCAGCAAGATCAAAGAAGGAGATCATATACAAAGGCACACCCCTTAGATTCACAGCAGACCTATCAGAAGAAACCCTCCAAGCCCGAAGACAATGGTGGGATATAGTGAAAAAACTTCATGAAATGAATGCCTCACCAAGAATACTCTACCCGGCTAAACTCTCAGTTAAACTTGAAGGAACCATACACTATTTCATGGACAAGCAACAGCTCAGGAACTTCATAGACTCAAGACCAAACTTAAAAGAAGGACTCAAAGGGCTACTATAAGACAAGGAAAAAGACCTATAAGAACAACAAACCCTACAGAAAAATGACACAAAATCCCATGACAATAATTTCTCTTAATGTTAACGGGCTAAATGCACCAATCAAGAGGCACAGAGTGGCAAAATGGATTCGGAAACTAAACCCAACTTTCTGCTGCCTACAAGAAACACATCTGAATAGTCAGAACAAACACAGACTCAAAATCAAAGGATGGAAAACAATCCTGCAAGCAAACAGCCCCCTCAAAAAAAAGGCGGGGGTGGCCATACTAGTATCTGATAGCATAGATTTCAGGCTGAAAAAGATCAGAAGGGACAGCAAAGGTCATTTTATATTCATCAAGGGATATATACAACAGGAAGAAATCACACTCCTAAACATATACGCACCTAATGAACGACCAGCGAAATACTTAAAAGAACTCCTAACAGAATTTAAGGAGGACATAACTAGCACCACGAGAGTAGTTGGAGATTTCAACACTGCCTTATCACCTCTGGATAGATCGACAAGAACAACACTCAGCAAGGAAACGATGGCCCTGAAGGAAGAAATGGAGGAGACAGGGCTAATAGACCTATACAGGGCTATATACCCCAAAAAGAAAGAATACACATTCTTTTCCAGCGCACACGGAACATTTTCCAAAATAGACCATGTTCTGGGCCACAAGCTATACCTTCATAGAATTTGGAAGATAGAAATTGTATCAACTATCTTTTCAGACCATGATGCACTGAAGATGGAAGTTAATCATGCACAGACGCGGAGGACCAAATCAAACACTTGGAAGTTAAACAACTCACTATTGAACAATGAGTGGGTCACGGAGGAAATCAAGAAAGAAATTAAGAGATACCTCGAAACAAATGAGAATGAAGACACAAGCTATCAGAACCTATGGGACGCGGCTAAAGCTGTGTTAAGGGGAAAATTTATAGCTCTCCAAACCTTCCTCAGAAAGGAAGAAAGGGCCTATATAGATAGCTTGACTTCGCAGCTCAAGATCTTAGAAGAGGACCAGCAAAAGGAACCCAAACCAGATCGAAGGAAAGAAATAATAAAACTTAGAGCAGAAATTAACGATATGGAAACCCGAAAAACAATCCATAAGATCAATGAAACAAAGAGCTGGTTCTTCGAGAAAATAAATAAGATTGATAAACCGCTAGCAAGACTCACAAAGAAAGAAAAAGAGAAAACCCTAATAAACCGAATCAGAAATGAAAAGGGGGACATCACAACAGAAACCAAAGAGATTCAAAGGATCATCAGAGACTACTTTGAAAGTCTGTATGCCACGAAGCAAGAGAACCTAAAGGAAATGGACGAATTCCTTGACTCCTACAATCTCCCAAGACTGAGCCAAGAAGACGTGAAATACCTCAATAGGCCCATAAATATCAAGGAAATCGAAACTGTAATCAAAAGTCTCCCCAAAAACAAAAGCCCAGGTCCAGACGGATTCACTGGCGAATTCTTCCAAACATTTAAAGAAGACTTGTTGCCAGTTCTCCACAAGCTTTTCCAGGAAATTGAAAAGACAGGAACCCTTCCGAACAGTTTCTACGAGGCACATATATCCCTAATACCAAAAGCAAACAAAGACACCACTAACAAAGAAAACTATAGACCAATATCCTTGATGAACACCGATGCGAAGATCCTCAACAAAATACTAGCAAATAGAATCCAACAACTCATCAAAAAGATCATACACCATGACCAAGTGGGATTCATCCCGGGGATGCAAGGACGGTTTAACATTCGGAAATCAATCAACATAATCCATCACATCAACAAAAGTAAAGATAAAAACCATATGATCATATCAATAGATGCAGAGAAAGCATTTGACAAGATACAGCACCCATTCATGATAAAAACTCTCACCAAAATGGGTTTTGGAGGGACTTTTCTCAAGTTAGTCAAAGCCATCTACCACGAACCTAGGGCAAGCATTATCATCAATGGAGAAAAACTAAGGGCTTTTCCTCTAAGATCTGGGACAAGAAAAGGATGCCCACTCTCACCACTTCTCTTTAATATAGTATTGGAAGTATTAGCAATAGCCATCAGGCAAGAAAAAGATATTAAGGGGATTCAGATCGGAAAGGAAGAAATCAAGCTCTCACTATTCGCAGACGATATGATGCTATACCTAGAGAAACCTAAAAGCTCTAGTAAGAAACTCTTAGAAACAATTGACCTATACAGTAAAGTCGCAGGCTATAAAATCAATACCCAAAAGTCCATGGCCTTCCTATATGCAAACAATGAGACAGAGGAAAGGGACATGAAAAAAGCAATCCCATTCAAAATTGTGCCCAGAAAATCAAATATCTTGGAATCAGCTTAACTAAAGAAGTAAAGGACCTCTACAAAGAAAACTATATAACTCTACTCCATGAAATAAAAGAGGACATGAGGAAATGGAAACATATCCCCTGCTCATGGATAGGGAGAATAAACATTGTCAAAATGGCAATTCTCCCAAAAGCATTATACAGATTTAACACGATCCCTATAGGGATACCCATGGCATTCTTCAAAGAAGCGGAACAAGCAATCCTGAATTTTATATGGAACAATAAACGCCCACGGATAGCTAAAACAATTCTTGGGAAAAAGATGATGGGAGGCATCACCCTCCCCAACCTTAAACTCTACTACAAAGCGGTAACAATTAAAACAGCATGGTACTGGAACAAAGGTAGAGCTGCAGACCAATGGAACAGGGTGGAATATCCCCACACACAACCTCAAATGTATGATCATCTAATCTTTGATAAAGGAGCAAGAGATGTGAAGTGGAGCAAGGAAAGTCTCTTTAACAAATGGTGCTGGCACAACTGGACAATCACATGCAAAAAAATGGGCTTAGAACTCGACCTGACACCATGCACAAAAGTCAGATCAAAATGGATTAAAGACCTCAACATCAGACCACAAACCATAAGGTACATTGAAGTCAAGGTCGGCAAAACCCTCCAGGATATTGAAGATAAAGGTATCTTCAAAGATGACACGGAACTAAGCAATCTAGTAAAAATAGAGATCAACAAATGGGACTACATTAAACTAAAAAGCTTCTGCACCGCAAAAGATACAGTGACCAGAAAACAAAGACTATCTACAGAATGGGAAAGGATATTTACACAATACCCATCAGATAAGGGGTTGATATCAAGGGTATATAAAGCACTGGTTGAACTCTACAAGAAGAAAACATCCAACCCTATCAAAAAATGGGGCGAAGAAATGAACAGAAACTTTACCAAGGAAGAGATACGAAGGGCCAAAAGGCACATGAAAAAGTGCTCTACATCACTAGTCGTCAGAGAGATGCAGATCAAAACAACCATGAGATACCACCTCACACCACAGAGACTAGCACACATCCAAAAGAACAAAAGCAACCGCTGTTGGAGAGGATGTGTGGAGAAAGGGACCCTTCTACACTGCTGGTGGGAATGCCGGCTAGTTCAGCCTTTTTGGAAAACAGTATGGACGATTCTCAAAAAACTAGAGGTTGAGCTCCCATTTGACCCAGCAATACCACTGCTGGGAATATATCCCAGAAAAGCCAAAAAGTATAGTCGAAGTGACATATGCACTTATATGTTCACCGCAGCACTGTTTACAATAGCCAGAATCTGGAAAAAACCCGAGTGCCCTAGAACAGATGACTGGTTGAAGAAACTCTGGTACATCTATACAATGGAATACTATGCAGCTGTTAGAAAAAATGAGGTCATGACGTTTGCATATAAGTGGATCAACATGGAAAGTATCATGCTAAGTGAAATGAGTCAGAAAGAGAGAGACAGACATAGAAAGATTGCACTCATCTGTGGAATATAGAATAATAGACTATAAGACTAACACCCAAGAATAGTAGAAATAAGTACAAGGAGATTGTTTCCATGGCTTGGAGGCTGGTCTCTCATTCTGGGTAACTCAGGGAAGGGACCACCAAGTAAAATGTGGTTGGAGGTCATGTGGGGGAAGGGTGAGGCGGGCGGAATACAGACTAGAGACTGAACACAATGGCCACTCAACACCTCTATTGCAAACCACAACACCTAATCAGAGAGAGAGAACAAAAGGGAATTCCCTGCCATAGTGGCAGTGTGGGGTGGGGGGAGACGGGTCTGGGGAGGGGGGGAGGGATGTTGGGTTTACGGGTGGTGGAGAATGGGCACTGGTGAAGGGATGGGTTATTGAACTTTGTATGGGGGAAGCATGAGCACAAAGATGTATGGATCTGTAACTGTACCCTCACGATGACTCTCTAATTAAAAATAAACTAATAAAAAATGTTAACATTTTCTAAAAAAAAAAAAAAGAAAGCTACAAACAGAAATGTCATGAATAAAGGATTCGGTAGATGAAATAAAAAACTCAACAATAGAATGACTACAGCCGAATTCAGAATCAGTGTTCTTGAAGATGAGCTGCAGAATGCTTACAGGCAACAACAAACAATAGTAAAAGACCTCATAATAGCTCTAGGGCAAATCAGAGACCTACGGGACGAATCCAAGTGGATCCACATAAGAATCATCGGAGTACCAGAGGACAGGGGGGCAACCCCAGTGAAAAAGCCACAATCTAAGGTATCATTGCTGACAATTTCACAGAGCTGGAGAATGCAGGCATTAAGATCCAAGATGCCCGGAGGGTGCCAGCCAAAAGATACCCCAATAAAAAGTCTCCAAGACATATCATAATCAGATTGATGGATGCCATGGACAAAGACACAATACTGCAAGCAGCAAGGTCAAAGAAGGAAATCACATACAAAGGAGCATCCCTTAGATTTACAGCAGATTTATCAAAGGAAATCTTCCAGGCCCAAAGATAATGGTGGGATATATTAAAAAAAATTCAATGAAATGAACCCCTCACCAAGAATACTTTATCTGGGGCCTGGAGTGATAGCACAGCGGGTAGGGCGTTTGCCTTGCACATGGCTGACCCGGGTTCGATCCCCAGCATCCCATATGGTCCCCTGAGCACCGCCAGGAGTAATTCACGAATGCAGAGCCAGGAGTAACCCCTGTGCATTGCCAGGTGTGACCCAAAAAGCAAAAAAAAAATACTTTATCTGGATAAACTCTAACTCAAAGTTGAATGAATAATACACTATATCATGGATGAACAACAGCTCAGGAACTTCATAGACTCAAAACCAAACTTAAAAGAAGGATTAAAGGGGCTACTGTAAGATAAGAAAAACTCCTAAAGGACAACAAACCTCTACAGAAAGATGGCACAAAACCCCATGACAATAATTTCTCTCAATATCAATGGTCTAAATGAAACAATTAAGAGACACAGAGTGGTAAAATGGATTCAGTAACTGAACCCAACATTCTGCTGCCTAAAAGAAACACATCTGAATAGTCAGAGCAAACACAGACTCAAAGTCGAAGGATGGAAAACAATCCTTCAAGCAAACAACTCCCTTAAAAAGGTCAGGGTGGCCATACTAATATCCAGCAACATAGATTTTAGGTTGAAAAAGGTTAGAGTGAACAACAAAGGTCATTTTTCAATAATCAAGAGACATGTACAGCAGGAAGAAATCACACGCCTAAACATATATGCACTCAATGAGGTACCAGCAAAATACTTAAAATAACTGCTAATAAACTTCAAGGAGTACATTGTTAGCAACACAATAGTAGTTGGAGACTTCAACACTGACTTATCACGACTGAATAGATCAACAAGTTTAAAACTCAGAAAGGAAGTACTGAGTGTGAAGGAAGAAATAGAAGAGATTGAGCTAATAAATATATAGAGTACTTCCATCCTCCCAAGACTGAATACAAATTATTTTCCAGTGCACGTGAAACATTTTCCAAGATATACCATGTGCTGGGCCACAAATTGCTGGCTCAATAGAATGAGGAAGATGGAAATTGTATCAACTGTCTTTTCAGACCACTTTGCATTGAAGATAGAAGTCAATTATGCACAGAGACAGAGAACCAAATCAAACACCTGTAAATGAAACAACTCCATGTTGAACTCAAAGTGGGTCAGGGAGGAAACCAAAGAAGAAATCAAAAGATACTGGAAACAAATGAGAATAAACACATGAGCTACCAGAAACAGAGATAAACAAATGGGACGGTCTTAATCTAAGAAGCTTCTGTACCTCAAAAGAAACAATGACCAGAATACAAACATAATCTAGAGCATGGGAAAGGAGAATCACCCAATGCCCATCTGATAAGGGGTTGATATCAAGGATATACAAAGCACTGGTTGGACTCTACAAGAAGAAAATAGCCAATCCCATCAGAAAATGCTGTGATTAACTGAACAGAAACTTCCTCAAAGTAGAAATTCGAATGGCCAAAAGGCACATGAAAAATTGCTCTTCATTGTTAATCGTCAGAGACATGCAATCAAAACAACAATAAGATCATCTCACAGCACAGAGATTGGCTCACATCCAAGAGAGCTAAAGCAATTGGTGTTATCGTGGATTGCGGGATAAAGGTACTCTCTTGTACTGCAGGTTCAGAGTGCCAACTGGTTCAACCCTTTTGGAAAACAGTATGGATGTTTCTCAAAAATTAGAAATTGAGCTCCCATTTCACCCAGCAATAACACATCTGGGAATATATCCTGAAGATGCAAAAAGTACAGTAGAAATGACATTTGCACTTGTATGTTCATTACAGCACTGTTTGCAATAGCCAGAATCTGGAAAAAAATCTGAGTGTCCGAGAACCTACTATTGGTTAAAGAAACTTTGGAACATCTACTCAATGGAATACTATGTAGCTGTTAAAAAAGATGAAGTCAAGGGGGCTGGAGTGATAGCATAGCGGGTAGGGCGTTTGCCTTGCACGCGGCAGACCCAGGTTCAAATCCCAGCATCCCATATGGTCCCCTGAGCACCGCCAGGAGTAATTCCTGAGTGCAGAGCCAGGAGTAACCCCTGTGCGTCGCCAGGTGTGACCCAAAAACCAAAAAAAAAAAAAAGATGAAGTCATGAAATTTGCATATAAGTGGATCAACATGGAGAGTAAAATGAAATGTAAAATGAATTGCTAAGTGAATTGAGTCAGAACGAGTGAGACAAACATAGAAGTGCTTTATTCATTTGTGGAATATAAAGTAACAGAATGGGAGACTAACTCCCAAGGATAGTAGAGATAAGGACCAGGAGGATTGCTTCACAGCTTGGAAGCTGGCCTCACATGCTGGGAGTGCTGGGAGAAAAGGCAGCTGATGTAGAGAAGGGACCACCAAGTAAAGGATGCTTGGGGGACCTGTTTTGGTTGGAAGATGCGTGCTGAAAATAAACTATAGACCAAACACGATGACCACTTAATACCTGTATTGCAAACCACAGCACCCAAAAGGAGAGAGAGTAAAAGGGAATGCACTTGCCACAGAGGTGGAAAGGGATGGGGCGGAGGTGGTGGGAGAGATATTGGGAATATTGGTGATGGTGAATGAGCACTGGTGGAGGGATGGTTGCTCAGTCATTGTATGACTGAAACATAATCACGAAAGTTTGTAAGTCTCGGGATATATTCCAAGAAGTGGTATTGCGGGAGCATATGGAAGCTCAAATTCTAGACTGCTTCATGAGTGGAGGGGATAAAGGAGATGGAATAAAGAAGGGATTACTAAGAAAGTGATGGCTGGAAAAACTAGTTGGGATGGGAGATGCATGCCGAAAGTAAATAATGGACAAAACATGGTGACCTCTCAGTGTCTGTGTTGCAAGCCATAATGCCCCAAAATAGAGATTATGGGGAATATTGTCTGCCATGAGGCAGGGGGAGAGAGGGAAAGGGGGGGGTATACCCGGGATATCAGTGGAGGGGGATGTGCACTGGTAGAGGGATCGGTGTTTGAGGATTGTGAGATTGTAACCCAAACATGAAAGCTTGTAACTATCTCATGGTGATTCAATAGCTGGAGCGATAGCACAGCGGTTAGGCATTCGCCTTTCACGCGGCCGACACGAGTTCAATTCCTCCGCCCCTCTTGGAGAGCCCGGCAAGCTACTACGCAGGAGAGTATCGAGCCTGCGTGGCAGAGCCTGGCAAACTACTCATGCGTATTGGATATGCCAAAAACAGTAACAATAAGTCTCTCAATGAGAGACGTTACTGGTGCCCACTCGAACAAATCAATGAGCAATGGGATGACAGTGACAATGACAGTAATATTAATTTAGAATATTTTGAGATATAAATATAAGCATTACTGCTATGCAGATGTTATTTAAAACTAAAGATTTGAGAGGAACTCTAAATTGAATTAAGCATGGAGAAAGCCAAATCTAAAATTTTGAGAGAGACAATAGTCAAGGTACTAAAAAATTGGCTAACAAGATGACAGAAGAAAAGAATTAACTCTCTTTTAACTCTCTTGGAAGTTGAATGACTAAGAAAAGTAAAATACTGATTATGTCAAATATTGCCTATAGTAAAATAAGATTAAAGCTTATTGTAGAAATTTCTAACAGAGCAGATTTGGTAGATTATTTAGGAGTGGAGTGGTACAGAGTTGCAAAATGTTAAGATAAAATGGGAACGGAAAAATTTGAGAGCAAATTTAGAAAAATATATACAGTGAGTTTTGGTCATTGAAGATCAAGAAAATTAGCCCAGCCTGCTCCTCGGACCCCGAGCAGTCCCTCCACCCCCCACTGCCGTCCTATTGGCCGACACGCCAGCACCAAGCGCCGCAGCCATTGTCTCTTCCAGCACAGGTGTGTGACGTGCCTCGACCTGCCCTTCCCATGTCCTAGCCTGCTTCGCGGACCCCAAGCACCCCAGCCGTCCCTCCGTCCCCCCGCCCAACTGCCGCCCTATTGGCCAGCACACCACCCCCAAGCACCACAGCTGTTGTCTCTTCTGACACAGGTGTGTGCTATTGTGGGGGAGGAGGCATGGCCTAATCGTCAGGGGGTGTGGCAGAAGAAAAAGTGGGTGTGGCCTCTTTTCCAGCCTGCCACCGCTAACATGGCTGCAGATATTTTCCTACAACCCATCAATATATTTTTTTCATCTCAGCCTTTATTACCTATGTCATGTCCAAGAGTAACATCCTAGCTATCCGTAAACAGTAGGGCAATAAAACACAAGACTTCACATAAGGATTAGAGGAACATCTGAGTGGGAGGCCATGTTCTAGAAGTGGAGAATAAAAAGGCAAGCACCATTGACCGAGCTCATCCAGAATCCTTATTCGCAACAAAAGTGAACAGGGATACTGATCTTCAAGGTCCCTCTTCCATACCACCACAACATGAAGAAACAGCACAAATCCCCACCGCAAGCAGAGGATGATACAAGGAGTCCAGAAACCTCAATAGGCATTTCCTGCATACTTGAGCTCTCTGATAAAGAATTCAGAGTTGAAATCCTCAAGATGTTCAATGAACTCAATGAAAAGATTGACAACTTAAAGGAGGACCTGACAGTAACAGTACAACAGACAGCCGAGAAAATATGGGAAGAAATGAGAGCAGAAATAAAAAACCCTACAAAAAGAAATGAAGGATTCGGTAGATGAAATAAAAAAAAACTCTGTGGCTGCCCTCAACAATAGAATGACTGCAGCGGAAGACAGAATCAGTGAGCTTGAAGATCAGCTGAAAGAAGCTGACAGGCAACAACAAACAATGGGAAGAGACCTAAAAATAGCTCTAGGGTGAATCAGAATCTTAGGGGATGATTTCAAGAGGAACAATATTAGAATCATTGGAGTACCAGAAGGACAGGGAACCAACCCCAATGAAAAAGCCACAGTCAAACAAATCATTGCTGAAAAGTTCCCAGAGCTAGAGAATGCAGGCATCCAGAACAAGGTGCCCGAAGGGTGCCAGCTAACAGAGGCCCTAAACCCCAAGACATATCATAGTTACAATGATGGATGTCATGGATAAACACACTACACTGCAAGCATCAAGGTCGAAGAAGAAAATCATATACAAAGGAGCACCCCTTAGATTCACAGCAGACCTATCAGTGGAAACCCTCCAATGGTGGGATATAGTTAAAAAACTCAATGAAATGAACGCTTCACCAAGAATACTTTATCCAGCTAAACTCCCATTCAAACTCAAAGGAGTGGTACACTATTTTATGGATAAACAACAGCTAAGGAACTCCATAGACTCAAAACCAAACCTAAAAGAAGGGCTAAAGGGGCTATTGTAAGACAAGAAGAACCCCGACAAGCACAACAAACCCCTACACAAAGATAGCGCAAAATCCCATAAAAATAATCTCTCTTAATGCCAATAGTCTAAATTCACCAATTAAGAGACACAGAGTGGCAAAATGGATTCAGAGACTGAACCCAACATTTTGCTGCCTGAAAGAAACACATCTGAATAACCAGAACAAACAGACTCAAAGTCAAAGCGTGGAAAACAATCCTGCAAGCAAATAACTCTCTCATAAAAGCTGGGATGGCTTACTAGTATCAGACAACATAGATTTCTGGTTGAAAAAGATTAGAAAGGATAGTGAAGGCCATTTTTTATTAATCAAGGGATATGTACAGCAGGAAGAAATCACACTCCTAAACGTGTACGCACCTGATGAGGGACCAGCCGAAATCCTACAACAACTGCTAACAGACCTTAAGAAGGACATTTTGAGCAACACAATAGTAATTGGAGACTTTAACACTGCCCTATCACCCCTGGATAGATCAAAAAGATTAAAACTCACCAAGGAAATACTGGCTTTGAAGGAAGAAATAGAAGAGATAGTAGGGGATACAGGACTTTATATCCCCCAAAAAGAGAATAAACATTCTTTTCCAGTGCACATGGAACATTTTCCAGAATAGACCATGTGCTGGGCCACACAACATACTTCAACAGAATCGGGAAGAGAGACATTGTATCAGCTATCTTTTCAGACCATGATGTACTGTTAATCACACAGGGACACAGAAAACCAAATCAAACACCTGTAAATTAAACAACTCGATGTTGAACAATGAGTGAGTCAGGAAGGAAATCAAGGAAGAAATCAAAAGGTACATGGAAACAAATGAGAATGTAGACACGAGCTACCAGAACCTGTGGGACGCAGCTAAAACTGTGTTAAGGGGAAAATTTATAGCTCTGCAAGCATTCCTCAGGAAGGAAGAAAGGGCCTGCATAAATAACTTGACTTCACAGCTCAAGACCTTAGAAAAGGACCAACAAAAGGAGCGCAAACCAGGCAGAAGGAAAGAGATAATAAAACTTAGAGCAGAAATTAAAGACATGGAAACCCAAAAGACAATTTGAAAGATCAATGAAACCAAGAGCTGGTCCTTTGAGAAAATAAATAAGATTGATAAACCACTAGCAAGACTCACAAAGAAAGAGAGAGAGAGAACCCTTTTAAGCTGAATCAGAAATAAAAAGGGGGGCATCACGAAAGAAACCAAAGAAATACAAAAGATCATTAGAGACTACTTTGAAAAACTCTATGCCACGAAAACAAGAGAACCTAGAAGAAATGGACAGATTCCTGGATTCCTATTATCTCCCAAGGCTGAACCAAGAAGACCTGGAGTATCTTAATAGTCCTGTTAACATCAAGGAAATTGAAATGGTAATCAAAAGTCTTCCCAAAAACAAAAGCCCAGGTCCAAACAGATTCACTAGAGAATTCTTCGAAACATTTGAAGAGGACGTAATTGCCAGTTCTTCTCAAGCTTTTCCAAGAAATTTAAGAAACAGAAACCCTCCTAAACAGTTTCTATGAGGCTCACATCTCCCTAATACCAAAAGCAAACAAAGACACCACAAAAAAGAAAACTACAGGCCAATATCTCTGATGAACACAGATGTGAAGATTCTCAACAAAATATTAGCAAACAGAATTCAACAACTCATCAAAAAGATCATACACCACGATCAAGTGGGATTTTTCCCGGGGATGCAAGGAGGTTTAACATTCGGAAATCAATCAACATAATCCATCATATCAACAAAAGAAAAGATAAAAATCATATAATCATATCAATAGATGCAGAGAAAGAATTTGACAACATCCAGCACCCGTTTATGAAGAAAACTCGCCAAAATGGGTATAGAAGGGACCTTCCTCAATATAGTTGAAGCCATCTACCACAAGCCTACGGTAAAAATCATACTCAATGGGGAAAAATAAGACCCTTCCCTTTGAGAACAGGGACAAGACAAGGATGCCCACTCTCTCCTCTTCTGTTCAATATAGTACTGGAAGTACTTGCAATACCGATTAGGCAAGAAAAAGATATTAAGGGCATTCAGGTAGGAAAGGAAGAAATCAAGCTCTCACTATTCGCTGATGATATGATATTATACTTAGAAAACCCTAAAACCTGTAACAAGAAACTCCTAAAAACAATAGACTCGTATAGTAAAGTTGCAGGCTATAAAATCAATACTCAAAAGTCCATGGCTTTCTTATATGCAAATAGAGAGAGAAGAAAGCAACATGATAAAAGCAATCCCATTCAAAATTGTGCCTCAAAAAATCAAATACCTCGGAATCAGTTTAACTAAGGAGGTAAAGGACTTGTATAATGAAAACTACAAACTGCTACTTCAGGAAATAAAAGAAGACACGAGGAAATGGAAAAATAGCCCCTGCTCATGGGTTGGAAGAATTAATATTGTCAAAATGGCAATTCTCCCCAAAGCATTGGACAAATTCAATGTGATACCTATAGGGATACTCTTGTCATTCTTAAAAGAAATGGAGCAAGCGTTCCCGAAATTCATATGGAACAATAAGCCCCCACGAATAGCTATAGCAATTCTTCGGAAATAGAAAATGGGAGGAATCAACCTCCCCAACTTCCAACTCTACTACAAACTGTAGTCATAAAAACAGCTTGGTACTGGAACAAAGGCAGAGTGGCAGAACAATGGAACAGGGTTAAATACTCAGACACATCCCCCCAAATATATGACCATCTAATCTTTGATAAGGGAGCAAGAAATGTGAAGTGGAGCAAGGAAAGCATGTTGAACAAATTGTGCTGGCAAAACTGAACAGCTACATGCAAAAAATGGGCTTAGACCTCCACCTATCACCATGTACAAAAGTCAGATCAAAATGGATTAAAGACCTCAACATCAGACCAGAATCCCTAAGGTACATTGAAGACAAGGTCGGCAAAACCCTCCACGACATTGAAGACACTGGTATCTTCAAAGGTGACACGACACAGGCCAAGCAAGTGAAAACAGAGATAAATACATGGAACTATCTCAAACTAAGAAGCTTCTGCACCTCAAGAGAAACAGTGACCAAAGTACAAAGACAATCTACAGAATGGGAAAGGGTATTTATGCAGTACCCATCCAATAAAGGGTTGATAACAAGGATATACAATGCACTAGTTGAACTCCACAAGAAGAAAACTGCCAACATGATCAAAATATGGGGTGATGAAATGAACAGAAATTTTCCCAAAGAAGACATCTGAATGGCTCAGAGGCACATGAGAAAATATTCAACATCACTAATATTCAGGGAGATGCAGATCAAAACAACAATGAGATATCATCTCACACCACAGAGACTAGCCCACATCCCAAAAAACAAAAGCAACCGGTGTTGGCCTGGATGTGGGGAGAAAGGGACTCTTCTTCACTGCTGGTGGGAATGCCGACTGCTAAGCCCTTTTGGAAAACAATACGGATTATTCTCAAAAGATTAGACATTGAAATTCCAATTGACACCTCAATACCACTCCTGGGATTATATCCTGGAGAGGCAGAAACATATAGTAGAGATGGCACCTGCATTTCTATGTTCATTGCAGCACTGTTTACAATAGCCAGAATCTGGAAAAAACCAGAGTGCCCCAAAACAGATGACTGGTTAAAGAAACTCTGGTACATCTACAGAATGGAATACTATGTAGCCATCAGAAAACATGAAGTCATGAAATTTGCATATAAATGGATCAAATGGAAAGTATCATGTTGAGTGAAATGAGTCAGAAAGAAAGAGACAGACATAAAAGATTGCACTCATATGAGGAATATAATGTAACTGAAAAGTACAAGTCGGCAATGATGCAACTTCTGGCAGATATTTCTCTGGACTTAGTTACTAAAATACTAAAATACAGAAACCCAAAACTGTGAGGCCTCTAAGTCCGGTCACTCAACCTTGTACCTGTTAATTCTCAGCAATGGAAAACAAATTATCTAATGAATCCTTTTCAGCAGGTCCGACATTAGGGGAGAGACTCTCCAAACAATAATAGTGAGTTTTGTTGAAATATTGAATGCAATCAAAGTGAAAGTAAAGTGAAATTTATTAGTTACACAGGCGGGAGGTGGCTAGGGGTGGGGGTGCTAGGGATTTGGGGGGACTGGGGGTGTGGGGGTCCGGGGTGGAGCTATACTGTGATTCTTGGTGGTGGAATATGTACACTGGTGAAGGGATGGGTGTTTGAGCATTGCATAACTGAGACTTAAACCTGAAAACTTTGTAACTTTCCACATGGTGACTCAATAAAAAAATTCAAAAAAATAAATAAAAATATTAAAAAAATATTTTAGAAAAGCACCAACAAAAGGAGCCCAAAGCAGGCAGAAGAAAAGAAATAATAAAACTTAGGGCAGAAATTATTGACATAGAAAACCGAAAGACAATCAGAAAGATCAATTAAACCAAGAGCTGGTTCTTTGAGAAAGTAAACAAGATTGATAAACAATTAGCAAGACTCACAAAGAGATAAGATAAGAGAGAGAGAACCCTTATAAACAGAATCAGAAATGAAAAGGGGGACATTACAACAGAAACCAAAGAAATTCAAAAGATTATCAGAGACTACTTTGAAAATCTGTATGCCACGGAACAAGAGAACCTAGAAGAAATAGATAAATTCCTGGATTCCTACAGTCTCCCAAGACTAAAAAAGAAGACCAGGAATACTTTAAGATTCCTATTAATATCAAGGAAATTGAAACTGTAATCAAAAGTCTTCCCCAAAACAAAAGTCCAGGTCCAGATGGATTCACTAGCGAATTCTTCCAAACATTTAAAGAGGACCTGTTACCAGTTATTCTCAAGCTTTTACAGGAAATTGAACAAACAGAGACCCTTCCAAACAGTTTCTACGAGGCTCATATCTTCCTAATACCAAAAGCAAAGAAGCCACAAAAAAAGAAAACTATAGGCCAATATCTGTGATGAACAAGGATGAAAAGATTCTCAACAAAATGTTATCAAACAGAATTCAACAACTCATCAAAAAGATTATACAGCATGACCACGTGGGATTCAAACCGGGGATGCAAGGATAGTTTAACATTCGGAAATAAATCAACATAATCCATCATATCAACAAAAGAAAAGAACCATATGATCATATCACTAGATGCAGAGAAAGCATTTGACAAGGTCCAGCACCTATTAATGATGAAAACTCTCTCCAAAATGTGTATAGAAGGGACTTTCCTCAATATAATTGAAGCCATCTACCACAAGCCTACGGCAAGCATCATCCTTAATGGGGAAAAACTAAGAGACTTCTTTCTGAGATCAGGAACGAGACAAGGATGCCCACTGTCTCCACTCCTGTTCAATATAGTACTGGAAGTACTTGCAATCGCGGTTAGGCAAAAAAAAAAAAAGCTATTAAGGGCATTCAGTTAGGAAAGGAAGAAATAAAACTCTCACTATTTGCAAATGATATGATACTATACTTAGAGAACCCTATACCCTCTACCAAGAAAATCTTAGAAACAATGGACTTGTATAATAAAGTTGCAGGCTATACAGTCAACACCCAAAAGCCTATGGCTTTCCTATACAAAAATAATGAGAGAGAAGAAAGTGAGATGACAAAAGCAATCCCGTTCACAATTGTGCCTCAAATGATCAAATACCTCGGAATCAACTTAACTAAGGAGATAAAAAACTTTTATAATGAAAACTACAAAACGCTACTTCAGTAAATAAAAGAGGACACGAGTAAATGGAAAGATGTCCCCTGCTCATGGATTGGGAGAATTAATATTATCAAAATGGCAATAATCCCCAAAGCATTGTGTAAATTCAATGTGATCCCTGTAAAGATACCCTTGACATTCTTCAAAGAAATGGAGCAAGCACTTCTGAAATTCATATGGAACAATAAGCACCCACGAATAGCAAAATCAATTCTTGGGAAAAAGAAAATGCGAGGAATCAACCTTTCCAACATCAAACTCTACTACAAAGCGGTACTAAATACAACTGCATGGTACTGGAACAAAGACAGAGCTGCAGACCAATAGAACAAGGTTGAATATTCTGACACACCACCCAAAATATATGATCATCTAATCTTTGATAAGGGAGCAATAAACGTGAATTGGAGCAAGGAAAGCATGTTTAACAAATTGTGCTGGCAAAACTGGACAGCTACATGCAAAAAATGGGCTCAGATCTCCACCTATCACCATGTACAAAATTCAGATCAAACTGGATTAAAGACCTCAACATCAGACCAGAATCCCTACAGTACATTGAAGTCAAGGTCGGCAAAACCCTCCACAACATTGTAGCCAATGGTATCTTCAAAGCTGACACGCCACTGGCTAAGCAAGAGAAAACAGAGATAAATAAATGGGACTACATTAAACTAAGAAGCTTCTGCACCTCAAAAGATACAGTGACCAAAGTAGAAAGACAATCTACAGAATGGGAAAGGATATTTTCCCAATACCCATCCAATAAGGGGTTGATATCAAGACTATACAAGGCACTGGTTGAACTCCAGAAGAAGAAAACTACTGACCTGATTAAAAAATGGAGCAATGAAATGAACATAAACTTCCCCAAAGAAGAAACCCGAATGGTTGAGAGGGACATGAGAAAATGCTCGACATCACTAATCTTCAGGGAGATGCAAATTAAAACGAGATACCATCCCACACCACAGAGACTGGCCCACATCCAAAAAAACAAAACTAACTGGTATTGTCGTGGATGTGGGGAGAAAGGAACTCTTCTTCACTGATGGTGGGAATGCCAACTTGTTCAGCCCTTTTGGAAAACACTATGGACAATTCTCAAAAAATTAGAAATTGAGCTCCTATTTGACCCAGCAATACCACTCCTGTGGGATATATCCCGGAGTGGCAAAATGGTATAGTAGCAATGACATTTGCATTTGTACGTTCATTGCGGCACTGTTTACAATAGCCACAATCTGGAAAAAAACAGAGTACCCAAAAACAGATGACTGGTTAAAGAATCTTTGGTACATCTACACAATGGAATACTATGCAGCTGTTAGAAAGCATGAAGTCATGAAATTTGCGTATAAGTGAATCAACATGGAAAGTATCATGTTGAGTGAAATGAGTCAGAAAAGAAGAGTCAGACATAGAAATATTGCACTCATATGTGGAATATAATGTAGCAGGGAGGTACGAGCTAGCAATGATGCAACTTCTGACAGAAATTTCTCTGGACTCAGTTACTAAAATACAGAAATTCAAAACCTTGCAGCAGCTATTGTGGCCACACGACCTCATATCTTTTCATTCTCAGCAATGTAAAACAAATTATCAAATGCTTCCTTTCTAGCAGGTCTGACTTTGTGGAGGGAAACTCCAAACAATAATAGTGAGTTTTTTGTTGAAATAATGAATCTAATCAAAATAAAGTTAAAGTAAAATGAAAGTTATCAGCTACAAAGCCGGGGTGGGGGGCTGGAGGGCTGGGGAGCTGGGGGGTTGAGGGGGAGGTTTACTGTTGTTCTTTGTGGTGGAAAATGTGCACTGGTGAAGGGATTGGTGTTTGAGCATTGTGTAACTGAGACGAGACTGAAAGCTTTGTAACTTTCCACATGGTGATTCAATAAAAGAAAAAGAAGAAGATCAAGAAAATTAGAACTATAACTGCCAAGAATATAGGTTAACAATGGAATTTAAATTTCTTGGAAAGAATTGCAAAAGTGTAAAATAATTATGAAATCAATTTCACGAGACTTGTACATTTATTTTTTTATTTTATGCAGCATGATTTACAATATTCATAACATCAGGATTTTATACATAAAATATTTCATCATTAAACCCTCCACCAAATTTGTGGAGGTTCAATGTAGCTTCCCCCCAGTTATCCAACTCTCACCAGTCTGTATTCTATTCCCACCTGCATAGTCCCCACCCCCACAGTGATCCACAATTGTAAAAAATTACAGAGACACATGCGCATGGGGGGTGATGATGTGTGTGTGTTCTGTTTTTCGCGGGATCTCGGAGCGGTGCTCTCTCTCGCCACTCTTATTCTGTGCTCTCGAGCTGTTGTGTACGGAACGGTTCGGGATGGCTCCTACTTGTGCTTTGCCTCTGTGTGTACCGCCGTGCTCTCTTCTTTCTGTCTATCTCTGTCTCTGTCGTCTCTTCTCTGGTCTCTTCCGACCTCTCTCTCTGCTTCTGTGTCTTCTCCTGTATCTTCTGTCTTGCCTCCATTTCTTCTCTCCACTTCTGTCTCTTCTCCTTGCTTCTGTCTTACCTCTGCCCTTCTGTCTTATGTCTGCCCGCTTCTGTCTTGCCTCTGCCCACTTCTCTCTTGTCTCTTCTTCTGTCTCTGCTGTCTCCTTCTCTTCCGCCACAGTCTTAGTTTATATAGCAATCACATATGACAGTGACACAAAGATGGGTTAACATTAACAAATCAACAAAGAGGGGTAAATCCACTTCTCCAGGAGATTAACAAAAATCTCACCTAAGGAGATTGCTCCAGATCACTTGGAGATCTGCTCAAGGGTGGGGTCCAAACAAAGGTGTGTCAGGGTGTGTCCCTTTCATCCTTCTTCAGCTAGTAATCCACTTAAATAGTTGTAGTAAATTAACTTCAAATATTTCTAGAAATGTCATTCTGTATGATCACAGTAAAAGATGTATCAAACTTAAAGTTTGGTTCTTTCTGAGGACATCTCAATATATTTTCTAGACCACAGTGCTTAGGTCAGGTTAGTCTTCCTAACCCCAACAGGGTCCTAGTCTTGTCATTACTTTTGGATCATGACAGCATTTGTCTATGACCATGTTCTCAACTTATAGCTGAGTATTGTGGCGTTTTGGCCTGGCCCATTTCAATGCCAGGGTAGCTCACAGCTTGCCCTGGGTCCATTCTGTCTCTTGTCGGGACCCTGCTTTTGGGATGCAAGGAACTAAGGGGAACTGAGACAAGAAAGCAGATGCCCAGGAGTAAATATTATTGGAGTCAATTGGCTCCCAAGTTACAAAGCATAATATTAACTGCCTTCCTGTGTCCATACAGAAAGGCCATTGCTCTAAGGTAAACTAAGTTCCCTGTGGCAAGGCTGAAAGGACAAACCCAATGTTATCCTACACACCATTATATGTTTTCTTCTAAAGGCCAGTTCTTTGTTTCTGCTATTCTTGGGTATTTTTGGTTTTCTTACTGTTTCTTTACTGCCCTCAAATGAGGGAGATCATTTTATATCTGACCTTTGACTAACTTCTCTCAGCAAGATACTTTCCAGATTACTGAATGTAGCAGAAAATTGCATGGTTTCATTTTTTCTCACAGCGGAATAGTTGTGTATATGTGCTATTGTTTCATTTTTTTTATGCAGCTACATTTTTTCGGAAATTTGGTGTTTCCAAAGTTTTGAAAAAAAATAAAAATAGTGCTGTGGTGAACATACGGATGCAAGTGTTTGCTGAATAGAGTTTTGCAGCTAAATACCAAGTGGGATTTCTCGGTTGTATGGTAGAATTAATTTCCAATCATTTGAAAGTGTCATTTCCACAAATATTGAAATTTCTGTTTTGGGGGATGTGTGCCATTTTTGTGATGCATGCCATGCAGTTTTGTTCTTTGTAATGTGTGGTAACTCATTGTTTTGAATAGCAATCCTTGATGAGAAATTATGCATAGAATTTTTCAAATGCTTTGACTCTCTATATCACTCCTTTGACAATGTTTTTGTTAATGCCTTCTCAATTTTTGATGTACTTTATTGTTTGTTTGTTTGTTTTCTTAAAGGGTGCTATCTGTGGCACTGTTGTCCTGTTGTTCATTGATTGGCTTAAGCAGGCACCGTAATGACTTGTTGTTACTGTTTTTGGCATATCAATACACCACAGGGGGCTTGCCAGGCTCTGCTGTGTGGGCAGAATACTCTCGGTAGCTTTCTGGGCTCTCCGAGAGGGACAGAGGAATCGAACCCGGGTTGGCTGCATGCAAGGCAAGCGTCCTACCCACTGTGCTATCGCTCCAGTCCAAAAGGTGCTATGAATGCTAGAAATACCTTTGACACTTATAACACTTTGTTGAATGGGTGGTGGGTAAATATTTCTCCTAGTCTTTTTTATTCTGATCATTATTTTAGAGTTTCTGCTTTATTTTGTTTCATTTTTGCAATGCATAAGTTCTCAGGTTGATGTAGTTCCTTTTGTTTATCTTTGCTTCTGATTGCTTAGTCAATGAAATTGAATCATGGAAGATAGCTCTAAATTGTCAGAAGGCATCTAACATTTTTTTTCCTCAGTATACTTACGGATTGTCTAAAATCAAGGTCCTTAATGTACTTTTATTTGCCTTTTGCGTATACACATTTAGAAAGGTTCAAATGAGTTTTAATTGCACATGGCTGACCAGTGATTTTAGCACTGTTTGGTGAAAAGTCTTTCCTTGCTCCATTTCATATGTTTTGATCTTTAGTTTAAGATTAACTGTCTGTGTATCTGAGGATGTGTCAGCTGCATCTTGTACCTTATCTTAGTGGATGGGCTTTCAGTTTTTCACAATTGAGTGTATTGTTTGCTGTGTTCTTGTGGTATATGGCTTTGGCTATGCAGAAAAAAAAATTCCTTTAATCCCTATTGTGTTGAAAATTTTAATTATGAATTGGTTTAAGATACTGAAACACGCTTTAACTATTGATGTGATCATATAATTTTTATCTTCCTAAGATTTATACAGAGTACTGCATTCATCGGATTGCATATGTTATACCAGCCTCGCATTCCCAGGATGAATCTTTCTTTGTCAAATTATGTGATTTTGTTTTTGATGTGCTGTTTGATTAGATTGGCTACTACTTTATTGAGCCTCTTTACATCAGCATGCGTCAAGTATATGGGTCTATAGTTTTCTTTTTCTATGTTGTTTCAGCAGGCTTTTGTTATCAGGCTGACATTTGTCTCATAAAAACCATTTGTGATGATTCCTGTTTCATCAACTTTCTGAGAAAGCCTGGCATAGATTGGGAGGATGTATTCTTTAAAGGTTTGTTATAACTAACTGATAAACCTATCTGGCTCTTTAATTTTGTGTTTTGAGAGACTTTTCATTACCATTTCAATCTCTTTGATAGTAGATTCCCTGTTCAGGTTCTCAATTCCCTTTTGGTTCAAAATTGGTTGGTTAAAGTACTTCAAAATTTTATCAATAATTTTCAAAGTTATCTCTGATGATCCTTTGCATTTCTGTGGTTTCTGTTGTGGTAACTCCATTTTTATTTCTGATTCAATTTACAAGGACTTTCCCTATTTCTTTGTGATATTGTTAATGGATTGTCAACTTGATTTATTCCTTCAAAAATCCAGATCTTGGATTTGTCCATCTTGTGAATTTTTTAGTTTCCATTTCATTGATTTTTGCTCTTAATTTTATTATTTCCTTTGTGTTACTACACGTGAGTTCCTTTGCAACCTGATTTCATTGCTATGTACTTTCCTGTTAACACCAGTTTTGCTTTGTTCCATATTCTGCTAATTCATATATTCATTCTCATTCTTTTCCAGAAATCTTTTGATTTTCTTTCTTACTCATGGGTTATTCAGTTGTGAAGTTTAATTTCCAAGTGTTTGAACTTTACCTCCATTTCTGTTTCTTAATGATTTCCATTTTAAAAGATTTATGCTCTGAAAGGATTATTGATAAAAGTTATATCTTCTTAATTTAATGAGATAAGAATGCTTTCTATAAATGTTCAGTGTGCACTGAAGAAGAATGTGTGCTCCATTTTTCAGTATTAAATTGGCCTATATGTATGTGCTAGGTACATGTCTTCTATTACATCTTTTTTGTCTATTGTTTTCTGGTTGATATTTTGCTTAGATAATATATCCAATGGTGAAAAATAGTGGTGATATCTCCCAAAATTATTGTGTTATTATAACTGTCTTCTTTCATGTTTATCAGTGGTTGTTTTAAGTACTACTATTGATCAACATTGGGAGCATATAAGTGTGAGCTCTTGATGTATTTATACCTATACAATTAAGAAATAGCTACCTGTATTCCTCATAACATTTTGAAATTTGAAATCTATGTCGTCTAATATGCATATATATTTTAATGAATCATCATGAGATACAGTTGCAAAGTAACTTTTGAGTTACTTTTGATACAGTTTGAGTTTCCATCATACAGTGATTGAAAAACCATCCCTCCACCAGTGCACATTTTTCATCGAAAATGTCCCTAATATCCATCCCATGCCCCACCCTTCTCCCTGCTTCTATGGCAGACAATTTCCCCCATACTCTCTCCGGATGTTTTGGCATTATGATTTGAAATGCAGATACTGAAAGGCTATCATGTGTGGTCCTTTATCTATTTTCAGCACACATCTCCCATATGGAACTATCCCTCCAACCACCATTGACTAAGTGATCCCTTATATATTCCAGTTGCCTTCTCCTCCAGCTCATGGGGCAGCTGCCAAGCATGGAGCAATATTCTTGGCCCTTGTCTCTACTGTCCTAGGGTGTCATTTTCAAATTATGTTATTTTATATTCCACAGATGAATTCATTCATTCTATGTCTGTCCCTCTCTATCTGACTCACTTCACTTAGCATGATACTCTCCATGACCATTCACTTATAAGCATGTTTCATGACCTCATCTTTCCTAACACCTGCATAGTATTCCATTGTGTAGATGGGCCAAAGGTTCTTTAACAAGTCATCTGTTCTTGGGCACTCGGGTTGTTCCCAGATTCTGGCTATTGTGAACAGTGCTGCAATTAACATACAGGTGCATATGTTATTTCAACTTCTTTTTGCACCCTCAGGGTATATTCCCAGAAGTGGTACTGCGGGGTCATATGGAAACTTGAAGGAATGCCCATATTGTTTTACAAAATAGCTGGACCAGTTAAAATTCCCACCAACAATGAAAGAGAGTCCCATTCTCCCTGCATCTGCACCAGCATTGGTTGTTCTTGTTCTTTATGATGTGTGTCGATCTCTTAGGTATGACATGATACCTCATTGTCGTTTTGACTTGCATCTCCTTGATGATTAGCATTGTAGAGCATTTTTCTATGTGACTTTTGGCAATTTGTATTTCTTATTTGAGGAAACTTTTGTTCATTTCTTTTCTCCATTTTTAATGGGGTGAGAGGTTTTATTTCTTGTACAATTCTACTAGAGTTTTGTATATCCTGGATATTAAGCTTTATCAGATGGGTATTGATTAAGTATTTTCCCATTCCATAGGCTCTCTCTTTATTTTGGTCAATGTTTCTTTTGAGGTGCAGAAGTTTCTTAGTTTTATGTAGTCCTATTTATGTTTGTTTCTACTTGCTTGTTCAGTGATGTTTCATCCTTAAAGATGATTTTAGCTTCAATATCATGCTGTGTTCCACCTATATTTTCCTCCATGTACCTTTTAGATTCAAGTCTGATATTGAGGTCTTTAATCCTCTTTGGTCTCACTTTTGTGCCTGGCAGTAGACAGAGGTCAAAGTTCTTTTTTTTTTGCAGGTAGCTCTCCAGTTTTCCCAGCACCACTTGTTGAAGAGGCTATCCTTGTTCCACTTCACATTTCTTGCTCCTTTATCAAAGATTAAGTGATCATATATCTGGGAGTCTGTGATGAAATATTCAACTCTGTTCTATTGATTTGTGGGTCTGTTTCTATTCCAATACCATGATAATTACTACTGCTTTGTAGTACTGTTTGAAGTTGGGGAAGGTGATGCCACCCATCATTTTTTTCTCTTTTTCCCAAGGATTGCTTTGGCTATTCATGTGGGATTATTGTTTAATATGAGTTTCTAAAGTGTTTTGTTTATTTATTTGAAGAATGTCACAGGTATCCTTATAGGGACTGTACTAAATATGTATTAAGTGATAATTGGTGATAATTGCCATTTTGATAATGTTAATCCTCCTTATCCATGAGCAGGGGATGTATCTCCACTTCTTAATGTCCTATCTCAAACTATTTTTGTGAGAAAAACACCTAGCATTAATCAGCACTTACTCTTGGCTCTGAGCTCAAGGATCCCTCATAGTGGTACTTTGGGTGCAATATGGGTTTCCAGGCACAGAACCTGTGTCAGTCAAATTCAACACTAATGGCATGACTATTATTATCTCTTCTGGATGCAGAAACGTATTTTTAAATTTTTATTTAAATTAATGAATGATGATTTACAGGGTTATTAATAGTTGGGTTTTAGGCATAAAATATTTTGACACCAATCTTAATACGAGTATCAACTCCCACCACACCTGTGTTTCCATGGTCCCTCTAGATCCCACCTTGACTAACTACCTTGAAAGGCACATTTCAAAGTTCTGTGGTTCTAGTTTAGATGAAAACTTCTTTTCTCAAAATTTTATTTTGTCCAAAAGTCAGATCAAAATGGATTAAAGACCTCAAAATTAGACCACAAACCATAAGGTACATTGAAGACAAGTTCGGCGAAACCCTCCACGATATTGAAGATAAAGGTATCTTCAAAGGTGACATGGAACTAAGCAATCTAGTAAAAACAGAGATCAACAATTGGGACTACATTAAACTAAAAAGCTTCTGCACCGCAAGAGATACAGTGACCAGAATCCAAAGACTATCCACAGAATGGGAAAGGATATTTACACAATACCCATCAGATAAGGGGTTGATATCAATGGTATATAAAGCACTGGTTGAACTCTACAAGAAGAAAACATCCAACCCCATCAAAAAATGGGGCAAAAAAATGAACAGAAACTTTTCCAAGGAAGAAATACGAATGGCCAAAAGGCACATGAAAAAGTGCTCTGCATCACTAATCATCAGAGAGATGCAGATCAAAACAACTTTGAGATACCACCTCACACCACAGAGACTAGCACACATCCAAAAGAACAAAAGCAACCGCTGTTGGAGAGGATGTGGGGAGAAAGGGACCCTTCTTCACTGCTGGTGGGAATGCCGACTGGTTCAGCCCTTCTGGAAAACAATATGGACGACTCTCAAAAAATTAGATATTGAATTCCCATTTGACCCAGCAATACCACTGCTGGGAATATATCCCAGAGAGGCAAAAAAGTACAATCGAAACAACATCTGCACATGTATGTTCATCGCAGCACTGTTTACAATAGCCAGAATCTGGAAAAAACCCGAATGCCCCAGAACGGATGACTGGTTGAGGAAACTTTGGTACATCTATACAATGGAATACTATGCAGCTGTTAGAAAAAAGGAGGTCAAGAATTTTGTAGTTAAGTGGATGGGCATGAAAAGTTTCATGCTGAGTGAAATGAGTCAGAAAGAGAGAGACAGACATAGAAAGATTGCACTCATCTATGGTATATAGAATAACAGAGTGGGAGACTAACACCCAAGAACTGTAGAAATAAGTACCAGGAGGTTGACTCCATGGCTTCGAGGCTGGCCTCACGTTCCGGGGAAAGGTCAACTCAGAGAAGCGATCACCAACTACATTGTAGTCGAAGGCCATGTGGGGGAAGGGAGTTGTGGGCTGAATGAGGGCTAGAGACTGAGCACAGCGGCCACTCAACACCTTTATGGCAAACCACAACAGCTAATTAGAGAGAGAGAACAGAAGGGAATGCCTTGCCACAGTGGCAGGGTGGGGTGGGGGGGAGATGGGATTGGGGAGGGTGGGAGGGACGCTAGGTTTACGGGTGGTGGAGAATGGGCACTGGTGAAGGGATGGGTTCCCGAACTTTGTATGAGGGAAGTATAAGCACAAAAGTGTATAAATCTGTAACTGTACCCTCACGGTGATTCTCTAATTAAAAATAAATAAATTTAAAAAAAAATTTATTTTGTCCAAACACTTGGAATTGCAAAGTTATTCATAGTTGGGTTTGAACACAAAATGTTCCATCACCAATACCACCACAAGTGACAACTTCTCTCCACCAGTGTTCTCAGATTCTCTCTCCTAAACCCATCATCCCAGGCCTAATCTGTCATCTTGACAGGTTTCTTGGATATTTGGTTATTAAATTTGTGTCTCATGATTCACTGTTGTTGATTCTGCGGTTGGATATTTAGCTCAATCATTCCTTAACACCACCAATATACCTGGGTCCCCTTGACCCTACAACCATAGCTTCGATCACTTATCCCCTTCCCCTTTAGTATATTTCTTTCTTTCTACTCCCTATACTCTGGGCCCGAAGGTTATTATGCCTCCCCATCTCATTAAAACATTGCTTTTCCTCTTTCAGTTATCCCAAATACCAAATATAAGTATTAACATCCTGTATTTGTACTTCTTCATCTGGCTTAATTTTTTCACATGATCTCTTCCAATTCTATCCATATTGCAGCAAATTTCATTATTTCTTCTTTCTTTAAAGCTGTGTATTCCTTTACATATTTGTACTACATATTCATGATACACTGAACTGTTGTTGGACATTAAGGATAATTCTAAATCTTAGCTCTTGTTTTGAGTGCTGCAATGAATAGTAGTGTGCAAACATCTCTGCAATGAATATTTTTTCGTTCTGGGTGTAGACACGTAAAAGTGGAATTGTGCCATATGTTAGCTCAATTTTAAGTTTACTGAAACTACATCCCTACCAGCAGTGGATGAAAGTTCCTTTTCACCACATTCCTGCCAATACATATTATTCCCATTACTTTTGACATGTGCAATTCTGCTTTCTCTTTGCCATCTTGATTTGCATTTCTAAAATAATAAGTGGTGCTGAGCATTTTATGTGCTACTGGCCATCTGCGGTCTTCCTCATTTCATTTCCCTGTTCATTTCCTCTCCTCATTTTTTGATGATTTATGAGGGGGATTGTTTTTGATCTTGATACACTTGATACACTTGATACATCCTCTATATCAACCCTTTATCTAATGAGTTGACTGAAAATATTCTCTCCCTTTTGGTTAGCTGTGCTATAGTTTTAGCCTGTGTTTTTGCCATGCAGAAACTCTTTAATTTGATGTAGTTCCATTTTTTATTTTGTTGCCTTTGTCATTGGAATTATATCATTGAAGACATCTCTGAATTCCAGATCTTGTAGCTTTCTGCCCATATCTTCCTCAATATAGCTTATAGATTATGGTTTGATCTCAAGATTGTTGATCTCATTGAGATAACTTTTGTATAAGGTGTGAGATATGGATCCAGATTTTATTTCTTGCACATAGTTATCAAGTTTTAACAAACACCATTTCATAAAGAGGCTCTTTTACTCCATTTTATGGCCTCAGCAACTTGGCAAAAATTAGCTGAACTTATATGTGCATTTTGTTTCCTGTATATTTTATTCTGACTCATTGGTGAGAAGACTGCCTTTATTCCAATGTCATGCTGTTTTAATCCCTCTGGATTTACAGTGTAGTTTCAAGTTAGCTACTGAGATACCCACAGATGTCTACATTTTCCGTATGACTTTGATTATTTGGGGCTTTTACGATTTCATACAAATTTTATTATGAACTGTTCTAAGGCCTTGAAGAATATCATCTGAATTTGAAAAGGAATTGCATTGAATCTATATAGCACCTTGGTTAAGTTGGCAATTTTGACAATATTGATTCTTCCAATACAAAAGCATGAAATTTTTAAAAATTTTCTAAGGCCTTCTATTATTTCCTTAAGGGTTTTCAATTTTCATGCTATAACTCTCCCACAGCTTTTGTCAAGTTGAGTCCTAAGTATTTTGTTTTATTAGGCACCATTTTAATGGAACAAATTAATTAGTCTTTTTCTCCTCTTATTCATTGTTTGTATGTAAGAATGTAACTGACTTTTGTGTATTGACTTTGTAGCCATCACTTTGATGTATTAGTTTTTTTTATAGTTTATTGTGGACTTTTTTTCGTCTCTCATGTTTACTATAATGTCATCTGCAAATAGAGATCATTTGACTTCTTTTCCAGTTTGACCACTTTTATTTTCTTTTCGTGCCTCACTGCTGTTGATAGGACATCTAATGCAACTTTGAACAATGGAAGAAAGAGTGTACATCATTGCCTTGTACCTGATTCATTGGCAATGTTTCCAGTTTTTTGCCTTTAAGAATAATATTTGCTGTGGTTTTGTTATAAATGGCCTTTATTATCTTGAGGAAGTTTCTTTCCACTCTTTATTTATTTATATTTTTGGCTCTTTGGGTCATACCCGGCGATGTTCAGGCGTTATTCCTGGCGCTCCGCACTCAGGAATTATTCCTGGTGGTGTTCAGGGGACCATATGGGATGCTAGGAATCTAACCCGGGTCGTCCGAGTGCAAGGCAAATGCCATACCAGCCCCCCCAACCTCTTACTTTATTGAGAGTTTTATAATAAATAGATGTTGAATCTTGTCAAGAGCTTTCTCTGCAGCAATGATAAGATCATATGATTTTTATTTTTCCTTTTACTGATGTTTTATTATGTTAATTGACTTCTGTATATTAAACCATTTTGATTCCTGGGGTAAATAACACTTGAGCATGGTGTAGAACATTTTTAGATATGCTGCTGGATTCAGTTAAATAAGTATTTGATGAAAATTTTTGCATCAATGTCTATCCAGGAGGCTGGTCTCAGCTATGATATCTCCCGCCATTTGTTCTTCCCTTTTCCCATTTTCCTCTCCTTTAATTATTCCTATAATTCAAATATTGTTCCTCTTGCTGTTAAACTTTAAGGACATTACATTTTCTTCCATTCTCACGTTTCTCTTCTCTTTTCCTAGTTCCCTATCAAGGTTGACTCATATTTTGTTTTGAATTTGTCTATATGATTATATATGAAAGTTTGCTATTATGGCTTGGAATTTTGTTTTTTTAGTTCCTTCAGTTCATTTTGCATGGAATCTGTCATCCTTTGAATAAGTCCTTCTTTGTGTTTGTCACATTTTTCATCGAGTAATTCTTAATTTCATTTGCTAATGCTTGTTTAATTTTGATTGCAAATGTGGTAAGTGTTGATATTAGGTCATCATTAACCATACTCTAGAGTTTAGATGGGCTTGAAAATTCACCTAGGTTTCTATCTTATTCTGACACAGCCCTAGGGTCCTCAGTTTCCCCATTATTCTTTAAGTTTTCTGTGAGTTAATGTTGGGGGTTTAGATTCACACATACTGAAAAACTGATGTATTTAAAACTTTCTATCAGAGGACTACAGATAATACCTCTACTATTCATATTTACCCTTCATACTGAACTGCTATGGGACTTTGACAATGAATTTTTGAACAAGCCACTCCGTTTAGTTGACTGAGATAGATTACTATGTCAGGACAGTGAAGTATTGTTATTTCATCCACTGGCCTCAATATAGAGTGTTTTCAGTAATAATTTCACAAGGATGTTAACACATCAGTGTAGTTTTGGGGTTTGGTGTATTAAGGCTGATGCCAGATATAGCAATACCTAATCTCAGGTACCTAATATCTAAAATTAATTTCATTCAGCATTTTTTCTATATCATACATTTTTTGGCTAATAAAGTTTCATAAGGTAAAACTGCCAGGCCTTTTATGGCATTTCTTTTATGTGAGTTCCTTCTTTGATCAGTTGCTTGTAATATTCTGTCTCTGTTTAGGGATGTTATCATTTTCATTGCAATAGATTTCATTACATTTACTATTGGGATCTTCAGAATTCTTAAGTATGGATTTTTATCATGATAAATTAAAAAGTGATATATATACAATTCTTGAGCTGAGTTTTTTCTTCAGCTTAGGGTAAATATTTTTACTAATTTCTTTTTTTTTATTTCCAAGAATTTTTTAATAAAAAATCCATAGAACACAGAGACAATAAGATAGTTTATAGGTAAATCTTTTTTTTAATTTATTTTTTTATTGAATCACCTTGTTGAAAGTTACAAAGCTTTAAGGCTTAAGTCTCAGTTACATAATGCTCAAACACCCATCCCTCCACCAGTGCTTGTATTCCACCACACAGAACCACAGCAAACCTCCCACCCCACCCCGCCCTGCCCCCCGGCCCCCACCCCATCTGTGTAGTTGGTAAGTTACACTTTACTTTCTTTTTACCTTGATTACATACAACAACAACAACAAAAAAAAACCTCACTATTATTGTTTGGAGTTTCCCCCCCAGAGTTGGACCTGCTGGAAAGGAAGCATTTGATAATTTGTTTTCCACTTCTGTGATTGAGGAGATATGAGGTCATGTGGTCACAGTAGCGGCTGTGAGGTTCTAGATTTCTGTATTTTAGTATTTTAGTGACTAAGTCCA
Source organism: Sorex araneus (assembly GCF_027595985.1). Classification (NCBI taxonomy): domain Eukaryota; kingdom Metazoa; phylum Chordata; class Mammalia; order Eulipotyphla; family Soricidae; genus Sorex; species Sorex araneus. Next base: position 124,896,429 of record NC_073313.1, read on the forward strand.
GATGGCTTTCTGCCAGAGGTTGCATCTTTGCTAGATTGTACCTCTCTGCTACTTTATATTCCACAAATGAGTGCAATCTTTCTGTATCTGTCTCTTTCTTTCTGACTCATTTCGCTCAACATGATACTTTCCATGTTGATCCACTTACATGCAAATTTCATGACTTCATGCTTTCTAACCGCTGCATAGTATTCCATTGTGTAGATGTACCAAAGTTTTTTTAGCCAGTCATCTGTTCTCGGGCATTCGTTTTTTTTTTTTTTTTCCAGATTCTGGCTATTGTAAACTGTGCTGCGATAAACATACAGGTTCAGATGTCATTTTGACTATATTTTTTTGCTTCTCCAGGGTATATTTCCAGGAGTGGTATTGCTGGGTCAAATGGAAGCTCAATTTCTAATTTTTTGAGAATCGACCATATTGTTTTCCAGAAGGGCTGAACCAGTCGACATTCCCACCAGCAGTGTAGGAGGGTTCCTTTCTCCCCGCATCCACGCCAACAGCGGTTGTTTTTGTTCTTTGGGATGTGAGCCAGTCTCTGTGGTGTGAGATGGTATCTCATAGTTGTTTTGATCTGCATTTCCATGATGATTAGTGATGAAGAGTATTTTTTCATGTGCCATTCGTATTTCTTCCTTGAGAAAGTTTCTCTTCATTTCTTCGCCCCATTTTTTGATGGGGTTGGGTGTTTTCTTTTTGTAGAGGTCAACCAGTACTTTATATACCCTTGCTATTAATCCTTTATCGGATGGGTACTGGGTGAATATCCTTTCCCATTCTGTAGATTCCCTTTGAATTCTGGTCACTGTGTCTTTTGCGGTGCAGAAGCTTTTTAGTTTAATATAGTCCCATTTGTTTATCTCTGTTTCTACTTGCTTACTTAGTTCCGTGTCATCTTTGAAGATACCTTTAGCTTCAATATCGGGAAGGGTTTTGCCGACCTTGTCTTCGATGTACCTTATGGATTGTGGTCTGATGTTGAGGCCTTTAATCCATTTTGATCTGACTTTTGTGCATGGTGTAAGGTCGATGTCTAAGCCCATTTTTTTGCATGTGGCTGTCCAGTTATGCCAGCACCATTTGTTGAAGAGGCTTTCCTTGTTCCATTTCACATTTCTTGCCCCCTTATCAAGGATCAGGTGATCATATATTTTGGGTTGCATGTAGGGATATTCCACCCTGTTCCATTGATAAGCAGTTCTGCCTTTGTTCCAGTACCATGCTGTTTTAATTGTTACTGCTTTGTAGTAAAATTTGAAGTTGGGGAGGGTGATGCTTCCCATCGTCTTTTTCCCAAGGATTGCTTTGGCTATTCTTGGGTGTTTATTGTTCCATATGAATTTCAGGAGTGTTTTATCAATTTCTTTGAAGAATTTCATGGGTATCCACATAGGGATTGCATTAAATCTGTATAGTGCTTTGGGGAGTATTGCCATTTTGACAATGTTAAGTCTTCCTATCCATGAGCAGCGAATGTGTTTCCATTTCCTCGTGTCCTCTTTTATTTCATTGAGTAGTGTTTTGTAGTTTTCCTTGTAGAGATCCTTTACTTCCTTAGTTAGGCTGATTCCTAGGTACTTGATCTTCTGGGGCACAATTGTGAATGGGATTTTTTTTTTAATGTCACTTTCCTCTGACTCGCTATTTGCATATAGGAAGGCCATGGATTTTTAAGTATTGATTTTATAGCCTGCAACTTTACTCCCCAAAGCACTATACAGATTTAATGCAATCCCTATGTGGATACCCATGAAATTCTTCAAAGAAATTGATAAAACACTCCTGAAATAGTGTACAATAGACTTGTACAAGTCTATTGTTTCCAGGAGTTTCTTGATAGAGGTTTTAGGATTCTCTAGGTATAGAATCATGTCATCTGCAAAAAGTGACAGCTTGATTTCTTCCTTTCCTATCTGTATACCCTTAATGTCTTTTTCTTGCCTAATTGATATTGCAAGTACTTCCAGTACTATGTTGAACAGAAGTGGTGAGAGTGGGCATCCTTGTCTTGTCCCTGATCTTAGAGGGAAGGCCTTTAGTGTTTCTCCATTAAGGATGATGCTTGCCATGGGTTTGTGATAGATGGCTTCGACTATCTTGAGGAAAGTTCCTTCTAAGCCTATTTTGGTGAGAGTTTTCATCATAAATGGGTGTTGGATCTTGTCAAATGCTTTCTCTGCATCTATTGAAATGATTATATGGTTTTTATTTTTACTTTTGTTGATGTGATGGATTACATTGATTGATTTCCTAATGTTAAACCATCTTTGCATCCCCGGGATGAATCCTACTTGATTGTGATGTATGATTTTTTTAATCAGTTGTTGGATATTTTTACTAATTTCTTATATTACTGATTCTTCATTGAATTTTGTTATCCATTTCTGTATGGTTTTGATTATTCTTAAATCAGTTATTTTACATTCAAACCTTATTTATCTGGTGTGCTGTTCATTGCTTCTCAATCTTTATTTCATCTTCTGTTGATTTCTAAAGTTTTACTCATAAAGCTCACTATATTTTTCCTTCGTTGTTATCAACTCTGCTGCTGTAGCCTTGCATTGACTTTTTAAATTTCACTTACCATACTATCAGTTCTCTCATTTCTTATTGTGGTTTTCTTATTTCTGCTCTTCTGCTCTTGTATCTGTACCATTGTTACCATGAACTCACTTGACATCTTCATCATGTGTTCCTAAAATGTTTATCTGAGAGGTTATAGCACTGATTGCTGCTGGAAGAGAGTTCTCGACTGTTATCTTCACTCCTTCAGCTTGGTGAACATTTTACCCAGTTTCCCCACTTTTCTACATTTCTTTAGATGATTTTCCATACACCACTCACATAAGGATACAATTAGTGAGTCAGCTCCTAAAGGCTGTTAATGGTGCCCTAGAAATGCAGATTTCCTTTGAAATATTGGTGTCTTTAGTGTGAGATTGAGATAGTAGAATTCTTGGATGGCAGCAAATGTGGCCAGGCAGGACTTTTGTATTGAACAGTGGAGGGTGAATTTAGAACTCAATTAGGTCCTCTTCTGACTCCCTGCAATCTTTGTGACATCACGGTGAACCTGACCAATTGGCAGTATAGTTGATGTTCAGAGGAAATTCAAGCACAGACCAAGCATTAGGAATATAAATAATTGAGATGTATGGTTAATTATAAGAATAGTTTAAAGGAATAATACCTAGTGCACAAGTACAGAAAATTGGTTTTAGATAAAAGTGTAGATAGATCATTATAACATTTAACTGGAGAATATTCATAATTAAGAAAAATTCTAACTTTAAATTCAAATATTTGGGAATCCACACAGGAACTATTGCAGAAACCAGGGTACTGCAACACCTCTCAAATTATACCATTTAAAACAATGTAGTCTGTGCTCTGACATATCTTCAAATAACAAGCATATTTTTTCTTTAACTAAAATACTATAGGATGGATGTATCTCTAACAAGATGAATATACTTATGATATTTGTTTTTACTGAGAGTATCTCGCCCACACGGCAGAGCCTGGCAAGCTACCTGTGGCATATTTGATATGCCAAAAACAGTAACAACAAGTCTCACAATGGAGACATTACTGGTGGCCGCTTGAGCAAATCGATGAGCAACGAATGACAGTGACAGTGACAGTGACAGAAACGTTTTATGCAGAAGTTGAAGAAACATTTTTCTAAGGTACTTTTTCATTTTTAGTACTTAAACTATAATGCCCAATAGACTAGTTTTAATAACTGAAAAAGTTTCTGTTGTATGAATTGGAATAAGTTAATTTAATATTTGCCTTTCTCCTTCTGACTTATTTCAACTACCAACCTCATCTGTGTTGAAACAAAAGGCAATATTTTATTTGTGTTCATAGTTGAGTCGTACTTCATTGTGTAAATATGATACATCTCTGTTCAGTCACCCGTGCTTTAATCTTGGGTTGTTTACAGATCATGTTTAATATAAATGGTGACACAATAAACACAGGAATGTTTATATCATTTTACTCACTGTTTTTTGTTCTGTCTATATACTATAAACTTAGGAGTGTAATTTCTGGACTATATTATACTTACATTTCAATATTATATAATATCTCACTACTATTTTCCATAGAGAATAAAGCAATCTCTTTTCCACCAAGACTGGATAAGGGATCCTTTCTTTAACACATCTTCATTGTCATTGTCGTATCTGGTCATTTTTATACAAACAATTCTCATTGGTATGAGGTGACATGTGGTTTTTAATTTTAATTTCACTTTCATGAATCAGTGCTAATGAGCCATTTCATGTTCCTGTTGGAAATGTCTCTTGATGTCTACCACAATCACCTAAAATACTACTATCACTATGGTCTACAAAAAAGAATCAAAAGAGCTATGCTTGGAGTATCATGTTTCACTCAAGAGAGAGAAGGAATCCGGAGTTCCGACCTCCATTGACGAATGAGAGTCAGGGACATTGTCTCCTTCACCAAGGCATCAAAAATCGATTGGCCAGACACGTAATGCGATTTGGAGAGGGCTGCTGGTCTAGAGTTGTCACCGACTGGATTCTGTGGGACATCAAAAGAACGCCTGGCCACCCACCTATGAGATGGTAAGAATTCTTCACCTAGACCCAGAACAAACAATTTGAGACTCTTCGTGTTCCTGGAGTGAGCAGACGCCATTGGGCTACACTAGCACTTGGCAGGGGTGAATGGAGATGTTACTGACACCCACTCAAGCAAATCATTGAGCAATGGGATGACAAGTGATACAAGTGATATCACTATGTTCATTGTACAGCTATTCTTTATAAACAAGATCTGGAAGCAAACTAAATGGCCAGAAACAGAGGAAGATATTAAGGTATTGTGACATAAATTCACAATATCTAAATCACTTGTATCAGTTTTATAGAGCCCAGTAACCGAAGGTACGAGCTTGTAGTGATGCAACTTCTGGCAGAAATTTCTCTGGACTTAATTAATAAAATACCAGAAATCTAAAACAGCGACCAGGCCCCAAATAAACATTTTGAGGCTTTTCATATTCCTGGAGCAAGCAGTACCACTGGGCTACAGTAGCACGTGACAGGGATGAATGGAGACATTAGTGGTGCTCGTTCGAGCAAATTGATGATCAACGGGATCACAAGTGAAACAAGTGATTTAGATATTCTGAATTTATGTCACAATACCTTAATATCTTCAACATACTCTTTATTCTCAGCAATGGAAAACAAATTATCAAATGATGCTTTTTCAGCAGGTTTGATTGTTGGGGGAAAATTCCAAATAATAATAGTGAATTTTCTGTTAAAATATTGAATGTAATTAAAGTATAGGGAGAGTAAAGTGAAGATCATTAACCACACAGGTGGGGGTGAGTGGGATGAGAAGTATACTGGGGTTCTTGGTGGTTGAACATGTACACTGGTGAAGGGATGGGGGTTTGATCATTGTGTGACTGAGACAAACGGGAAAGCTTTGTAACTTTTTTCCTGGTGATTCAATACAAAAATAAATTTAAAAAAAAAAGAAATGTTATCACCCTACCAAACCCATCTCTTTATTTCGATGATCACTTCCTTGTAGAATGGTGAGATCCTGGTGGTAAATCTGTAATACAGCTCACTGAGGATCTTGATATACTGAGTTTGAATGCCCTGTTTGTCTAGAGCTACAATGACTGCTTCAGACTCAACAGACTCAAAGGCTTTCTTTAAATCGATGAACATTAGACAGAGTGGTATCTTTCACTCTGGTGAAACCTCAGTGAGCTTGGTCACCATGTGGATATGGTCAATCATGCTGAATCCTCTTTGGATTGCATGGTTGTCCTTCATCTAGTCTTCTGCCTATTCTATTCAGGATGACTCGAATGAATAACTTGTAGACGACGGACAGCAGGCAGATCAGGCGATATTTGCAGATGTTGTGGGTGTCTCCCTTCTTGTACAACGGTATGGTCCTGCTGGTTTTCCACTGGATGGAACCTTGCATACGGACAGGTAGCTTGTGAAGAGCTGAGCCAGTGTATTGATGAGTACTGGCGGCAGATTCTTCAGTTGTTTGGGTCTGACCTTGTCTGGACTGGGTGCTGTATGCGTCTTTACCAATGAAATGGCATGTCAGATTTCAGATGGAGGATGTTGGGAACAACATATCCATCCTGTAGAATTTGTTATGTGGGCAGATGGATGTGGCTGTCAAAGAGATCTTATTAGAAGTTGTGAATAATCCTCTACATTGCCCTTCTGGAAGATGTGATAGATCCATCAGGATGTTGGAGGTCAGTCATCTTGGTCTTGTATTTGGCAAAGGACAGGAGAGTGTTGCTAATACTTTTCCTGGCTTTGCCACATCGGCCAACACTGCTGATCTACTCTCTTTGATGTCTTTCTTTATTGCTTCTCTGCACAGCTTTGTGAGCTCAGATATTACCTTGTGATTGCCTGAGGCTCATGCCAAACAATGTTGGCGAATGAGCTCCAGAGTTTCCAAAGATAGGATTCTGTTTGTGGCTTTCCCACTTTTGGCATTCCTCGTACAGTCATGGAGGTGCTGAACCAGTTGACCATATTCCTTGTCAGATGTCAACAATGGCATCTTCCCACGTTGCTGCAATAGTGCCAAAGAACTCCCCGTTGGTGTTCATTCTGGGCATTCTCTTCTTTAACTTAAACTTTGTAGACCTTTCCCCCGGCTCTGTGAAGTAGAATTTTAATATTACTTAATTTTAATACGAAGTAGAATTTTAGTACATATAAATATATAATTAATATACATAATTAATTATAATATAGTATGTAATTAACTATAATAAAATCTTAGTTACTGTAACTCAGTTAATTAACTGTAGTTAATTACATAATAGTATGTAATTACATAATATTATATGTAATCAACTACAATAAAATCTTATCCATGCATTTACCTCTATGTGGTTAGAATTAGATGGCATAATGCTGAGTAAAGTCAGTCAGATGGAGAGAGACAGATACAGAATTATCTCTCATATGTGAGATATAAAGAAATATAACAAGGGGGCAAGAGTAACCAAAGACAACAAAACTGGAGAGTTTGTCTTCAGAGCTGAGATTATCTGGGAAGGACAGAAAGGATTTTAAGGGCTATGAAGACATTCATTGAGGAAACTGGACACAAGTGGAGGGTTTCATTTTAAACTTATGCATGTATGAACCTATCACTTAACAGTATTGTGAAACACAGCACCCCAGTAAAAATGTGGGAAAAAGAAAACCTTTAGGTTATTCAAATAAATTATGCTGTTAGATGATTAAATCTGACATAAATTACTTCTGTCCTATATTTTCACCAAGAGATTTTGTCATAAAATGATGTTGAAACTTGGGGCAAAAGCAATAATAGTACAGTGGGTAGAGCACTTGCCTTGCATGCAGCCAAGCTCTGTTCAATCCCCAGCACCCCATATAGTTCTATGAGCACTGATATAAGTGATCCTTGGGTACATAGTCAAGAATAAACCCTGAGCACCACTGAGTGTGGCCACAGAACCAAAAACACAATAGAATTTTCTTAATACTTTTTCTATATTTATTGACATTGTCTTTTTTATTATTTTGTTGATGTTAATTAAATTGTTTTGAATCCTTTCATGTCTCAAGTAAATCTTATTTATTTTGATATACTATTCTTTCAATATATTAAAATTTTAAAAAATTATATTTTTATTGTTTTTACATGTGCAGGTGACTGGAGCGCTAGCAGAGCAGGTAGGTCGTTTGCCTTGCATGTGGATGACACAGGTTCAATTCCTCCATGCCTCTCAGAAAGCCTGGCAAGCTACCAAGAGTATTCTGACTGCACGGCAGAGCCTGGCAAGATACCCATGGTATATTCGATATGCCAAAAACAGTTACAACAAGTCTCACAATGGAGACGTTACTGGTGCCCGCTCGAGCAAATTGATGAACAAAGGGGCAGTGCTACAGTGCTACATTTGAAGAATTTGATAAGTGTATAGTGTTTTAACTTTTTCAGAATGCTATTTTATTGAGAACTATGATTTATTTATTTTTTTTTTATTTTTGGGTCACACCCGGTGATGCACAGGGGACACTCCTGGCTCTGCACTCAGGAATTACCCCTGGCGGTGCTCAGGGGACCATATGGGACTCTGGGAATCAAACCCAGATCGGCTGCATGCAAGGCAAACACCCTACCCACTGTGCTATCATTCCAGAACCATGATTTATAAAAATAGTTATAGTTGAGTTTTAGACATAAAATATTCTGCCACCAATTGCATTACTAGGGACAAGTTCCCCCCAACAGTGTTCCCTAATTTCCTATGCTTTTACATTATTATTGAATTTGTTTCTAAAGAGCTTTTGAGGGTGCTTGTATTATGTTTATTGGGTATACTTGTACATAGCTTCATCTTTAATGCTTTTAAATTCAGTTAGCATAGTATAATCACTTGAACTTTTATGCTTCTTATGTACAGTGTTATTGAACTACACCACCACACTGTACTTATGTAACTTTTATCTTGCCTTTTTCTTTCACTAACCCACTTTTTTGCCCTTTTTGGGGTTGCATCCGGCAATACACAGGGGTTACTCTTGGCACATGCACTCAGGAATTACTCCTGGTGGTGCTTGGGGGACCATATGGGATGCTGGGAATTGAATCCAGGTTGGCTGCGAGCAAGGCAAACAACCTACCCACTCTGCTATCCACAGAGTTTAATGATCCCAGTACTTAGTCTATGACCAAGGGCTTGTTTTTATCATTCAAGATTGTTTACTGCCTTGTTTTTATCTAATTACCACTAGTAATTTAAGTCAACTGATAGTTCTTCCTCTGAAACATGTCACTTAACATGATAGCACCTAGTTCATCCAAGTTGCAGTGAAATGTATGGCTGAATCTTTTTTATAAATGCATAGTGCTGCATTATGTATATATGCTTTCATTGTAACAGTTTTGTATATTTTTGTATTCTGTTAAAAATAACCTCATATAAACTTATTGTATTTGTTTACATATATTTTCTTATTGCTTCATTCTTTAGTGTGATATGATGCCTACAGTGTCTCTTACTGTTTTTTAATTTGAAATATTTCAACTGGCATGAGCATAGATATTCTTGCCAAGTTTAGGCTAACGCTTACATTTATGCTTGTGTTTACAAACTTTACTTGAAAGTATATCTATTGTTGATATTAATTAATTTTTATCTGTCGCAAACAAAAATGTTGAGATTTCTTTACTGATGCATGTGACCACCTTGTACTTTTTTGTTGGTGAATTAATGCTATTTCTGTATGGATTATGGGAGATCTTGAAGACTTTTTCTTTGTTTTTCTTTTATTCTCATCCCCATTTCAGTTTTAATAAATGTCTTTTGTTATAAGTGGTCAGATTTCATCTCCTCCTTGTTTATTTTAAGTATTGTTTTCCTTGAGATAACTATGAAAATTATAGAGTTTTAAGCTCATATCCACTATATTTTAGTTTATTTGTATAAAGTTGTTCACAATGATTCATTACGTTTAATATTCAAACACCAATCCCACCACCATTGCACCTTCCCACCACCATAAGAGGAAAGTGTGTAAAGATTGTTGTATTTCATCCTGGAACCATTAAGCCCTTGTATACGAGATGACAAATATGTATGCTACTATTGGTAGATCAGTGGGTTCGAGTATGAGAGGTTCAGGTATTCTGAAATTTAGAATACGATTATAGAGTCTAGTCACTCATGGGTAATGCATATGCCATTCTCTTCCAGGAGCTTTATTTCTCAGTCTCTGGATCTTAGCCGTTGATGACATTATATGGTGTCAGGGCAGATTGTGGATGTGACTTGCCAAGCTACTGAAAAACTTGGAAGCTGGCAGGAGGAGACCCAGTCCTGCTCTGAGCGAGCTTGGAGATTCCAGTCACAGGTTCTGCATACCTGGGCTTTTCTACAGGTTGCCTTGTGGGTGAGGATCCTCCAAGCCTATGGATAGTGGCCCTGAGCATGGCAGTTCTTGGACTCTGGAGGCTTTTGGCTGCCAGGGTGCTACTGGGGTGGGGAGAGAAACTCAACCTGCTTCCTTCCAAGTTGCCGCAGTGAAGACAACCTGGTGTGGGGTCAGAAAGTCCACTTTTAAGTTTAAAGTAGTTAAATATTGAATTAATTGTTCAAACACACTATTATTCTCTTTCTTTCTCAAATTTTATGTTTTCTGTATTGTTTGTTTGTTTTATCTTACTGCATCCAAATGTGATTTTTATCCTTGTTTCTTTATTCCTTGGGTCACACTCAGGAGTGCCCAGGACTTACTTATCCTTCTCTGATCAGTGATGACTCCAGCTGTGCTCAGGGGATTCATATGTGGTCCCAAGGACCTAACCCAGGTTGGCAGTGTACAAGGCAAGCAACCTACCCAATGTACTATCACTCTGGCCCCAATTACTTTTTATACTTTCATGGTAGATACTTTGGTCATTTTTGCCAAAGTAGTTTTAACAGGTATGACTACTTTAACTGCTATTTATCTGAATCTGAGCACTCCTTAAAATCTGAGAAATAACCTACCTTTATATTCAGATACATTATTCTTTATTTGAATAATGAAAATATAAAAATAGTGTTTACTACCCACTCCCCTCTGGTCTTTAGAATTCTGATGAAAAATCTCTTCTAGTTTTTTTCAGAAATCTTTCAAATGTGGCTCTTTTGTTTCTATTGTGCTTTTAGAATTCATTCTGTAGCATTGATTTGCAATGTTAATAATAAGGTGACTTGTTGTGTATCTTTTTTTTTTCTTGTAACTCTTTAAACTTCCTGAACATAGAATATAAGTATCTAATTTTCCTATGTTTGGAGAAATTCTTTTCTATTATTTTCTCAAATGACAATATGCCACTTCTGTTTTTTTCTAGAACCCAAAGATGCGAATATTACCCCTATTGATGCTGTCCATATGTCTCTTATGTATTATTTTGTTAAATTATTTTTCTTCTTTTTCCTATTCTTTCACTCTTTCCTCTACATCATCCAAGGACACACCTTGATCTTTAGGGGTTTTTTTTTCTCTCTGATGCTGAGACACTATATTGCATTTTAAAATTCAGTATACACTACTCTTTTCCAAACTGATTATAACTTTATTTTTTGTCATAGTTACTTTGCCATTGTTGAAGTATCTTGTCCACCAATATCCCACATTACAAAGAAGAGCATGAAAATTTTTGCTGTACATTCCTTCTTGGAGTTTTTTTCATCCTTTTTGTTCACCCATTAGTGCAGGGGAATTTCTTCTTTAGATCTAAATTTCTTCTTTAGGCTTAGATTCATGTGAGAACTATATAAGTGGGTTTTAGTTAAATTAGTCAAGTATTATGATAGTTGCTTGTGACCACAAATTCCAGACAGCAACTAGACCTCTGTGTTTGGACCTGAGACAGATTTTGGAATTTGTAGTCATAGCTTTTCTGAAGCAATTATAGTAGTGAGACAGCATTCTAGATAGTATCTGTTGCACAGTTGCTAGTGTGCAAGGCCTCTGGTACTGAATAAGGCAGATCCAGGCAGTGAGTAGGATTTCTTGAAATGTGTTATAAAATTTATTCAGGTATTTTATTGTGCCTATTTTTAAATTCATTGTACTTATTGAGGACAGGAATGGTTAACTATATGGGAAATTTAAGGACTGTGTCGGCTTTTGTTAGTGCACACATCTTTTTAATTTATATTTTTTTCTTTATATAATTTATGTCCTTTTTATTTTCTCTATAAAATTAGCTTCCCTGTATGCATACTTTATTGCTTTATTGCTTTCTTATTTCAGAATTACTTCAAACTTGGAACTTATTATCCATTTCATGAAGTAGCTTTACTTCTTTACTCCTAGACTTTACATTTTAGATGCGGTTCTCACTGATGGAAAATGTCTGAATAGTACATAACCAAAGTTTATCATCTTTATAAAATTTTTGTTACTATGGGTTGGGGCATCTTCATTTTTGTTAGAAAAATGGATTGGTCCATAGTCTCATTGTAGGATAACATAGCCTCGGGTAGTTTAGGTTTAGTTGGGTTGTTCCCATCACAGTGCTCCCATTCCTCTGTGTTTATTTGTAACTTTTTTCTTTGTGTTCTGTTGACTTGTAAATATTGTTTTTCTCTTCTTCTTGAGTCTTTTGCATAGTTTATTGAGAGCCAAATCCTTTTGTATGGGCACAGGAAGACTGTAGCAAATGCTATGCTTTTGTAACCTGGGAGTCATTTGACTCTACATGATATTTTCCTCCCAGTCATCTGTTCTCTCGACCTAAGCCTCAGCTGACTTTACTTCCTAGCACCCCCAAAAGCAGGGTCTAGACGAAGGATGGGACGGACCCAGGGCAAGCGGTGAGTTATGTGCTACTCTGGCATCGAGATGGGCCTGACTAAAGTGCCTAATGCTTAACTATAAGTCAAGATCTTGGTCATGGACAAATGCTGTCATGATCCAAAACATAATAACTAGATTTGGACCCTTCTAGAGTTAGGAATGATTAATCTGGCCTGAGTGCTGTGGTCTGAGTCTGTGGCAAGATGTTGACAGGAGAGCTGCCCTACAAGCCTCAATGTATCTCTTACTATGTTCATATAAAATAACTAGTATTAAAATGTTGATGGAGTTCGTGGAGAGAGGAAAGTTGAAAAACACCTTAAAAGGTATTTTGCCTGTAGGCAGTCAGGAAGGGCTTTGGAATACCTCTTAGGTGGTGTTTCCTGTGAACCTGGTGGGCCCCATAAGAAGGGCTTCCTTATGTTGATTTTGCTACCAGACTGTGTGTGGCCCACAGGGCAAGGTGGAGTGAGACTAGGGAAGAATGAGAGGAGAATCCAGAGAGCAGGGATGGAGGAATGAGGAGCTAGGAAGGAAGAGTGAGAGAGACGAGAGATGAAAGATTGAATAAACGGTAACTAGTCAGCAACCAGCTTGGTCCTCATTCCTTCACCTGTCCAACGTCATTGACCTTCCCAGGGTGGAGGAAGCAGCGTGAGACTACTGAACCCGGTGGCAGGAGACATAGAGCACCGCTCCTGCCTGCCCCTTTTGTGATTACACACTTATCATACATCTGTGGAAAAATAGATAGAATGTAGTATGTGTTTTCTATTCAACCTTTCCTTTGAATTGAAGATATATACTAACATCAAGGACTATCACTTATCTCTGACTGGAGTTAGTTTGCTTTGTTTGAAGACAAGGGGGTGGGAGGGAAGGAGGAATAGTAACTTCAGGGAGAATAAAAATGGATATTAGATGCATTTAAAGGAGTTCTTGGGTCTAAAGCCAATTAATTTTCAATAGTAAGAATTTCTAAAATTGAGAAACAAGTTATAATATTAGAAAACGTTTGTGGTATTATTAAAACATGACCACTGTGCCTGTTGCTCTTATTGCTGCCATGCTAATGGGATCCAGAGAATACTGTCCAAAATAAAGTCTTTGAGTGGAAGACTCTAAAGAATAATAAGAAACAGGACAGCATAGTACCCTGACAAACTAAGAGGAAGGAAACATTTTCTTTTTTTTTAAATTTTTATTAGTGAATCACCATGAGGTACAGTTACAAACTTATGAACTTTCATGGAAAACATTTTCTTAAAGGAATTTAACATATAGTTAGTTTGCGAAAGAATTATAAAGCCATTGTCTATCAATATTGTTAAGAGTGATTTTCTTCTTCTTCTTCTTCTTCTTCTTCTTCTTCTTCTTCTTCTTCTTCTTCTTCTTCTTCTTCTTCTTCTTCTTCTTCTTCTTCTTCTTCTTCTTCTTCTTCTTCTTCTTCTTCTTCTTCTCCTAGTTTTTAATGATAAATTTTATATTGCAAGCATGAGAATTTCTACAAGAGAAATAACTATATATATTTGCAAAACAATGCAATAAGGTATTACAGAAATATTTTTGATTAATCAAGTAAATTAATTGAAAATTTAAATTGTTGTTAAATATTGTGAAACTGTTCAATTAAAACAGGTGAAGTTACATCTTTTAAAAAGATTCACAGCAAGGTAGCAACAAAGGTCCAGTAGAAATTTAATGGGAGAACTAATCCAAAAACCTGACTTTCTATGGGTGTTGGGAGCAAGGGGGTTGAAGATTAAGGAAGATGGAGAAGATATAGTGATGTTGTGTTGAAATTATGAGCATGAGAGACCATTATTGATAGCTTTATAAGCCACAGAATATTAATAAAAATAAAATAGAATGGACACAGCATATTTACATGAACTTGAGAAAATGCCCATAGTCTTGTGATTTTGGTAAGAGCAATAATTTATGCAGAACAAAACTGGTACAATATTGGCCCATAAAATATTATACTACTGGGGTTGGAGGGATAGTACAGGGATAATATAATGTGCTTGCATTTCACAAGGGTCACTCTAGTTCAATTTACAGTATTGCATACGATACCCCCAGCACTACCAGTAGTGATCCCTAAGAAAAGTCATAAAATCAGCCTGGTATGGCTACAAAACAACAACAGCTGCAGCAGCAGCAACATCAATATGTTATACTTCTTTTATTTTGCTTTAAGTAACACCGTTGCAGTAGTGCTAATTTTGGGGGTTCTAACTTTATTTAAACACTGTAGTTTACAAAGTTGATCATAATATATTTTGGAGGGCATTCAATGTACCAACACCAAATACCACCAGTATGACCTTCTCTTCAGTATCGTGCCCAGTATGTACCTGCCCCAAGCCTTCTTCTTTAGTTGGCACAAAATAATTCATTTTATATTGCTTGTTACAAAAAATGGCAAATAAAGTTAGTAAATAAATAGTTCAGTAAAAGGAAATTTGTGAAAATTGTTATAGCTCACAGTCGTATGTCATTGAGAATTTACTCAACTCTTTATTGCTAGTTGAGCCGTCTATATTTTTTGGTTTTGCCTATGAGTTTAGTGGACGTCTATGCTATTTTTCCATCTATTTGCTGTGATACGATTGGGCTTTCAGTATTGTAGAATTTGGGGGTGGCACATACTCCACAGGAGCAGCTAAACTGGGAGGATTCAATCTCCTGACAGCTGGTTAAGGTTTAGTTGTGAAGATAGGTCATTTATATTAGAAGGCTAGGGTCTGTGGATGTGGCTGCTTTGGCATCAAAAGGGCAGTTAGTTGGCTCACTCCCTCCCTAAAAGGCCCCAGAGCTTTTAGCCTGAAGACCAGTGTACCTGGGAGTTTCATCAGCGTGGCATTTCTTGAAGCTGTGAAGCTGGGCCTTTTACAAGCTGGTAGCTGTGGGATGTGTATGTGGCTGCTAGAGTTTCTGGCAGTACAGAGAGCAGCAGGAGACTGTCCACCCTCACTATGAGAGAGCACCAGATTTTTCATTTTGAAGAGTGGTGTACCTAAAAGTTTCATCAACTTGAAATCTCTTCCAAGATCAATTCAACTTTTATGGTTTTGAATGTACAAAGCTAATATACCTTCATCAGTACCAGTGGTGCAAGACTTTACACCACTGATTTGCATGCTTAAGTATGGGTATGTCTGCTTGATGATGTAATAGATATTACAAAATATGCATTACAGTTATTTTAATGACACGTAAATATTATATATGAGACACATATAAAAATACAAATGGGGCATGAGGTTGTTAAAAAATGACCATCTCTGAGGAAAGACATTAGAGTTAGAAGAAGAAAAGATTTGTTTTCAAATTACTCTTGCAGACAACAACCAGAGAGACAAAATAGATGAGATCTAAGTTGACCATTATTTACATATTCAGTATATTTTCTTTTTTAAAAAAAATATTTATTTTTTAATTAGTGAGTCACAGTGAGGGAACAGTTACAGATTCACACATTTTCGTGCTTGTTTTTCCCTCATGCAATGTTTAAGAGCCCATCCCTCCACCAGTGTCCATTCTCCACCACCAATCAACCCAGTATCCTTCCCACCCACCCCAGTCCCATCCCCCCCACCCCACCCCGCCTCTGTAGTGGGGCATTCCAATTTGATGTCTCTCTTTCCTTTTGGGTGTTGTGGTTTGAAATAGGGGTATTGAGTGGTCATCCTGTTCAGTCTCTAGTCTACTTTCAACACGCATCTCCCTTTCCGCACAGGATCTCCAATCACATATTACTTGGTGTTCCCCTCTCTATCTGGGATTACTTTCCCCCAGCGTGTGAGGCCAGCTTCCAAGCTATGGAGCCAACATCCTGGTATTAAGTATATTTTCTATGTTGTTCATTAGATGACTTCAATTAGCAAAATAATTACCTATCAAAAATATTTATTAACTACATAAACTATATAAGTTATGTAGACACTGAAGCTGCAGGAGGAAGAAGACAGTATATAAAAATGAATATGTGTACCACTGCCACAAAGAAATTTATCATAGGCCAACATATCCAATGTTTGGGAAGTATAAATAAAAGACTTCAAAGCAAGCAGGAGAAACTAGAAACAACAGTATTTTGGTGGACTTGTATCAAATTCAGAGAAAAAAGTATCTAAATCAGTGTGTGTGGGAAAATATTGTATCTCATGTAAGATGCAATAAAAAGTTTGAGGGAAAGTATGACAAATTATAAATCTGTAATTTTTCTAAAGAAAACTATGTTAAAATTAAGTGTTCATTCTACTTTAAGATAAATCTAGTTCTAAAATTTTTATCCTTTCACAGACCTCATGACTCCAAAGGCACTTAAATTTTATGAATAATACTTTTTCAAATGCCAAGAAGATAACTAGCTTTTGTCGTATTCTCAAGGGTATCCCTAGAGTAATTTTGTTCATGGTGTGGAACACTGACCACTGCAACTGAATCTATTATATTGATAGAGTTTCTCTAGCAGAATGAGAATGTCTGAAGTGAGACCTGGCTTACATGTTATCAATAAACTGAAAACTCCCTGATTGAGAAAAGTTAAGTCTCATATATTCTTTATCTCTTCCTTTGTTTCTCCAATGTTTTGGTCAGGACTTGAACTATAATTGGAAATAAAATGCTTCAAGTATTGATAAACATTATTTAATATGGGTCAAATCCATGTTATATGGAAACTTTGTGGTAGTTTTTAATTCTATATTATTATTGAATAAAGAAGCTTTCATTCCTCGCAAATGACTAAACAGAAACACACTTGTGTCTACAGAGTACAAACTTTGTATGAACTTTATATGTTGTAAATTTTTTAAAAAATTATATATAACTAATTTTAACATTTGAGAAGTTTAAGAATGTTTCGCACAAGATCTTGATTACACTCATCTATGATGTTATTTTGTTGTAATTATTTTTTTGGTTTGGGGGCTTGCATGCTGTTCTCAAGGATTATCTTGACTGTGCTTTCAGGGGCCACTCATGGCAGTACTCTGGGTGCTATATATAGTGCCAGGGATTTAATCTATTTTGGCTGCATCCAAAGCAAGCACCATATTCACTGTATTATTGCTCTAGCTCCTGAGATGTTGTTTTGATATATTATTGTGAAGCATTAACAAATCCTAGATACCAATTATCTCCTTTTCTCTTCTTTTTGCAATAAGATAACATCCCTTATATTTTTCAAAGTAAAGAAAATATATTCCAGGCATACACACTTCAATTGTGGTACTACATATATATGCTAAAATGAGGGATGCTAAAAATTAGCAACATCAAAATGTAGGAGATCAATCTGTCTTAAATTTACTTCATAGAAAAAACTATAATTTTGAGGGGCATATTTTGAAGGTCATAAAGTTTGTGTAGTACAATTCAAATTGATGAGATCAATTGAAATTTCAAAATGAAAACTTCTTGTCTCCATCAAGAATTAGTCTGTCAGTAGAATGCGTATACTCCTTTTTGTTTTAAAAAATGTATTAGAGAATCACTGTGATGTACAGTTACAAACTTATGAACTTTTCTGTTTGCATTTCACTCATACAGTGATCGTTTACCAATCCTCCACCAGTGCCCATTCACCTCCACCAATGATCCCAGTATCCCTCTCACCACCCCCACCCCATCTCCCACCACCCCACCCTGCCTCTTCGGCAGGACATTCCCTTTTGTTCTCTCTCTTTTTGGGTGTTGTAGTTTGCAATAGAGGTATTGAGTGGCCTTCATGTTCGTCTATAGTCTACTTTCAGTTCTCATCTTCCAACCCGAATGGGTCCACCAAACATCCTCTACTTGGTGTTCCCTTCTCTATCTCAGCTGCTCTCTTCCTCCTGCGCAGTTCTGGCGCCAAGTTGTTCCTCATGTTGAGTTCTTGACCAAGGTACACAAAGCTGCTGCATTCAGAGATGTTCGTTCCATTGAAAGCAAATGGAACATCAGGGACTAGTTCATTTTTCATGTACATTATTTTGGTGAGATTCTGCTGCAGTTCGATCTTTCCACACTTTTGGTAGAAGTCGGCCAGCATTTGTGCCACTTGGCTAATATTTGGTGTTATTCGAATGATGTCATCAGTGAAGCAAAGGTGGTGCAGTTGCTGATCGTTTATCTTCACTCCCATTCCTTCCCATTCCAGCCGTCACATGACTTTCTCGAGGGTGGCACTGAAGAGTTTCGGTGAAATGGTATCACCCTGCTGAACCCTTCTCTTTATGTCTATGATCATTTTACACATGGAAAATATATATGAATGGTTGACATATAGGAGAGGCATTTCTGACAATTTTAGGAGGTTCTACAATATGTTAGTGTGTTGTTAGTTTAGTATATTTAATTTACTACATTTCATGAACATATGTAAATTGCATACTTATTTTTGTTTTTTAATTGAGGTAATAATGGATTACAAAAGTGTGAATATTTGTAAGTCTTCAGGATTTAAAGTTACTCTGCCACATCAATCACCAAAGTGTCTTTATCCCTCCACCACAATACCTAGGACCATTTTAAGTCTCTATCATACTTTGACTGCCTCAAATGTGTAGTCAGAGTTTTCTACTTTGTTTTCATAGGTAATCCAGCCTAGATTTATTATACCACATATGTAAAATTTTATTTTAATTTTGTATATATATATGTATATGTTTGTGATATACACACATGCATATCGTTAAGAGCTTAAATTGTTTTCAGATATTTGTTATTGTAAATAGTGCTTCAGTAACCATAAGTGTCAATTCACCTTTTCAAATTAATTATTTTTGTCTTCTTTGCAAGATACCTGCATGTGAAATTGCTAGGTCATATGGTAGATCAACTTGTATTTTTTGAGGAACCCGCACTTTTCTTTTTATAGATGATGAAGAAGCTTGCCATCACACGTTCACATCAACAGTGTATAAGGGTTTATTTCTCTCCATAACTTCCAGCAATTATAGTCTTTGTCATGTGTCATTTTTAATAGAGATCATTCTCACTGGTGGGCGTATATGTCTCATTATTAATTTTATTTTTCTTCACTTGATAACCAGTGATGATGAGCACTTTCTCATATATCTTTTGGCTACTTCTATGTCTTTGGGAAAGGGTTCAAATCTACTCAATTTCCCCCTTTTTTATTGAATCACCGTGAGATACACAGTTACAAAGTTGTACATGATTGAGTTTCAGTAATACAAAATTCTAACACCCATGCCTTCACCAGTGCACATTTCCTGCCAGCAATGCCACCAATTTCCCTCTCAAATCCCCTCACCCCAACAGCTTGCATCTATAGCAAACACATTTTTCTCTGTCTCTGTTTCTCTCCTGGGAATATACCTAGGGGTCCAAAACTACAATGATGAAAAGTCATCTGCACCCCTATGTTCATTGCAGCACTATTCACAATAAGCTAAAATCTGAAAACAACAGAAGTGCCTGAGAACATATGGGTGGATAAAGAAACCACAGTACATCTACAGAATGGAATACTATGCAGCTGCTAGGGAAAATGAAGCCTACGAATTTATTTATATATGGATAGATATGGAGAGTATTATGCTAAGTGGAATATGTCAGAGAGAGTTCAAACAGAATGATTATACTCATTTGGGGGATAATAAACAATGTAGTATGAGAATAGTACCCAAAGACAATAGAAACAAGAATCAGAAGGACTCCTCCATGGTAGGAAGCTTGCCACAAAGAGTTGAGGGGGAGTGCAGTTAGGGCAGAGAAGGGACCACTATTATAATAGTTGGAAATGATCATTCTGGACAAAAACTGAGTACTTAAATGAGGTAAAGTGATATTGATGATACCCTTTCAGTAACAGTATTGCAAACTAATGTGCTTAAAAGGAAAAAAGATGAAAGAGAGAGAGGGAGGAAGAGAAAGGTAGAGTTAGTTTTATGAAACTGATTTTTTTACCTGCTATTGAGTTTTGTGAATAATTTGCCTTGCACACGACCGACCCGGGTTCAATTCCTCTGTCCCTCTTGGAGAGCCTGGCAAGCTACTGAGAGTATCTCGCCCGCACAACAGAGCCCGGCATGCTACCTGTGGCATATTTGATATGCCAAAAACAGTAACAACAAGTCTCACTATGGAGACGTTACTGGTGACCACTTGAGCAAATCGGTGAACAAAGGGAAGACAGTGCTACAGTGCTACAGATCTTAATAAAACATAGCGTATAATTATATAATATTGTCTAATTGTATGTGTTTTTGGTTTAGTCATAATTTTTTTCATGGTACAGATATTTTTAATCCAACTGTTTTTGTTTGCTTTTGTTTTCCTTAATAGTGGATTGCAATAACTGAAGACAACATTAAAATCAGTATCATATAGTGATTTACCTATGTTTCATTTGGAGTATTTTATGAAGTCAGATCTAACAACTATATATTTAAATTCATTTTGAATGATCTTGATCTTCTTATTAATAGTGATTTACTTTCATTTTTTGGCATGTGGCTAAGCAGTTTTCCAAACTCTAGGCTTTCATTTTTAGGGAGTTTTTGGCCCAGCCAGCAGTGTTTAGCACTCTGGCTTTGTGCTGGGGAATCATTCCAGGTGCTATTTAGGATGCCATAAGGTTTGGAGAGAGACTTCAAGCCTCCCATATGCAAAGCATGCATTCAGTCCATTGAGGTACTTTTCTGGACCTGAATTCTTATTTTTGTTCACTTGCTCTAAATGAATGTTTGGTATAAATAGCTCCCGTATTTTATCTATTATGGCTTAATTGTATATTTTAATTATGGCAGGTATGCTATCTCACATCCTTTTTCTCAGGATTACTTTGAGTACTCTGGGACTTTTGTATTTCTAAAATTTATTTAGTAACATTTTCTCTATGTCTTTGAAGAATATTTTTGAAAACAGTATAGAAATTTCATTTAATCTGTAAAGTTCTTGGATAGGATAATGTTTCTACAATGAAAATCACTTGAATCCATAAAAATAAATAATAGTTTAATTTTTTGTAATTCTTATATTTTTAATATTGATTTAAAGTTTTCAATGTGTTATTTCTTAAATAATAAAAAGGAAAAGGAAAAAGTATCACCATATTATTTCTTTGCCAATTTTGTTGATTACTTAGTGTTTAAGTTTTGCAATATAATTTTGATGTGATTTTAAATATCTGTCTTCTAAAATAAGGCTTCTATAGAGAAAAACCACATATTTTTTACATTGATTTTGCAGCCTATCACTTAGTATTGGTTTAATGTTTCTAATCATTTTTATGAGCTTCAGAGTTTTTTTATGTGCATTGTATCCTCCTTAAATAGTGAAATTTCTAATTTTTTCTTTGCAATTTGAAATTTCTAATTTTTTCTTTGTAACTTGTAATAGTCACTTATATGAAACATAAAAACTAATGTGTCTACATTGTGTTCTTTGAGTGTTCCTAATGACTTACATAGTTCTAAAAATTATCTTATACTTTGTACAATATTTCAATATTTAAAAAACTAATGTTGGGATGGCCTATTATCTATATTTTAAAAATATTAACCCATCATCCTACCATCTTAAAACAATAGTTGAATTATTGCTTTCAGTACTAATTTACGCAAGGTTAAGGAGAAGTGTAAGGAAGAAAGTAAAGAAAAAAGGAGGAAGAGAGACATCATATGAGCATCTGAGTCAATAAGTTATAAGACTAAAAGGCCTAAGTAGCATTGAAAAATATAAATATATGAATAATATAAAATACTAGAGGGTCATTAATATCATTGAAAAGATTGACGAACGAGGTTGCAATACTTCAGTTAGAGGTGTATTACAACCAAAATGGTTGACATTATGACATTAGGAAGTTCTGTAAGTCAGATTTCTGGGACTGTTAACATTTCCTATGAATATGAGAGAGGACAGACACATAGGAACAGAGTTTAAATTTAGGCAAAAGTATTCTCATTTACGTGTTATTGTGCTTCCCCATGTTCCCACACTTGTCCTCGCCAGAGATATTTGACATGGTGATGAAAAATATCTCACTCTTGAGTTTTGTAGAGCACTATGTTTTGTGCCTTTTTACAAATTATATTATTTGATAATTAATTAATAATGTACTTAATGTGCCTGAGTGACTACTAAAATGTTTAGAAAAGTCAAAGAGAAAACACTACATATGTGGACATATCTGTTACATCAAAGCTTGTGGAAACAGCTTAGGGGGTAGTGCATCTAATGAACTGATATTTGTTATTTCATAAAATGTAGTTGCTTGTCATGACTAATAAGAAGCAAAACCTCCAGAACTTAATCACCGCCATGCTCATGGTAATCTCTCGAGGCACAGACAAACCACATCTATGAGTGACTGCTGAAAAACCCATGTATGTGGGACTAGTGACTGAAATCCCCAGGCTCTCACACAGTTGGGAATGGAAGACCTCCTCCACATTGCCTTGTGTTTCTGGTAGCCTAGCAGTTACGCCCACAAACTGTCTACTAGCACCATATAACTCATTAACTGCCATGATCCAGAGACTCACAAATCTCTCAGAAGAGAGCAACAAGTGTTAGTTGCTTCTGGACCCCAAAGTCACCTTCCATTTAAAAAAATTAAATTAACCTCAGCTGTATCACCATATTTAAAATTTTAGAATTCCTGGAGCATGGCCATGTACCAAGACAGTGGTTAAATGGTTCCAGGGTGAAACATAATAATCTTCACACACTTTCTTCTAGGGAAACATTTCTTGAATCACTTTTAGCAGATTATTCATAGCAAGGAATACAAAATAAATTATTTAAGTCCTGCTTTTGGGGGCAGGCTTTGGGGACAGGGTGGAAACATTTGAAATACGGTTGTGGGAAGGTGTAAAGTTACTGGGATTGGTATTGGAATATTAAATGTATAAATTATTGTGAACAACTTTATAAAAATAAAATAAAATTTAAAAAGTATAAAAGAGAAGGAAAATATTTTATATACGTGATTGATCTAACAAAAAATGTGTTTGTAAACATGGTCCTGTCCAGTAGATCTAATGGTTCCCGATAAAAATTGATGGATAGATTTTTAAGAATGAAATTATAAAGTATCAGGGAGATTATTATAATGTCCAGTATTTCCTGATTTTCTATTTTAGGGAACCCCATGCAAACAAACTAGGTAAATGATAAATATATAACTCAGGTGTGATTGCTCCAATGGTTACTATTTAAGAATGAAAACTAAAGACTTGTATGTCCAGTAGTAAAGCAGCAATAATTATGTGTGGAATATTTAGTATTAGAAAGAAATCAGTCAACATTAATAAAAATAAGGCAAATTATAGTAACTTGGAATTAGAAGTTAAGGAATATACAAATGGGAATAGATGAAAATTAGATTATAAATAAAAATGCAGAAAGTGCATTTACCTGAATACTAGAATAATAAAAATGACTTCACTAGGGGCTGGAGTGATAGTAAAGCAGGTAAGGCATTTACCTTGCACGCGGCCAACCCAAGTTCTATCCCCAGCAACCCATATTGTCCCCTGAGCAATGCCAGGAGTAATTTCAGAGTGCAGAGCCAGGAATAATCCCTGAGCATCCCAGATGTGACCACAAAAAGCAAAAAAAAAAAAGTATTAGATTCTACACCAACCTAGTTAAATGAAAATTTGCCTAAGAAGGAGTTTAGGTTTAGAAATTTTTAAGTTTATTCAATACTTCTTTTCAATAATTATACAAGGTTGAGAAATGATATTCTAGACAAGTACTTTTAAAACTTTAGAGTGCATATTAGTCACTTGAGAATCTTGTTAAAATGTAGATTAAGGTTCAAAGGACCAGAGATAAGATAAAAGTTTTCAATTTCTAACGAGCTTTCAATAGATGGAGATAGCATTGGCTGCAGACCACCACATATAAACATGTGAAATGGCAGGTAAAGAAGGGATATAGGGGATGATTGATGAAGAAATCAAAGACTAAAGCCTTTATGATTTTTTGTTTGTTTGGGAGACCAAACCAAGTGATACTGAAGGCTGCTCCTCTCT
This sequence comes from Sorex araneus, assembly GCF_027595985.1. Lineage (NCBI taxonomy): Eukaryota > Metazoa > Chordata > Mammalia > Eulipotyphla > Soricidae > Sorex > Sorex araneus. The sequence continues at coordinate 124,920,802 of NC_073313.1, forward strand.
CTCTGCTCAGGGATTACTACTTAGGAACTTCAAGGGAACATACGAGCCTTTTGGGGATTGAACCTAGGTTGTTCCTGTGCAAGACAATTGCTCTATCTCTGGACTATATCTCCAGCTACAAAAGTCTATATGACTGTTACATTTTAGCTTTATCTAAAAATTGTAGCACATACAAGTTGTTGGGCAATGTTTGCCAACTGCTATACATTAGAAAGCCTTCTTTAGTCAGAGTTCCGTGTTGTTAATTTCTAAAGAAAACATTTTCAGTATTTAAAATTTCAAAAATAGCAAAGAAATACCACCATAACCTATGAAATAATTTTCTAAATTATTAGAAATTCATGCATTTTAGAGTAAATGGCACCTTATTTCTAATATTTTCTTAAAGCTATCATATCACTGTCATCCCGTTGCTCATAGATTTGCTTGAGCAGGCACCAGTAATGTCTCCATTGTGACACTTTTTGTTACTGTTTTTAGCATATCAAATACACTATGGGTGGCCTGCCAGTCTCTGCCATGCAGGCGAAATACTCTCAGTAGCTTGCGGGGCTCTCCAAGAGGGGTGGAGGGATTAAACCCGGGTTGGCCGCATGCAAGGCAAACACCCTACCAGCTGCGTTATCGCTCCAGCCCAAGCTATCATAAAAATAAAACAATAAACATCTGCAAAAAGTAAAGGATAACTCATTTGAAACAGGTTGTCCAAGGGTAATATAAAACATATCTCTGAAAATTTATTCTGTCTCTCAATCTCCTTGCTCTGAAACATGAGATGAATGAAGTACTTATTCATTAAGGGGAAAGAGAAAAAATATTTGGGGGGTTAGGTCGTATATGTTCAAGTGTATTAATATTTCATAGAAATTCTTTATAACCCTTGTCTCTGGGAACAGGATTAAAGCCTGAAAGCACTATTGCTTAGACATATTCTAGCCCTCTTATACTACATACAGTTACATTTTGGGAAACATGATTTTACCACCAGTCAGTGGCACTTTGAAGAGTGCTACTTCTTGACTGAGGAATATAGTCTATTAAACACATAACCTTGACTTCATTTATACCAGCTGTTAACATGTTTTTGATTAATTTGGCCAGAGAAAAGGAAGATTGCCTCAGAATAAAATTTGATTATTTCTATCTTTCACCTGACCATGAACCTCTTCTAATAGTTGTCACTTATGGTTTCCCTCCATTTGGATACATACATTACTTATATTACTCTACTAAATGGCTATCAGATGTAAATGAGATCATGCTTGTGAATTGCTTAAAACAGTATCTATCACACAATTGGTGAAAAGCATTAGAGGCCTTGAGACAGAAGCCAAGTAAGTATTGCTTCTGTTAGTGTGATTTTGGGCCTGCTGTGAGGGAGGTGGGTATTAGAGTTTAAATTTTCTTACATGTAAAGTAAGTGTATATTAATTGATCTTTAAAAAATCTTCGTTGTTAATGACTGAGGTTGACATTATACTTGAGTTTTATCCTAACACTGAAAATAAATAAAATTTTTCTCTCCAAAATGTTTATTTTTTTAAATTTAGATCTTTTTACATACACTGAAATGTTGCTAAGTTTCAAAAACACAATATGACCACAGCCAAAGTGCAAATAATCCTGCACCACAGTCTGTAAGATGTTTTCCTTCCAACACCACTGCCTCTATGATCATTTAGGTAATCTCAATTCTATTTGGTTTATTTTTTGTAATACTGTGTATAGGCTTGTTTTAATTTTTCTCTTATTGGTTATTTCACTTGGCAGGGCATTCTTCAGTACCTTTGCAGAATTAAAGGAAAACAAACTGAACTTAGGAAATTACCTTCGATGGGATTGATCTCTGGACCAAAACTGTTCCTGAATACCATCAAGTGTGTCTCTGGAGTGTGAAGAGACAAAACATGCTTGGATGGTTGTTGTGCTAAATTCTGCAATGGATGTACATGTGCCTATGTCTTTCCAAATGAATGTTTTTGTGTCTTGTTGGTAGATACCTAGGAGTGGGATTGCTGAGTCATAAATAGATTACTCTGTTTTTATTTTTATTTTTATCAGAATGACCAAAAGTTTCTTTTCTCATCATATCTCACCCGGTATTACTTATTCTTTATGATACATGTCATTCTTATTTGTGTGAGGTTATATCTCATTGTCATCTTAATTTGGGTTTCCAAGGAAGTCATTCTTCTATACTTTCAATAATGCAAACTGAAAAAGAAAAGGGTCAAAAACTATTGGATATTACCACAAGACTTACAGTGTGTAAAAAATACAAAAACACTCGGGCACAGAAGGGGGTGATGTCTGTGTTGTGTTCGCAAGCTCTCGGGGGGCAGTGCTCTCTCTCTCTCTCTCTCTCTCTCTCTCTCTCTCTCTCTCTCTCTCTCTCTCTCTCTCTCTCTCTCTCCCTGCTCATGTTCGGTGCTCTGGAGCCTCTGTGTATGGACCAGATCAGGATGGTTCTTCCTTTGTGCTCTGCTTCTGTGTGTGCCACTGTGCTCTCTTCTATCTGTCTCTCTATCTCTGACTCTGTCTCTGTAGTCTCTCCTCTGGTCTCTTCCGACCTCTCTGTCTCTGTCATCTCTCCTCTGGTCACTTCCAGTCTCTCTTCTTCTGATCTCTATCCGGAGCCCTCTGCTTCATTCTCTGACTCTGACTCTGATTCTCACATGCTTTGTGCTCTTTCTTTCCCCTGTTTCTTGTTGGGGCTGGACTGAACTGTCAGGGCGAGCCCATGTGTACTGTACCGTACTATGGACAGGAACATAGGGTCCCATGGAAATGGGCGAGATTTCTCCTGTGTACTGACTGCTTTGGATGAAGCTGAACATTTTCCCCCTTCAAGCTGCCTTCAGAAAAATAATTTCAGTCTACTGAAAAGAGCAGTTTTCCTTCTCTCCCAGAAGCCTGGCTGGTCTTTGACATGCAGATGGTGTTAGCCAGGCCTGATCTTTGATATTGTAAATTGTAGTCTCTGGCCCAGCCTAGTCTTTGGGATGTAGATTTCAGGTGCTGTCTAGTTTGTAATTGACTTGTAGATTTCCTGTGGCAGCCCAGTTTTGTCTTTGGGATGTAAATCCAAGTGCTTTTGCCCAAGGAAGGTTTCAGTTTTGGTTTTGCATCTTCTTTCCAGAGGCCTAGATTACTGGCCTGCAGATACAAGGAATTAATGTTGCCTTAATGTTCTTCCTGTAATATCTTTTGATGCCTTTGGTGACCTCAATGTATTGCACCCTTTAGAAGTGCCATGATCAATAAAAGGAGATCCACGAGGCCCTCTGCCTTTGCTAAGAGCCAGAGCGAGCCTTAGTCCTCCAATCAAGACATTTCTTCCGCATGCCTTATCTCAGCGCCTCCAACCGCATGAATGTTCACGCAACAGTTTCTGGCTCTGATGATTCTCTTTTGCTCTGTGCTGTTTCTGTGTCTTCTCCCTTCTGTGTCTCCTCTGCTGCTTCTGCGTCTTCTCTCTTGCTTCTGTGCCTTCTCTCTTGCTTCTATGTCTTACCTCTCTGCTTCTGTGTCTTCTCCTGTGTCTTCTTTCTTGATCTATGTCTTCTCACTTCTGTGTCCTCTCTCTCTCTCCGCTTCTCTTACAGTCTTAATTTATATAGCAGTCACATAGGGTGGTGACACAAAGGTGGGTTTGATGTCGGTGGGCCCCACGGGTGACTTACGTGAAGCGGGGAGGAGAAAGACGGTCACTTTCTCTCCAACCGCCTCAAACACCCGGGACCCAGGGTTACTGGGTTCTTGTCTCGCTCACGGAAAAGAATTTCAGGAGTAGACAAGCAGTGAAGTAACAGATTTTATTCAGAGGTTTCTGAGGGAAGGAGGAAGGGATAAGTGGGAGAGAGAATAGTAAGAATAACGCGCTCAAGAGAGAATGTGGTCTGCTCCAAGGGTGGAGAGAGCTCTACACACATCCTAGCACTGAACATGAAAGCATGAAAGTACACATCTCAAGGGGGGGAGATGCGGGCGACATATGTGTTTGGGCACCACATGTGCTCGGCCACGAGGGCGCGAGCTGCACATGGGCTCAGGCAGCATATGCGCGCCCTTCCTTTGTTCAACGTTTCTTTTATAGGGTTTCTTCAACCTGCCCCCACCCACATGGGGTTTCTTTCCAGGTAAAAGTTCGTTGCTAAGGTTACCAGGGAGGTTGGGAGTGGTGATGGCCTTCTTTGGGGAACTTCCTGGGGAGGGGTCCATTATCCTCAGGGTCTGCTGATGGTTTCTTCCAGGTCTTTTGTTTTCTTGAGTCTGCACATCTTAAGAGTCCCCTTCCCAGAGACTCTGTTAAATCTCAATTTTCATTGCCAAGGGCCTTTTCCTATCTACCTGCCTACATCAGGTTGAACATTAACAAATCAACAAAGAGGGGTAAGACCATTCCTCCAGGAGATTAACAAAATCTCATCTAAGGAGATTGCTCCAGATTACTAGGATATCCATTTAAGGGTGGGATCCCATCCAGGGTGTGTCACTTTCTTCTTTCATCAGCTAGTAATCCACTTAATTTAATAGTTTAAAATTTATTTAATTTTATTAAAATTTAAATAAAATTAATTTTATTAAATTTAAATTAAATTAAATTTTATTAAAATTAGAATTAAATTAAATTTTATTAAAATTAAAATTTATTTAAATTTAAATAGTTATAGTAAATTTATTTCTAATATTTCTAGCAATGTCATTCTGTATGAGCACAGAAAGAGACATATCAAACTTACAGTTTGGTTCTTCCTGAGGACATCTCACTATGTATTCCAGAGCATAGTCATCAGGTTAGGTTAGTCTTACTAACCCCAGCAGGGTCCTAGTCTCATCGTTACTTTTGGATCATGACAGCCTTTGTCTATGACCATACTCTCAACTTATAGTTGAGTATTGTGGCGCTTTGGCCTGGCCCACTTAGATGCCAGGGTAGCTCACAGCTTGCCCTGGGTCCATTCCGACCCTACTTTTGGGGTGCCAGGAACTAAGGGCAACTGAGTTGAGAAAGCAGATGCCCAAGAGTAAAAATTATTGGAGTCAATTGGCTCCTAAGTTACAAAGCATAATATTAACTGTCTTTCTGTGTCCATACAGAAAGGACATTGCTTTAAAGTAAACTAAGTTCCCTGCAACAAGGCTGAAAGGACAAACCCAATGTTATCCTACAATTGGGCATAAATTCTATAAAATATGTAATGATCCAAATTTATAAATTTTTGCATATATTTCACTTTTAAAAATAGTTTTAAACTCTTGAGCATAAAATAAATACAATAATAAACTTATATAAATTCATATAAATTTTGTACCAAGATGCAGGAAATATCATATTTTAGTAAAAGATATACTATAATATTACTTCATTTGTTAAGTAAAAAGCTAGATAGTATAGTAATCTCTGCCTCATAAAAGTAGAGTTAATTTTATCAGAATTTGTTTATATTTTCTTATTTATTGAATTTTATTTCATGGCCCTACTTCATAAGAGTTAGGATAGGCCAGGCTATTGTATTGTAGAAAAATATTTGATATTTAACTTAAGAACTCAAAGTGTGTTCTCACTGTCCCAGGAAATTGATAATCATTAAGGCAGAGCAAAAGAAAAAAAATTAATAAATTTCACACTCTTGAAGTTTCCATCTGAAATTAACTCATCATTTTTGCTCATATTTTGTGACCAAAATGTCACAATGTTACATATATTTCCAAAGCAACAGTGTCAGAATTATTTTACTTTTACAGAACGAAAATCAGTAATTGTTTTGAAAGCAATAGTGCTTAACAAAATCTCCCCTTTAAACTTACATATGCTTTTCTGAAAGTCTATGGTGTTTTATTAGCTATACATAATTGATTAAAATGTCATATTTTTAGAAGTGCTGACCACTCTCAAGGTCAATATTCTGACATGTTGTTCTGTTAAGTCAATCATACTTATTTCTGCTAGAGTCTCCAACCAGGGTGATTTATAAATTCTGCTGATATTTTTAGTTCTTCATGCTTTCTCACATACTTATCTAAGTTATCTGCTTACTAAGTGATGATGTAAATAACTCATTTTTAATTGGATATTTAAGTATAATGCTTATCTGCTGGATATGGACTGATTTAAACTGTTTCAGACCTTAGAGAATACCTCAAAAGAGATTTTCAGACATGTTATTATTTTCCAAATCCTTAATCTGATGATTCAGATATAGAATTGACTTTCTGTATCTCAGTGACTCTCTACTGACCAAATGAGTGTGAACTAGTGGATTTCAATCTAAAACAAATATCCCCAATATAAATATATACTATTGATATATGAATGCTATATTTACATATATGTATTTATGTATAGTATAATTTTTGTAACACCGACATTGACAGACTTTTGCCAACTTAATTTCCACATAGGTAAAAAATTCTCCTTTAAAGTAATTGAAAGTTTTTTACTCCTTGTTATAAAAAATAGTCACAAAAGCTAGAAAAGGAAATTTGCCTTGAGTGTGGCAGACCCACATTTTGATCCCTGGTTCCCTGTACTTTTCTTCAAGAACTGCCAGGAGTTTTCCTTGAGCTCAGAGCCTGGAGTAAGCCCTGAGTATGGCCATATGTGGCCCCCAAATAAAGAAAAACATATTTTTCTTTTTGGGTCACACCCAATGATGCATATGGGTTAGTCCTGGCTCATGCACTCAGGAATCACTCCTAGCCGTGCTTGAGGGACCATATGGGATGCAGGGAATTGAACCCAGGTTGGCCACATGCAAGGCAAATGCCCTACCCGCTGTGCTATCACTCCAGCCCCAAGAAAAACATATTTAATCACCAGTTTAAGATTTTAAAAGCTCTGAATCTACAAGAATACTGTCATTATAAAAGCTAAGTCCTACGAAAAATCACCATAAAATAAGAAGGAAACTATGAAATAGTTTTCCATCCAATTTAAAATTTTTCTTTTAATTTTTATTAAGTCATTGAGATTTACAAAATTGTTCATGATATAATTGCTTGATGCAGACAATATCCCAACACTAATTCCACAGCCAGTGTCTCTTCCCTCCACCAATGTCTCTAGATTCCCTTTAACCTCCTATCTTTGCAGGCATATAACAAATGTATTTCATATTACTGCTCGTGCTCCAATAGAACTTAAAGGATTGGTAAATGGAGTTATCGAAAAAGAAATCAATATATCAATCTATTCTGTTGATTAAGTGATTTAATTAGCATAAATAAGACAATGATTCATTATTGAAAACATGTAAAATCTCTTAACAAGCTAGGAGCAAACATAACTTTCTTAAACTACTAGATGGCAAACATATGCACCATCATTGAGTGCATACTTAATGACACATGTTGGAAAGTTTGTCCTGTCCTTTAGTGAATTTCTTTAAGTAAAGAAAACCAGATTTTATTTGGAAGTTTTGAGGAAAGTTGTATTCATAATTCAAGGATAAAATCAGTTCAATCTACAACAAACTGAGGAACTCAGACAGAACAAGTTCTACTCCTATGAACCCATTGAGTGAGGACTTAAGACTTCCATTTAGAGAAACATTTTTTAACACTTCTTGCAAAATTGCTTTCAAGGCTATGAATTCCCTAATCTGTTGTCTGTCCATGAAGCTAGTTCCTTCAAACCTGATTATAATCTAGCTGGATATAGAAGTCTGTGTGAGGTATAAATTTCATTGACTTTTTGTGCTGTATCCCACATTATTCTTCTGGCTCACAGAATTTCATTTAATATTTTGTACACCTTAAGGAATTTCCTTTGTATTTAAGTTCCTTTTTTGTCTTCCTGCTTTTTGTACTCTTTCTCTAAATTTGGATCTTGTCATTTTAAATTCAATGTGCCTTTGAATTTTCTTAGTTGAGTCTTTTTCACTGGGACCCATTTGGCCTCTAGATCTTGGTGCCTCTAATCTTCAATTCTGGGAAATTCTTATCAATAAATTCTTTACGGATATATTCATCCCACTTACCATCCTGTTTTATGGGATGCCAATGATTCCTATATTGTTCCTCTTGAGAGCATGAGATCGCATAGTTCTTTGGTATGATATGCTGTTCATTTTTTTGCATCAATAAATCAATAAAACTATCTATGATGACTTTTGTTTTTCCAACTTTTGCTGTTTCCTAGTGGTTTCCTTCTCATTTGGGAGGTACTTGATCTTTTCCTCAGCTTTTTTTTATACTGCTATTTGGATCCCCTAGTGATTTTTTTTTAATATCACCTACTATGCTTTTCATTTTTGTAATTTTGACTGTAGTCATTTTTTTTTCAATTCAACCCTTATACTGTCCTTTACTTTGCTAACTACTGGTGTTATTATTTCTTTAAACTTGTTGAACAACCTCATTGTAGTGTCAATAAAGACATTGTCTGATGATTTACTGGAGCTGTTTGTGTCTTTGGTGATACTGTTTACAGTCATTAAGGTTGGTGGATTTCTTTATATTTTTTCAATTGGTTCTCTAGTATTCATTCTGTCCTGGGAAGTGAGTCTTTGTAGTTAGACACCCTGGAAGATGCTGATGGTTTAAGTTGAAGTTGCCTTCCTTCTTCTCAACCCATCTTCACCAAATGACAAGAAAATAACTGTGAGCAGCATATAATTTGTTGAGTAGATCTGTATTCAGAAGCTGTAGTGTGGGTTCATGTATATGATGCAGGTTGGGTATGAAGGCTGCTGGGACCTAGCCAGAGGGAGGTGTTCTAACTCCTATTTCATATTAGGTCCAAGGACATCCATTGGAGGCAAGCCTCACCTGCAGTGGTGAAAAAGTTGACAGAGATGATGCAATTTTTATCAGGGTATCAGGATTTACAGTACTGTTGTTGATCGAGTTTTTTAATGTGATGTTTACAAACACCAGCAGAATGCCATCTTCCTTCCACATATGTCCCAAGCTCTTTCTTGGTAAGCTAATTTTTGGAGATCAACTCTCAAATTCTGTTGTCTTTGCCCATTTGTTACCCCCTCACTATAGTATATGTACATATATATGTGTGTATAAGTATACATACATGTACAAATATAATATGATTCAGTTACATTTATATGTACAATTGTAATGTGCATATATATAGACACTATACATATGTATAAATAACTGAGTTCTGTAACTCCCCCTCTCCTTCTTACTAACTTTATTCATCATGATGCCCTTTAGTTCTATTTACATAGCAGTAAGTTGCATGATTTTATCTTTTTTTATTGCCACATAGTATACTCTATAGTTTATGTATGCTTATCATAATTCCTTTATTCAGATCTGTTTTTAGACTCTTGAGTTGTTTCCTGCCACTGATTCTAAAATATTGTGTATAGTATTGTAATGAATATAGGAACACAAATATATTTTCGAAATGCAACTTTGTGTTCCTTATGAGAAGTAGATCTTAATTTTATCTTTAAAATGTGATTATCACTATTCTGCATTGTAAAATTACTTAATAAACATTATAATCTTCCATCTTTCAACAAGCAAGAAAATATTTACTTCAAGAATTATAATGTATTCTTTGGGTTTTTGCCAAGATAATTAAGAGAACAAAAGCAAAATAATTCCTAAAACTTGGGAAATAGAATTCTTTCCATTAGTGAAAGAAAGCTCTACCAATTGTTCTGCATACATATCTGTATCATTGTAAATTTCTCATACTCAACTAAATTTCCTCTCTTGGATTTGTATTTTCCAAGACTCTGCTTCATAGTAAAATAAGACAATTTTAAAATCTAAAAATAACTTTCTGGGGCTGGAGCAATAGCACAGCGGGTAGGGCGTTTGCCTTGCATGCAGTCGACCTGGGTTTGATTCCCAGCATCCCATATGGTCTCCTGAGCACCACCAGGAGTAATTCCTGAGTGCAGAGCCAGGAGTAACCCCTGTGCATCGCCGGGTGTGACCCAAAAAGCAAAAAATAAATAAATAAATAAAAATAACTTTCTAATCTACAGCTAAAACAAGTTTTTTGTTTAATATTATTCTTAGATTCCCACCAGTGCTGCTTTGATCTTGAGGTACCATAATATCAAATTGAATGCATATGTAGGTGTGTGCATTTGTAACAAAAAAGAGTTCTTGTAGAAAAATATTAAATAAAAATTAAAAGTCGATCACCCAATTACCACAGAACTATTAATCTTTCTGGATAAAGAATAAAAATTATTGGTCTTGCTAATGATAAACTTTATGGAAGTTTCAATTGCTGCTTAATGGAATTACTGTTACATACACATATATAAACATCTCCAAGAGAAGTCATATAATGGAAAAAAGAATAGAGATATAAAATTATAAAGTTATACCTTGAAAAAATATTCAAACACCTCCTCAAAATCATGCAACTCTCGTCTATGATTTGCTGAGAGATTGTGCTATCAGGATTATACCATTTTTCTGACAATATTCAACATAATCATTAAAGCTATGTCTGAAAAATTGTATCTTATAGTCTTTTTATGAATAAACTGAAGCTCACATAACTTAATTAACTTACTAAAGATAATGCACTAGTGACATAATTGTGATTCAACTCTAGTCATTTTGATACAAATTTTTTGTTGTAAAACTGCAACATATTATTACAGACTTAGAATATAAATTCAAGGATATGATTGGCAGTTACTATGACAGCTACCCGATATAACGAAAGTATTTTTATTAAATTAACAATCACTTGTGTATTATATTAAGTCATAGATAATAGTTAATTAGCTATATGTTAATAATTTTTAAATATTCATATGTTCATTTGAGTTTAATGTCTTGTAAATGTACAGGTTAAATTCTAAGATATATATTTTTCCTATATCACTAAGAATACCTTCCCTAACGCTCTAAAAATTAGCTTATTCTAATTCTACATTGATCTTTAATTTAAGGCAGATAAAATATCTAAATGAGTCTAAGTTAATCACATGAACCCTTTAAAAGCAGATTATTTTACCTGGTCAGTAGTAGAAGAGATTATCAGAGATGAAAATTATGAGAACAATTCTATCTGCCATTGCTACCTTGAATATATAACAGGGAATAGTACTAAGAAAGTGGATGATATTTAGTAGTCAAGAATTTACCCTTCCACCCTCCGATATAAGGTAACAGAGATGAGACCTAAGAACCAAATTCTTGAAACAAGAATGAGCATAGAACATTTTCTTTTTTCCTCACAGCCTTCAGATAAGAACTTAGTTCAATCATTTTATTGACATTTCTCTTGTGTGATATGAATAAAAGTTAGGTCAGTCATGACAAAGTTATGGCTCAAAAAATAAGTATTGATTAAATGTAATTTTAAGTTGCTAAATTTGTCACAGTGTTTTACACAGTATTCAATTTAATATACTCCTCATTACGGTATTATGATATTGCATATAGTACTTATTATGTGTCTTGATTTTGCGAACAGTCTATTAGATTTCTCTATGCCATTGTTCCATTCATGGAGTACATCACAATCTATCAAGGGAATTCATTTTCTGCCAGTATGCATTTGTGAATATGGCCTGGTAATTTTAGGATCAAAAAAAAGGAAAGAAATGCATATATTTTTAACTCATCAAATTTCTCTAAGTAGATTTTTTCTTTTAATTATATTTATAACAAATACTTGTATACATTAGATAAGCTTTTTACAAGGTTTCTTCAGTCATTGCACATATGCTGCCCAAGCCCAAGTGCTGCCTATACACATGTGCTACTGCTGAACGCATGTGTTACCTGAGCATGTGTCCCCTTCAACTCCCCTTTGAGATGTGTAATTTCACTTATTTATATTAACTGTTGGAATTTGTACTGGGGCTTCTTCTCCACTTTGGAGAAGCCCAATTTCTCTCTCTCTCACTCTCTCTCTTTCTCTGTCTTTCTCTCTCTCTCTGTGTCCCCTCCCCTCTCCCCAACCAAATAAAATCTGTTATACTTCACTACTTGACTTCTCCTGAAATCCTTTTTTGAGAGAAAGGCGAGCACCTGAAAGGTCTGTGTAGATCTAAGTCAGAATTTCCTTTCCTGCAAGGAGCAAGGCTCATAGTCCTAGGTTTTCCCAGCCATTCTTGGGTGACAGAGGTGGATCACTACTTCACATGGGTCACTTGGAGACTCCACTGGCATCATTAAGTGGTGACCTTGAAGGGATGATGATAATGATAATGCAGAGAAAAACACCATGATGGAGTGCAAACTCCTCTGAATGTATGCTTTTGGGTAAAATCTCTATTGGGAGGAATGTGCTGTTTAATCTCGGTGTGAATGTGTGATCTCCATGACAAGGCACTGTCTATCTTGTAGTGGTAGTCAACTGTACCACTGACCACAGTGAGAGGGACAGAAAGAAATCGACAGGTGTTTAAGAACTAAGATTCTGGCCGAACTCTGACTTGGATCAACCTTCATAGGAACATCTGTTCTCGGTCCAACAAAGGGTATTATCTGGGAACTGAAACGTTAATGAGGACAGCTTGCAGACTTAAATCTAAGCAAACTATGACAGACTGAAAGGACAACTGAAAGATGTAGCAAATTAGCAAGGCAGAACTTTTCCTTTTGTGGTGCAGAAGCAAAGTCTCCCAAAGTCACACCACTCTCGGTTATGCTCCTCATATAACTATGGTCTTGTTTGAGGCCAGGTTAGCCCCCAAGGATGCTTGTGGTGCATTCATGTAGATGTCCAATCCAGTGACTCTCACAGTTTTTAGGAATCCTTGACACTGCATAGGGTGGCATCCTCTCCTGCAACTTTTAGGGTTTACATGCCAGGTTCTGTCCTCTTCTTCAACTTTTAGGAAATCTTCTCCTGTAAGTGACTGAAGACTCCTCCTTGTATGAGTTATGGAGTATAATGGAAGATTATATCAGAGATATATGTAAGAAGGGGTTAAAATCTCCTCGGGAGAAATTAAATAGATCTTGAGGAAGAGAATGCCAAAGACAACTTTTTCTAGGTTTTCTTCTCCATCGGTTGTTGCTGCTCAGAATTAAGGAGGGTTAACCCTCAATTCCTAAATGCTCTCCATTGAGGGTGTTTGGGAAAGACCCTGGCAGTTTCAGAGGCTCAACTATCCTTCAGAACTGTGTTAAATATCCAAATCTCATCCCTCCCTTCCAAGAGGAATACAGGAATCTTATTTATTGTCTGTTTGTTAATGAGTAAACTACTGATAACAGACTGAAAAAATGGCCATTTTAAAACAACCTCTGCTACAGAGAACCATTTTGACATTAATGGTTTATGAAAACTAAGAATTGGGAGAAAAATGTGGAAAATGATTCTAGTCAGATTTTTTTCAAATATTTGTTAATTAGTCTGCCCAGTACATGAAAATCTTGGTATTATTAAGATAAATGTATTCCATGTAAGCTTAGCCACCAGATATTAAAACTAGCCTTTACCTTAAGAGAACTTTATTCAAGAACTGAAATCCTTGCTATTTCATGGTAATTTATGTCTTTCAATCCCTTATATATCTGTGCTTTTCCTAAGAAGCAATGTTTTATGGATAAAACTCTTAGACAAGTATGTTCTGGTTACTTCCTAATTTGTTGAAAGATCTTTAATTGTAACCATCCTAAAACCTTTTGCACATGTATAGAACCAATCAGATGTTTTAAAAAGAGCAATGCAGAACACAATTTTGTCACGCTAAAAGACTGATTAGCAACTTGATTCCAAATTTCTTGGGAGATCAAAAGCTTTCATTCCTCTCAGAGAGCCCGGCAAGCTACCGAGAGTCACCCCCTCTTAACCCCGCATGGCAGAGCCTGGCAAGCTACCCATGGCATATTAGATATGCCAAAAAAGGTAACAACAATGGACCTCATTTTCTGACACCAAGAGAGCCACAAATACGGCAGCATTAAGAAGGATGAGCAAGGAGAGACTGATAAAATCTCAGGGACGAACTAGACTGACAAAACGAAGAAAGATTAAAATGACTGTCTGTACTTTCAGCGCATGTACGTTGGCATTGTAAGCATCCATCGAAGACCTAATGGTGCAAGCACAGAAGATCAAGGACCACTCATTGGTCTGATGGAAACGAGAAGACATCGATCACATCAAGCCATTTTCGACACTGAAGAAAAACTGTTCCTCAGAACATGTGACAACAGAGGCATTGGTGGCGTCAGTGTCGTTTAACTTGACAAGTTCAACATGAACTTGCCCATGAGCATTGATTAATTCTAATGCCTAGCAACCTGAATCGGATGATTATGCTTGAATAGATGTGGCTCACTGCTGGCAGTTTCCAAATTTGTCATCTACGCACCAGCATACAACTATGATGAAGAAATTGAGAAGTTCTACATGGAGCTGGAGAAATTCTACAAAGAAGACCATACCTTCTATAAGGTCATTGTTGGTGATATTAATGCCAAGGTAGTACCAAGAAGGTTGCCCAAAGAACTCCTCATTGGGACCCATGGCCTAGAATGGAACGAACAGTGTGAGAGACTGAGTTCATCATGTTGACCAAGACCATCCATGATAACTCACAGTTCCAGAATGCCAAATCTAAATGTAGGACGTGGGACTCTCCCGGTGGACAGTTCCACGATGAAATTGACCACATTATATTCAATCAAAGGTTTTGCCTGACTGATGTCTCTGATGTCCCAAAATTCCGAATGGTATCGGACCACCGTCTCCTTCGTGCAAAATTCTACTTCACAGAGTGGGGAGAAAGGTCTGCAAAGTTTAAGAAGAGAACTCCCAGAATGACCAATAACTTGGAGCTCTTTGGCACCATTGTGGCAACGTGGGAAGATGCCGTTGTTGACAACATTGATGAGGAATATGATTGACTGGTATAGCACATCCATGATTGCGCAAAGAATGCCAAGAGTCGGAAACCCACAAACAGACTCCTGCCTTCGGAAACTCTCAAGCTTGTTCACTAACGTGGGTTGGCAAGAACCTCAGGATGCCACAAGGTAATGTCAAAGCTCTCAAAGCTGTGTAGAGAAGCAATAAAGGAAGACCTTAAAGAGAGAAGAGCAACTGTCTTGGTCAATACGGCAGGAACCGGGAAAAGTATTTGCAATGCTCGCGAACTACAAGACCAAGATGACTGCCCTCTGATGTCCTGATGGATCTATCACATTTTCCAGAAGGGCAATGGAGAGGATTGTTCAAGACTTCTATTCAGATCTCTTTGACAGCCATGTTCACCTGCCCACATATCAAATTCCGCAGGATGGATATGTCTTTCCCAACGTCCTCCCTTCCAAAGTCCGACACTATTTCATTAGTAAAGATGCGTACAGCAGCCAGTCCAGACAAGGTTAGACCCGAACACCTGAAGAATCTGCTGCCAATACTCATCAATACACTGACTTGGCTCTTCACACGCTACCTGTCTGAATGCAAGGTTCTGTCCCAATGGTAAACTAGCAGGACCATTCGGTTGTACAAGAAGGGAGACATCCAAGACATCAGCAATTATTGCCCAATCTTCCTGCTGTCTGTCGTCTACAAGTTGTTCACTCGAGTCATCCTGAATAGAATTGACAGAACACCAAATGAAAGACAACCATGTGAGCAAGCCGGGTTCCGAAAAGGATTCAGCATGATTGACCATATCCACACAGTGACCAAGCTCATTGAAGTTTTGTGAGAGTTCGAGATGCTGTTCTGTCTAACGTTAATTGATTTAAAGAAAGCCTTTGATTCTGTTGAGTCTGAAGTGGTCATCGAAGCCCTAGCCAAACAGGGCATTCAAACTCAGTACATCAAGATCCTCCACAAGCTGTATCACAGATTCACCACCAGGATCTCAACATTCTTGAAGAGATCATAGATGTAAAGAGAAGGGTTCGGCAGGGTGATAGCATTTCATTGAAACTCTTCAGTGCTACCCTCAAGAACACTAGGTGATGACTGGAATGGGAAGGAATAGGAGTGAAGATAGACAGTTGACAACTATACCACCTCTGCTTCGCTGATGACATTGTTCTAATAACACCAAATATTAGCCAAGCGGCACACATGCTGGCCGACTTTGACTGTGAGTGTGGAAAGGTCAGACTTCAGCTGAATTTCACCAGAACAATGTCCATGAAAAATGAACTAGTCTCTTGTTCCATTTATTCTCAATGTAATGAACATCTCTGAATGCAGCAGGTTTGTGTATCTGGGCCAAGAACTCAACATGAGGAATGACTTGGCACCAGAACTGCGCAGGAGGAAGAGGGCAGCGTGGAATGCCTTCAAGAGCATTGGAGAAGTGGTTAAGAGAACGAAGAACCTCCAGATCCAGGCACATCTTTTTGACTCCACCATTCTTCCTGCACTAACATACTCCTCAGAAACCTGGGCCCTATGAAAACAGGTTGAGAACACTATTCAGGTATCCTACAGAGAAATAGAAAGAGTTATGCTTGGAGTATCACATTTCACTCAAGTGAGAAAAGGAATCTGAGTTCAGACCTCCGATGATGATCAAGAATCAGGATGCAGTCTCGTTTACCAAGGCATTGAAAATCAGATGTGCTGGACACGTAATGCGATTTAGAAATGACCGCTGGTCCACTGTTAACAACTGGATTTCACGGAATGTCAAAAGACCGCATGGCTGCCTACTTACGAGATGGTCAGACTTCTTCGTCAGAAGCCTGAATGAATGGTTTAAGCCTCTTTCTCTTCCTGGAGTGAGCAGATAACTTTGGTCTACACTAGCCTGCAACAGGGACGAATGTATACGTTATTGGCTCCCGCCCGAGCAAATCGAAGATCAACGTGATGACTAGTGATACAAGTGATATTCCACATATTAGCTGTCATCGTATGTCTCTCCCTCTCTTTCTGACTAATTCTCTTAACATGATACTCTCCATTTCTATCCACTTATATGCAAAGTTCATAATTTCATCTTTCTAACAACTGCATAGTATTCCATTATGTAGATGCACCAAAGTTTTTTTTTTTGCAACAAAGTTTCTTTAACTAGTCGTCTGTTCTTGGGCAGCATACACGTGCAGATCATATTTCTACAGTGTTTTTTGAATCTCCAGGATATATTCCCAGAAGTGTTATTGCTGAGTCATATGGGAGCTCAATTTCTAGTTTTTGGAGCAATGTCATTATGTTTTCCAAAAAGTCTGGACTAGTCAACATTCCTACCAACAATGAGTGAGAGTCCCTTTCTCTTCGCATCAAACCACGAATTTCTTGTTGCACTCAAAGTTCAGAATTAACTAAGTATACTTTTAATCCGGACAAGTGCATCAGGTAATTTAGAAACAAGGGAATGTTGTTTTTTTTTGCTCACCCAAATAAAGAAATACACCAGATAAAATTCAGCCTGGTAGTTTTGTATTTCTCAAAACTTTGAAGGCTGGATCCCCTTCAGATCAATTATTTCCTAGATGGAAAGCAACTTACCAAGTTATCCTGAGAATTCCCACCCACGGCTGGGAAACTTAATGGAATGTCTAGTGCCGTTCATCTTTCCTCAATACACCAGTGCCATGAACACCAAGCAGTGACAAGACAGTGATGGAATGATTCCATTTATTTTGTGAATGCATCGAAGACCTAAGACTTCTTTTTAAGAAGAACTAAGGAATACTTATCTAAAAGCTAAGTATCATGTCTCTTTATCTAAAACTGCTCCTAATAATTATTGGCATGTAACCAACAGAAATAGGAACGAACAGATTTCTTCAGTAGGCTCAGCAATACAGGAAAGAACGAAATCAAAGTGCATGATGGGTATGTAGGCTTAGACCCTTACCTACCACAGTGGGGTTGCCCTGGTAGGTGTCAACATTTCTAGTAAAAGATTAATCAACTGTTCAGAAGCTCCTGCATCTTCACAAGAAATTTTTTTTCTTTAAGCATCTCTATCACCAGGTCCAATATAAGCAAATGGCCTGATTATGGAATATACCCTCCATTATAAATTAGAAAACCTGGGCACAGTAAGTTATTTTCTATCAAACAAACTCATGGGTGAATAAATTATTACTTTTTATTCTTACAATAATAGTAATATGTGTATCTCTATGTTGCTTTAGTTTTTGTTTTTCAACTTTTCTTACCATCAGGAGTGTTTTCTAAAGCTGCAAACCATTTAATAGGCAAATGGGCAAACTTTCTCTCTCTCTCTCTCTCTCTCTCTCTCTCTCTCTCCCATTTCTTAAAATTTCCAAATAAAATCTATTATTATGTCCTTCTATACCATTATTGAATTTATATTTAGTAGTTGTTACTTTAGTAGAAAACAGATTTTTCCTGCGCTGGTGGGTTCTTGAGTATTGTATGAAATAGTTACATACAAAACTCTGAAGATTGAAAGTTAGTTCATTGTACAAAAAAAGTAGATGTTTCCAGGTCCCTTCCCAGACATTCAGGGTCTCTCATTTATCCTTAAATGATGACCAGGTTCTGTTCCTGCACTGCCCAGTTCTGTGAATGACTTCCCTATGCTGTCCCACAAAGTATACTTGCCTCCTGTGAGCATAGTCACTGGTCCTGTCTCATGCTACTCTCTATCTTATGTATGCTTTCTCAAGTCTCCAGCCACAGCCATGCGTGCTTTTGCAAGACCCCTATGTTCTATACCTTTGCTGGGCTCCTTGGCTGAACCCCAACAGTTCCTGTTGTCAAGTCTCGGGATTCCTACTCTCTGGCCGCAGCCACAGGATCATAGGTGAGTCCCTTGCACTTTATCCCCTATTGGGTATCCAAGCTCAGTCTACGTTCTTCCCTGTCTGACCCAGAATTATCTGCCTTTTCCATGTCCAGGCTCATGCAGCCCTACCTGACCTGGAGTCACATTAGAGAGGTGAGTTCAGGGAATGTGTGCTCCAAAAATGAAGAGGTGAAGGAAGCTAGCACTTGGGACCTCCATTTGTCTGTAGCAAAGCCTCAGTTCCAGCTCTCACATTCTACATTCCGTCATTGTTGGCTATCAGTTCCGTGGGCAGAGATTTAAACTAACCTGTCGTTCTATACCTCAGTTCCTGCTGTGACATTATCACCACAAACCACATGTGATAAACATTTTTTAAATGGCAAAATGATCAATATCTAAAGGAAATAGGCAACAAAGAATCTGAGAATTGGTTTTTAGCAAGAAATATACCACTTGAGGGGGGTGGGGCATAGAAGGGAGAGGGCAAGGTCTATGATAAAGGGAAAAATTCAACCAGTAGGAGGAGAGAGCGACAGTCTCCTTCCCCTGTGCCTGGCTGTCTTTACCGGGGCCCTCGGAGGGGGGCAGGTTGAGTTTCCGTCCCCTCCCTGAGCAGAGTTCGGGCAGCCAAAGACCTCTGAAATCCAGCCACAGCCATACTCAGGGCCACTCTACACATGATCCCACAAGCCTCATGCATGAAGGAACCGGCAGAGGAACCCAGGTGTGTGGGACCCGGGACTGAGATCTCCAAGCCTACTTAGATCAGGACTGGGCCTCCTCCACCCAGATCCCCAATTTTCCAGTAGCTAGGCAATCACAACCACAAACTGCCCCCAGCGGCATGTAATCCCATCAACGGCCAAGATCCAGAGACTATAAAACAAAGCTCCCGGAAGCGTGCAGCCACAAATGCGACTGCATTGCCCCTTATTGTCTATTTCTCCCTCTCGGAGAACCCAGCAATCTACCAAGAGTATCCTGCCTGCACGGCAGAGCCTGGAAAGTTCCCCGTGGCATATTCAATATGCAAAAACAGTAACAATGATGGGTCTCATTTCCCTGACCCTGCAAGAGCCTCCAATGTGGCTCTGTTGGGAAGGAAGAGTAAAGAGAGGCTGCTAAAATCTCAGGATTAGGACAAAGGGAGATGTTAGTGGTGCCTGCTAGAGCAAATTAATGAACAACTTGATGACAGTGATATAGTGACAGGAGGAGGTAGTGATGAAAGGTGGTAAAATGTTATGTACAAAACCCTATTAGCAACTGTGCTGTAAACCAGTGCGGTCACATATACACACATGTATATACACACACACATATATATATACATACATATATGCATATATATATCTTATAAAAGAAGACTGGTGGGTGGGAGGTAAATGGGGCTGAGGGGGTAAAATAGGACACTGGTGGAGGTGTCGGTTTTGAAATATTGTATACCTCAAACACAATAATGAAAAACTCTGTAATTTCACAGTGACTAAATTAAAAAAACATAAAATTATAATTAATTAGGAGTATCATTATGTCTAATAATAAAATTAGAATGACGATTGTACCAAGTTTTGTTTTGCTTTGCTTTATGGAGGATGGGCACACCCAGACATGCTCAGTCAGCGATTATTCCTGGTTCTACATTAAGTAGTTACTCCTGGAAGTGCACAGGGGACCATATAGGGCACTGGGATAGAAACCAGGAATGCCATATGCAAGTCCAGGGCCCTACCCACTATACTATCTCCCCAAATCCTATGCTTTATGAGTTATATAAGAAATGATGTCTGATAAAAAATTGGACAATTTTGGCTTTATGCCAATGTAATTTATGTTTTATTTAAATTTTATACTTGGGCCTTGCTGTTTTACATGATTAGATATTTTGAAGGTAAGATAATATCACAACTCTCAAAATATATGTTATCAGTGATAGAATGTATGTTTCTTATGTATGGTGCCCAGGGGTGATACAGGGTACTAAAATGCATGAATACATCATAAATAAGTAAATACATTTCAAACATATGCTTAGGAGATACAGTGGGTATATCAGTAGTAACAAAAGGCAAGAAATGCTTCAGAAATACTGGGGCAGTTTTTAAAAATTATGAAGCTTTGAATTGTACTTCAACTCTTCTGATTGAATTAGGGTTTTATAAATATGTATAGTGATAATGTCAGAGTTTGAGCAAATATTTTTATTAATAATTTTTTATTTTAGCTTATATAACTTTGTTATGAATGTTAATGTTTTCATTTTGATGCACAAATGTACTGTACCTTTTCCACTACCAATGTGCCCTAAACTCTTCACTACTTCACTCTTCACTACTGTCCTTGTATCACAACTATTTCACCGCTTCTGTCTCCTCTACCTTTTCTCTTATTGCTTGATAATCTCAATTTTGTAATCCAGGACTAAAGATTTGCTTTCAGTTGATCCTTTTTATTTTCTTGTTTTGTTTCTCTATATGCAAGAGATGAGAAAGATCATATTGCATTGTCTTCCTGCCTCTGACTTAATTATGGTTAGCATGTTGCCCTCCAGTACCATCCAAGTTTCAGTGTAAGATTTCATCTTTTCTTATAGCTGTATAGTATTCACTTGTGTATATATAATACAACATTTTATAAATACATAGATCCATGAAAAATTGTTTGTTGTATTATCTGTTCTGGGAACTAAGAGAAAATTTCTATTTTAACGTGGAATCTGATTAAATATTACCAAAAATATTATCGAAGGAATGAATATACATTACAAGGTACCCACTTTTATGTTTATGCTCCTAACCAAAAATAGTACCTAATGTCCTACCTGTGTTCACTTGAAAGAATTCTTGCAATACTAGAAAATTCAAATAGAATTTTCCCATAAGCACTTGCGTTATTTAAGGTCTAGAATAAAATCTAGTGAGCATAGTACTATTTCATTTAACAGTATTAACTCTAAAAGGGAACCAAGTTCAATTAGAATAATACAATAGAAGGAGATTATTGAATACAATCTCTGAGTAATGCTCAAAAACATTAGAAGTATATTTCCAGTATTTTGTGGCTCTAGTCATGGGGAAGATTATTAATTTTCCTCTGGGAAACTATTTCTAAAAAGTGTTCACTATACTAGTCAGGGTGTCTTACTTTTCAATTGAACCACAAAAGTAAACAGTTGGCTCATATTTTCTGAAATTTTCAGTTCTCAGGTCATGACATGGCTTTAGTCAAATAAATTAATCAGGCTACAGTTTGAAGCTCTATGACAATTCTCAGCCTTTTCTTTTCCTTTACTGACCTGTGTCTTTTGACCTGCATCACTCAAAGATTTAGAATAAGAAGAAATCTTAAAATTTTATCTTCGAACATTTTCCTGCCTCTACAGTCATCAGAAAGGTAATAGCTACCGGTAACAGTTATGTTGCAAAGAATTTACAGTTGGGGCTGGTGATTTAGTTTGGTGATAGAAACCTTTCTTATATAGTCGCCAGAAATGCAATAGCTACTGGTAACTGTTATGTTGGAAAAAATTTACAGCTGAGAATGGTGATCAAGCTTCATGGCAGAAAACTTTTTTTTTCATTTTCTTCCTGGGTTTGAAACCAACACTACAAAAGAAACTTGATAGAATTTATAGGTGACTGTGGAGCCATGTTTTGAAGAAAAGACCTACTTTTATTGCAATCATGAAAGGTGGTTAGGTTCAGAAGAGACAAGATAACATTGTAATCTGAAAACATTTTCCTTTGTGCTGAATTTTTTCATAAATGATTATCATCAAAAGTTAATCATAATTATTTTGTGCCATAGTCATCAGAGTAAAGTTATAGAAAAAAAAGTTAAAATTTAATTACATTATAGTTAACATTTTAAGATCAATTATTATCTTAGAAAATTGTACTGTTAAGTTAATCACATTATTCGAAATCATTAAACCGAAAATTACAATTCAGCTTCACTAATAGCACATATTTAAGAGTAGTTATTACATTTAAGATAATTATTTATAGGAAACAGAGAGAGAGAACAGGAAGTATGATCTTGCATGTGTCTGATCATGGTATAATCCCCATCATTATATATACACACACACACTCAAACACACACACATATATATATACACATACACACACATATATATATCACTTGTCATCCCATTATTCACTGATTTGCTCGAGTAGGCGCCAGTAACATCTCCATTGGTCCATGTCACTTGCTAGTGTAGCCCAATGGCATCTGCTCGCTCGGGGAACATGAAGCGCCTCAAACCATTTATTCAGGGTCTTGGTGAAGAAGTCTGACCATTTTGTAGGGCAGCCACATAGTCTTTTAACGTCTCGTGGGATTCAGTCAGTAATAGTTCTAGTCCAGCGATCATCTCTGAATTGCATTACGTGTCCAGCCCATCTGATTTTCGACACCTTGGCAAACGAGACAGCGTCCCTGATTCTTTTTTAAATTTAATTAATTTATTTTTTATTAGTGAATCACCATGAGGGTTCAGTTACATATTTACACATTTTCATGCTTGTGTTTTCTTCATACAATGTTTGAGAACCCGTCCCTCGATCAGTGTCCATTCTCCACCACCAAAAAACCTAGTATCTCTCCCACCCCCCAATCCCATCTCCCCCACACCCCACCCTGCCTCTGTGGCAGAGTATTACCTTTTGTTCTCTCTATCCAACTGGGTGTTGTGGTTTGCAATAGGGGTATAGAGTGGCCATTGTGTTCAGTTTCTAGTCTACTTTCAGCATGCATCTCCCTTCCCATGAGTGGTCTCCAACCACATTTTACTTGGTGTTCCCTTCCCTGATTTTTGACCATCAATGGAGGTTGGAACTCTGGATTCCTTCTCTCACTTGAATGAACCGTGATATTCCAAGCATAGCTCTTTTGATTCTTCTTTGGGATAGATACCCAAAGAGCATTCTCATCCTGTTTTTGTAGGGCCCAGGTTTCTGAGGCTTATGTTAGTGCAGGAAGAATGGTGGAGTTGCAAAGTCGTGCCCAGAGCCAGAAGTACTTCATCCTCTTAACCACTTCTTCGACACTCTTAAAGGCAGCCCACTCTGCTCTCTTGTTGAGTTCTTGACCTAGGTACACATAACTTTTGCATTTGGAGATGTTTATTCTGTTAAGGGCAAATGGAACATCAGGAACGAGTTTGTTTCTCATGAACATTGTGAGATTCAGCTGCAGTCTGACCTTTCCACACTCACGGTTGAAGTCGGCCAGCATTTGTGCCACTTGGCTGATATTTGGTTTTATTAGAACAATGTATCAGTGAAGTGGAGGTGGTGTAGTTGCTGACCATCTATCTTAACTCCCATTCCTTCCCATCCCAGTCATCGCATGAAGTTCTTGAGGGTGACACTGAAGAGTATTGGTGAAATGGCGTCGCCCTGCTGAACCCCTCACTTTATGTCGATAAACACTTCTTTGTAGAATGGTGAGGTCCTGGTGGTGAATCTATAATACAGCTTACGAAGGATCTTGATGTACTGAGTTTGAACTCCCTGTTTGGCTAGGGTTTCAATGACCGCTTCAGCCTCAACAGAATCAAAGGCCTTCTTTAAATCAATGAACATTAGAGTGGCATCTTGAATTCTCGCAAAACATCAATGAACTTTATCACTGTGTGGATTTGGTCGATCATGCTGAATCCTTTTTTGGAACCTGGCTTGCCCCATGGTTGTCCTTTTTGTCCAGTGTTCTGCCAATCCTAGTCGGATGACTAAAGTGAATAACTTGTAGATGACGGATAACCAAGGCAGATTGGGCGATAGTTGCCAATGTCCTGCATGTATCCCTTATTGTAAATCAGGAGGGTCCTGCTGGTTTTCCATTGGAACGGACCTTGCATTCAGACAGATATCATGTTAAGAGCCTAGCCAGTATATTGTTGAGTACTGGTGGCAGATTCTTCAGGTGTTCGGGTATGACCTTGTCTGGACCGGGTCCTGTACGCTTCTTTACCAACAAAATGGTGTGTCAGATTTCAGAAGGGAGAATGCTGGGAACGACATATCCATCCTACGGAATTTGGTATGTGGGCAGGTGGACATGTCTATCACAGAGATCCGAGTAGAAGTCATGGATAATCTTTTCCATTGCCCTTCTGGAAGATGTGATAGATCCATCAGGATGTCGGAGGGCAGTCATCTTGGTCTTATAGTTGGCAAAGGAAATGCGTTTGTTGCGATTACTTTTCCCATCTCTGCCACATCAGCCAACACTGCTTCTCTTCTCTCTTTGAGGTCTTTCTTTATTACTTCTCTGCACAGCTTTGTGAGCTCAGAACATTAGCTTGTGATTTCCTGAAGCTGACGCCAGACCATGTTGGTGAATGAGCTCTAGAGTTTCCAAAGACAGGTGACTTTTTGTGGCTTTCTCTCTCTCTCTGCATTCCTCACACAATCATGGAGGTGCTGAATCAGTTGATTATATTTCTTTTCAATGTTGTCAATGATAGCATCTTCCCATATTGTTGCAATACTGCCAAAGTGCTCCCAGTTGGTTTTTGTTCTGGAAGTTCTCTTTGCAGCCCTTTCTCCCTGCTCTGTGAAGTACAATTTTGCACCAAGGAGATGGTGGTCTGATCCTGTTTGGAATTTTGGGACAACAGTGACATAGGTCAGGCAAAACCGTTGATTGAATATAATGTGGTCAATTTCGTTGTGGAACTATCTACTGGGAGACTCCCCTGTCCATCGTTTAGATTTGGCCTTCTGCAACTGTGAGCTACCATGGATAGTTTTGGTCGACATGATGAACTCAGACAGTCTCTCTCACCCTGTTCATCCTATTCTAAGCCATAGGTCCCAATGTGGAGTTCTTTGGAAGACATTCTAGTCCTATCTTTGCATTAAAATCACCAACAATGACCTTGTAGAAGGTGTGGTCTTCTTTGTAGAACCTATCCAGTTCTATGTAGAGTGTCTTAATTTCTTCTTCATTGAATTTGGATGTTGGTGCATGGTCGACGAAGATAAAGTACCAGCAATGAGCCACATGTATTCAAACGTAAGTGTCCGATTTGAGTTGTTAGGCATTCAAACAAATCAATGCTCATGGCAAAATTTGTGTTGACAAGGACACTGACACCACCATTGCCTCTACTGTCACATGTTCCAAGGAAGAGTTCTCCAGTGTCGAAATTGGCATGATGTGTTCCATATTTTCTCGCCTCGGTCTATCCAATGACGTCATGCTTGATCTTCCATGCTTGCACCATCAGGTCCTTGATGGATGTTTTTGATACCAGCACACATGCATTAAAAGTGCAAACAGTCATTTTTGTCCTTCATCATTTTGGCAGCCTAGTTCGTCCCTGAGATTTTATCAGCCTCTCCTTGTTTGACCTTCTTAATGCTGTAATATATATATATATTTATATATATAATGTAGCATATATTATATATATATATTCGATTTCTCTGTCTCTCTCAGAGAGCCCTGCAAGCTACCTTGAGTATCTCGCCCACATGGCAGAGCTAGCAAGCTACCCCTAGTGTACTTGATATGTCAAAAACAGTAACAGTAACAAGTCTCTCTTGCAGACATTACTGGTGCCTGCTTGAGCAAATCGATGAGCAATGAGATGACAGTGATAAATGATATATATACAATTATATATATATATATACATATATACACATATGATCCCCTGAGACTGCCAAGAATAATCCCTGAGCTGAGAGACAGTAATATGCTCTGAGTATGTCAAGTGTGGCCCAAAATAAAACAAGACAATAAAGGAAGCTGTTCATTATAAAAACTATGATGCTGAACAAAAAAATTATGACGATTCACTTTGTAAAATGACATAAATAATGTTCATAGCCATTGTCTTGTTCTTGTTAAGCTATCCTCCTTTATCATACAACCATTGAATATCATCCCAATATAGGTTTTAACAACCTATAACTTGTGCACAAAATTTAACTGACAACCTGTGGTTTTCATTGGGAAAGGAACAATATAATACCTATATTAAGTTCATGTATGATTTTGAACCACAAGAGCTGGTATGTTTATTAAATATAAAATACTTCTTTCTAACATATTACTAAGAAAGTTTTCCAAAGGCTGCTTAAAAAGCTAGTTTCCAATCTTTTGCAATCTAAGTTAGAAGGTGTCTGTCATGAAGGCAGGTGGGGTTTTGGTAGGAAATGTTAGTGGGAAGGTTTAAACACTAATGGAGGGAAGTTGACATTGGTGGTGGGATCTCCTGCTGCAATTTTTTATGTCTAAACCTCAAATGTGGATAGCTTTGTAAATCATGGTGCTGAAAAAAATTATTTATCTTGATAAAAACTTAAATAGTACTTGCTAAAATATTTTTAAATAAACAAATTAATTAATTAATTAAAAGTTAGTTAACTGTGGCCTGAACAATAGCTCCGTGAAAAAAACACACCGAATGTAGAATAACAGCAGGCTGTGACAACCAATGTGATACTCTACCAAAAACAAAGGCAATCAGTGATAATATACATGCGATCAAACCCAAGGAGTCTTAAAAATGTCAATTTAAAAATAGTACTATATTGTTGGTATTGTCATTTCTATGGAAACATAAGGCCAACAGCTTGCCATCAGTTTTTTACATTCAAAATTTTCTTTAACTTATATTCTTACTCATTATAAAAGGGGTGATTGAGAAATCCAAAATTTGTTCTTCTCCTTCTGATTTACTTCATTTCACATGATATTCTCTAGTTTCATCCATGTTGCAGCAGTAAACTGCATATTTTCATCTTTTCCTGTGGCTGATTAGAATTCCAGTGTGTACAAATACCATAAATTCTTAATTCATTTAACTGTCATTGAACACTTAGATTGTTTCCATTTAATAGCTATTATAATAGCTCTATAATGAGCACAGGTGTTCATATATATTTAATTTTCTAATTATAATTTTAATATTTTATTAAAGAACTATAATTTACAATGATATTAAAAGTTGAGTTTTAGACATATAATATTTCAACAAAAATCCCACCACCATCGTCAACTTCACTCCACCAGTGTTTCCGTATTTTCTCCACAACCCCAGCCCCCATCCCATCTCCACCTGTCCACTTGACAGGCACATTTCAAAGTTCCAGTTGTTGCAGCTTAGATTACATGTTTTCAGTTTTGTTGAGGCTGTGTTTTGGATATATGGCTATAGCACTCACCCATATCACCAGTATAGGTGAAGCACTGATGCATATTCACCCATTTTCTCCTTTTCTCTTCTTTCCCCTTTGATTTCTTTCTGTATCCTCTATAATCACAGGAGTCAAGGGTGATGTAGGCATCCCCTCATTACTACAATACATTTCCTCATTTCATATTCTATATAACACAGTGAAATGATATCATGCTGTGTTTGTTTTACTTCTTCTGGCTCATTTTACACATGATATATTCCAGGTCCAACCAGGTTGCAGCAAATTTCATGATTACAGGTTTTCTTGCAGCTGCATGGTTTTCCATTGTGTAAGTATGCCACATCTTAATAATCCATGCATCTGTCATAGGACACCTAGGTAGATGAAATGAAATAATTTTATTTGGAGGTAGAGTTGATGGGCCATATGAAAACTCAAATATTCTTTTCTTAATTTTTAAAAATAAATAAATCACTGTCAGAGAGAACTATACAAAGCTGTTCATGATTAGGATTCACTCATAAAGTGTTCTAACACCCATCCCTCCACGAGTGTATATTTACAGCATCAGTATCCCCAGTTTCCCTCCCATCATCCCACTTCCCAGACTGTCAATAATAGGCGCTTTGCTTTACTTCTCTCTCTCTCTCTCTCTCTCTCTCTCTCTCTCTCTCTCTCTCTCTCTCTCTCTCTCTCTCTCTCTCTCTCCCTCTCCCCCATTGGGACATTGTGGTTTGAAATACAGATACTGAAAGGTTGCCAAGAATATCCCTTTACCTACTTTTAACATTCAGTTCTCATCCAACATGATCATTTCCAGCTACTATTGTCATACTGTTCCCTTCTCTATCTTACCAACTCTATTCCCCCTCCATCTATGGTTGATAACAACCATTTACCAGTCCTCCTACCCCCTGATTTCCCTGGACATAGATATATAGATAGATATAGGTCTGTCTATCTATCTATCTATCTATCTATCTATCTATCTATCTATCTATCTATCTATCTATCTATCTATCTATCTAATCTATCTATCTCCTACATATAAATGCAGTAATTCTATGTCTGTCCCTCTCCTTCTGACTCATTTCACTTAGCGTGATACTCTCCATGTACAAACCTTTGTAGAAAAATTTCAATACTTCATTTTCCCTAGCAACTGCATGGCATTTCGTTGTTGTACATGTGCCATAGTTTCTTTATCCATTCGTCTCTTTTCAGGCACTTAAGTTGTTTCCAGATCCTGGCTATTATGAATAGTGCTAAAATGAACAAAGAATGCACATGGTGTTTCTGCTGTCTGTTTTTGCATCCCCAGGGTATATTCCCAGAACTAGTATTGCTGTGTCAAATGAAAGCTCAATTTCTAGATTTTTGAGGAATAGCCATATTATTTTTCCAAAAAGGCTGACTGGTTAGCATCCCCACCAACAATGAAAGAGAGTTCCTTTCTCCCCACATCTGTGTCAGAGTGGTTGCTCTTGTTCTTTTGAATATGTGTTAGTTTCTGTGGTGAGAGATGATATCTCATTGTTATTTTGATTTGCATCTCCCTGATGATTAGTGATGAAGAGTATTTTTTCATGTGATTTTTTACCATTCTGATTTCTTTCTTGAGAAAGTTTCTTTTCATTTCATTCCCCCTTATTCCCCATATTCAGAGACACCACAAAAAAATTACAGACTGATATCCCCGATGAACACAAACGCAAAGATCCTCAACCAAATCCTAGCAAACACAATCCAACAACTCATCAAAAATGATCACACACCATGACCAAGTGGGATTCATCCTGGAGATGCAAGAGTGGTTTAACATTCACAAGTCAATCCACATATTTCATCATATCAATAAAATAAAAGATTAAAACCGTATGATCATATCAGTAGATGCAGAGAACCATTTGACAAGATCCAGCATCTGTTTATGATGAAAACTCTCAGCAAATTGGGAATTGAGGAAACTTTCCTCAAAAAGCCATCTAACATAAACCCACAACAAGCATTATTCTCAATGGGAAAAAACTACAAAGCTTCCCTCTAAGATCAGGGTTAAGAGAAGGATGCCCACTCCTGCCACTTCTATTCAATATAGTACTGGGAGTTCTTGCCATAGCAATTAGGGAAGAAATAGATATTAAGGACATCCATATAGGAAATGAATAAGTCAAGCTGTCACTATTTGCAGATGGCATAATATTATACTTAAAGAACCCTAAAGACTCTACAGAAAAGCTTCTAGAAACAACAGATTTGTGTAGAAAAGTGGCAATCTACAAAACCAATACCCCAAAGATCATGATTTTGTATATGCAAATAATGAAAGAGAAGAAAGTGATATGCAAAAAGCAATCCCTTTTACAACCATGCCTCAGAAAAATAAGTATTTCAGAATCAACTTAACGAAAGAGGTAAAGGACCTGCACAATAAAGCTACAAAATGGAGACACATTCCCCTGCTCATGGATTGGGAGAATTAGCATTGTCAAAATGTCAAAGTCCCCTAAACATTATACAGATTCAACGCAGTCTTTATAAGGATACCCATGACATTTTTCAAAGAAATTGATCAAACACTCCTCAAATTTATATGTAAAAATAAACCCCCACAATTAGCTAAAGAAATTATTGAGAAAGAGAATATGGGAGGCATCACCGTCTTCAACTTCAAACTATATTACAAAGAGGTATTAATTTAAATAGCATGGTATTGGACTACAAACAGACCTGTAGACCAATGGAATAAGGTCGAATATCCTGGCACACACCATCAAATATATGATCATTTATTATTTGATAAGGGAGCAAGAAATGTCAAGTGAATCAAAGGAAGCCTCTTTAAGTAGTGTTGATGGCAAACCTGGACAGTTACACGCAAAAAAATGGGTTCAGATCTCTATCTAACATCATGCACAAAAGTCAAATTAAGATGGATTAAATACTTCAACGTAAGAATCCATAAGCTACATGGAAGAAAAAGTAGACAAAACCCTCCATGATATTGAATTTCATCTTCGTATCTTCAAAGATGAAACACCACTGACCAAGCAAGTATAAGCAAAAATAAACAAATGGGACTACATTAAACTAAGAAGCTTCTGCACCACAAAAGACACAGTTACCAGAATACAAAGGCAATATACAGAATGGGAAAGGATATTCACCCAATACCCATCCAATAAAGGGTTGATATCAAGGGTATACAAAGCACTAGTTGAACTCTACAAGAAGAAAACATCCAACCCCATCAGAAAATGGGCCGAAGAAATGAACAGAAAATTTTCCAAGGAAGATATACGAACTGCTAAAAGGTAGTGAAAAAATGCTCTGCATCACTAATCATCAGGGAGATGCAGATCAAAACAACCATGAGATACCACCTCACACTACAGAGAATGGCACACATCCAGAAGAACAAAAACAACAGCTGATGGAAAGGATATGGGGAGAAAGTCACCCTTCTACACTGCTGGTGGGAATGCCGACTGGTCCAGTCCCTTTGGAAAACAATATGGACGATACTCAAAAAATTAGAAATTGAGCTACCATTTGATCCAGCAATACCACTTCTGGGAATATATCCTGGAGAAACAAAAAAGTATAGTTGAAATGACATGTGCACTTATATATTCATCGCAGCACTGTTTACAATAGCCAGAATCTGGAAAAAACCCGAGTGCCTGAGAACAGATGACTGGTTAAAGAAACCTTGTACATCTATACAATGGAATACTATGCAGCTGTTAGATAAGATGAAGTCATGAACTTTGCATATAAGTGGATCAACATGGAAAGTATCATGCTAAGTGAAATAAGCCAGAAAGAGAGGGACAGACATATAAAGATTACACTCATCTGTGGAATATAAAAGGACAGAGTAGGAGACTAACACCCAAGAATAGTAGTATAATACCAGGAGGTTGACTCCATAGCTTGGAAGCTGGCCTCACATGCTGGGGGAAAGGCATCCCAGATAGAGAAGGGAAGAACAAGTAAAATGTGATTGGAGGTCCCGCATGGGAAGGGGGATGCATGCTGAAAGTAGACTAGAGACTGAACATGATGGCCACTCAATACCCCTATTTCAAACCACAACACCCAAAAGGAGAGAGAGAGAGAGAGAACAAATTGGAATGCCCTGCCACAGAGGCAGGGTGGAGTGGGGGATGGGTTTGTGGGATGGGAGGGATACTGGGTTCATTGGTGGTGGATAATGGACACTGGTGGAGGGATGGGCTCTCAAACATTCTATGAGGGAAACACAAGCACGAAAATGTGTAAATCTGTAACTGTACCCTCATGGTGACTCAATAATTAAAAAACAAATAAATTTTAAAAAATGAAAAAGTAAAAGAAACAGTGACCAAGATACAAATACAGCATATGGAATAGGAAAGGTTATTCAACCAAGACCATTCTGACATTCTGATAAGGGTTTAATATTAAAGATATACATACAAGGCATTGGTTGACCTCTACATGAAACCTCAATTCTTACCTTTTTTAAGTGTCCATGTTGTTTTGAACCAGGCAAAATTCTCACCAGAAGTGGAGAAATGTTCCTTTTCCCCTGCTTTTAAGCCCAATACTTGTTGATTTTGTTATTATTGATTTGTGATAATCTCTATGCTGTGTGATGATATCTCATTATTTAGATTTTCATGATGACTATTGATGCAGATAATTTTCGTATACCTATTGATCATCTATTATTTCCTTTAAGCAGTTTATGCTCTTCCTCACTCCCCATTTTGGTATAGAGTTCATTAATTTTTTTTATTTAAAAAATTATTAGTGAATCACTGTGAGGTACAGTTACAGACTTACAAACTTTTGTGCTTGCGTTTCAGTCATACAGTGGTTGAGTGCCCATCCCTCCACCCATTTTCCAGTAATGAATTCCCTCTCATTTTCTTCATTTATTTGTTTCTTTGTTCTTTGTAAATTCACAGTGGATACATTTTCATTTATCATCCTCATAAGTTATTTCAGAGTAATTTTTCTTAAACTTTTCATTTCTGTGACAATCAGATTAACTTCTGAAGAGCTGTCTTACTTCTCTGATTATTATCTCTTTCTTTTGTTCTTTTTTAAAAAAATTATTAGAGAATCACTGTGATGTACAGTTCATAAGTTTGTTACTGGAAAATAGGTGGAGGGATGGGCTCTAGTGAGGTAATTACAAACTTACTAACTTTCGTCTTTGCATTTCAGTTATCCAGTGATCGTTTACCCATCCCTCCACCAGTGCCCATTCTCCTCCACCAATGATCCCAGTATCTCTCTCACCACACCGACCCCATCCCTCACCACCCCATCCTCCCTCTTCAGTGGGACATTCCCTTTTGTTGTAGCTCTTTTTAGGTGTTGCAGTTTGCAATACAGGTATTGAGTGGCCTTCATGTTCGGTCTATAGTCTACTATCAGCTAGCATCTTTCAATCCAAATGGGTCCTCCCAACATCCTCTTCTTGGTGTTCCCTTCTCTATCTGAGATGCCTTCCCCCCCAGCATGTGAGGCCAGTTTCCAAGCTGTGAGGCAGACTTCCTGGTCCTTATCTCTACTATTCTTGGGTGTTATTAGCAGGATTAAGGTTCATGTCTCTCTTGATTGGGGAATTCACACTATTGATATTGAATTTTATTTTGAGGTACAGAACTGTTTTTTTGTCATTTCATGGTAGTTATGTGTTTATAAAGTGTATACTAACTGTTGAAAAAAATCCCAATCAATGATTTTTTTCAAAACTAGTTTTGAGACTACTTACTTGCTAAGTTATTACTAGACTATGAAGTTTTATATTATTCTTTAAATCTGAAAGATAATCCATTATAGAGTATTCTTGATAACATTTTCATTTTATTGATATTTTACAATATCTTTTTTGGGTTCACTTGATAGATCTACTGTGAGAATTATGTAATTGAGTATTTTGTGATAATTTTAATGCAAATTTCTTCTTTGATATTATTGCTCTCAGTATTTTTTATTTTTTAATGGATCATCGTGGAGTACAGTAACAGACGGAAAAACTTCTGTGCTTATGTTTCAGTCATACTATGATCGATTATCCACTCCACCAGTGCCCTTTCTCTACCACCAATGGTCCCAGTATCCTTGCAATTAACACCACCCATACCATCTCATCTCATATCATCTCTCCACCTCTGTGACATAGACATTTACTATCTCTTTCCTTTAGGGTGTTGTGTTCCGCAATGCAAGCCATGGAGCAATCCTCCTGGTCCTTATCTCTACTATCCTTGGGTGTTAGTCTCCCTTCCTGTTACTTTATATTCCACAAATAAGTGCAGTACTTTTATGTCTGTCCTTATCTTTCTAACTCATTTCACTTAGTATGATACTTTCCATGTTGATCCACTTACATGCAAGTTTCAAGACTTAATCTTTTTAACAGCTGCATAGTTTTCCATTATGCAGATGCACCAAAGTTTCTTGATCCAGTCATCTGTTCTCGGGCACTAATTTTTTTTTCCAGATTCTGGTTATTTTAAACAGTGCTGCAATGAAAATGCAAGTGCAGATATTGTTTCCACTATACTTTTTTTGCATCTCCAAGTTATATTCCCAGAAGTGGTATTGCTAGGTGAAATGGGAGCTAAATTTATAATTTTTTGAGAAACATCTATACTGTTTACAAAAAGGCTGAACCAATCGGCATTCCCACCAGCAATGAAGGAGAGTCCCGTTCTCCCCACATCCACTCCAACACCGGTTGCTTTTGTTCTCTTGGATGCTGGCCAGTCTTTGTGGTGTGAGATGATATCTCACTGTTGTTTTGATCTCCCTGGTTATTGGTGATGGAGAGAATTTTTCATGTACCTTTGCATATTCTGATTTCTTCTTTGAGACAGTTCCTGTTCATTTCGTTGTTCCATTTTCTGATAGGGTTGGATGTTTCCTTCTTGTAGAGTTTAACTAGTACCTTGTATATCCTTGATATCTAACCCCTTCTCAGATGGGTTTGGGTGAATATCCTTTCCCATTCTGTAGGTTGTCTTTGTATTCTGTTCACTGCATCTTTTGAGGTACAGAAGCTTCTAAGATAGCCCCATTTGTTTATCTCTGTATCCACTTGCTTGGCCAGTGGCGTGCTATCTTTGAAGATACCTTTAGCTTCAATGCCATAGAGGGTTTTGCCAACCATGTCTTCAAAGTACCTTATGCATTCTGGTCTGATGTTGATTTCTTTAGTCCATTTTGATCTGACTGTGCATGGTGTTAGGTAGAGGTCTGAGCCCCTTTTTTGTTGCATATAGCTGTCCATTTCTTGTCAACACCACTTGATAAAAAAGGCTTTCATTGCTTCACTTGACATCTCTTGCTCCCTTATCAAAGATTAGATAATCATATATTTGGGCTTTTGTG
Source organism: Sorex araneus (assembly GCF_027595985.1). Lineage (NCBI taxonomy): Eukaryota > Metazoa > Chordata > Mammalia > Eulipotyphla > Soricidae > Sorex > Sorex araneus. The sequence continues at coordinate 124,955,996 of NC_073313.1, forward strand.
TAAGGATATTCAACCCTGTTCTATTAGTCTGCAGCTTTGCCTTTGTTCAAGGAACATACTGGTTTAATTATTAACGCTTTGCAGTAGAGTTAGGGAAGGTGATGCCCCCCATCTCCTTTTCCCCCAGAATTGCTTTAGCTATCCATAAGAGTTTGTTGTTTCATATGAAATTAATGATTGCTTTATCCATTTCTTTGTAGAATTTGATGGGTATCTTTATAGGGATCACATTGTATCTGTATAATGCTTTGGGGAGTATTGCTAATTTGACAATGTTAATTCTTCCAATCCATGAGCAGGGTATATGTTTCCATTTCCTCATGTCCTCTTTTATTTCATAAAGTAGCTTTTAGTAGTTTTATTTGTAGAAGTCCTTTACCTCTTTAGTTAAGAATATTCTGAGTTACTTGTTTTTCTGAAACATGACTGTGAACGGGATTTCTTTTTTCATGTCACTTTCTTGTCTCTCATTATTTGCATGTAGGAAAACCATGAACTTTTGGGTATTGATTTTATAGTCTGCGACTTTACTATACAAGTCTATTGTTTCTAAGAGCTTCTTGGTAGAGGCTTTAGAATTCTCTAAATATAGTATCATATCATCTACAAATAGTGAGAGCTTGATTTCTTCCTTTCATACCTGATGCCCTTAATATCTTTTTGTTCTTAACCACTATTGCAAGTACTTCCTGTAATATATTGAACAGAAGTGGTGAAAATGGACATCCTTGTCTTGTCCCTGATATGGGACAGAAAGCTTTTAGTTTCTCCCAATTGAGGATAATGTTTACGATAGGGTTGTGGTAGATGGCTTCGACTATATTGAGGAACGTCCCTTTAATACCCATTTTGCCAAGAATTTTCATCATAAACGTTTGCTGGATCTTGTCAAATTCTTTCTCTGCATCTATTGATATGATAATATGGTTTAATAGTTTAATATTTTCTTTTATTGATATAATAGATTATGTTGATTGATTTCTGAAAGTTAAACCACCCTTGCATCCACAGAATGAATCCCTCTTGGTGTTGTGGTGTATGATCTTTTTGACGAGTTGTTGGATTCTTTTTGCTAATATTTTGTTGAGATCTTTTCATCTGTGTTCGTCAGAGATATCGGCCTGTAATTTTCTTTTTTTGTGTTGTCTGCTTTTGGTATTAAGGTGATATGTGCCTCATAGAAACTGTTTGGGATTGTTTCTGTTTCCTCAATTTCCTGGATAAACTTGAAAAGAACTGGCAATTGGTCTTCTTTAAATGTTTGGAAGAATTCGGTAGTGAATCCATCTCATCCTGAGCTTTTGCTTGGGGGAAGATTTTTGATTACAGTTTCAATTTACTTGATTGTAATATGTCTATTCTGGTACTCCAAATCTTCTTGGTTCAGTCTTTGGAGGTTATAGGAATCCAGAAATTTATCCCTTTATTCTAGGTTCTCTTGTCTCGCGGCATACAGACATTCCTAGTAGTTTCTGATGATCTCTCGAATTTCTTTGGTTTCTATTGTGATGTCCCCCTTTTCATTTCTGATTCAGTTTATTATGGTTCTCTCTCTCTTTCTTTGTGAGTCTTGCTAGTGGTTTATCAATCTTGTTTATTTTCTCGAAGAACCAGCTCCTGGTTTCATTGATCTTTCAGACTGTTTTTTGGGTTTCCATGTCATCGGTTTTTGCTCATAGTTTTATTACTTCTTTCCTCCTGCATGGTCTGGGCTCCATTTGTTGGTCCTCTTCTAAGATCTTGAACTATGAAGTCAAGTTATTTATGGGGGCCACTTCAAACTTCTTGAGAAATGCTTTCAGAGCTATAACTTTTCCCCTTAAAATGGCTTTAGCTGTGTCCAATAAGTTCTGGCAGTTCGTGTCTTCATTTTCATATGTTTTCAGGTATCTTTTGATTTATTCCTTGATTTCCTCCCTGAACCACTCACTGTTCAACAATGAGTTGTTTGATTTCAATGTATTTGATTTAGTTCTCAGCTACTGTATGTGTTTAACTTCTATCTTCAGTATATAGTGTCTGAAAAGAGAGTTGATACAATTTTTATCGTCTTGATTCTGTTGAGGTATGTTTTGTGGCCCAGCACATGGTCTATTCTGGAAAATGTTCTGTGCGCACTGGAAAAGAATATGTATTCATTTTGGGGGGGGGATGTAAAGCCCTATATATATCTATTATCCCTCTCTCATCTTTTTCTTCCTTCGAAGCCAGTATTTCCTTGGTTAGTTCTAATCTTCTTGATCTATCCAGAGGTGATAGGGCGGTGTTCAAGTCTCCAACTATTACTATGTCCTTCTTAAAATCTGTTTATGTTGTTTTATGTATCTATATGGTTGTTTTATGTATGTATCTGGTTACTCATTGGGTGCGTATATGTTTATGAGTGTGATTTCTTCCTGCTGTACATATCTCTTGATTAATAAAAAGTGGTATTCGCTGTCCCTTCTAGTCTTTTTCAACCTGAAATGTACGTTGTCAGATACTAGTAAGGTCACCCCAGCTCTTTTGTGGGAATCGTTTGCTTGCAGGATTGTTTTACATCCTTTGACTTTGAGTCTCTGTTTGCTCTGACTGTTCAGATGTGTTTCTAGTAGGCACCAGTATGTTGGGTTCAGTTTCTGAATCCATTTTGCCACTCTGTTTCTCTTAGTTTGTGCAGTTAGACTATTGACATTGAGAGAGATTATTGCCATGGTGTTTTCTGCCATCTTTCTGCAAGGGTTTGTTGTGCTTTCAGGGTTGTTACTTGTCTTACAGTACCTCCTTTCATACTTTTAACTTTGGTTTTGAGTCTGTGAAGTTCCTGCGCTGTTGTTTACCCATAAAATAGTGTATCATTCCTTGGATTTTGAGGGAGAGTTTAGCCGGATAAAGTATTCTTGGTGAGGCGTTCATTTCATTGAGTTTTTTCACTACATCTTACCATTGTCTTCAGGCTTGATTGGTCTGATAGATCTTCTATAAATCTAAGGGGTATTCCTTTGTATGGGATTTACTTCTTTGACTTTGCTGCTTGCAGTATTGTGATTCTATCTGTGGAATCCATCATTCTAACTATGATATGTAATGGAATCTTTAAATTGGGGTATCTTCTGGCTGGCACTCTTTGGGATTTTTGGACCTGGATGCCTGAATTCTCCAGCTCTTGGAACTTTTCAGCAAAGATATTTTTAACTGTGGCTTTTTCATTGAGCTTGCCTCCCTGTCATTGTCATTTTGGTACTCTGATGATTCTAATGTTATTCCTCTTGGATTCATCCCCTAGTTCTCTGATTCACCCTAGAGATATTTTGAGGTCTTTTCCCATTGTTTCTTGTTGCCTGTAAGCTTCCTGCCATTCATCTTCAAGCTCACTTATTCTATTTTTGGCTGTAGCTATTCTAATGTTGATGGCATCCATTGAGTTTTTTATTTCATCTACTGAATCCTTTATTCGTGATATATCTGTTTGTGGCTTTCTTATTTCTGCTCTTATTACTTCCTGTATTTTCTTGTCTGTCTGTTCTACTGTTTCTTTCATGTCCTCGTTTAAGTTACTAGATATTTGTTCCACCTTTTCTTTGAGTTCTTTGAACATCTTCAACATTTCAACTCTGAATTCTTTATCAGAGAGATTGTATTTGTGGGTAACAGCTGTTGAGGCTCCTGGACTCTTTTCTTCATTCTTTCCTCATGGTGGGGATTTTCACTGTTTCTTCATGTTTTTGTGGTTGTATGGAAGTGGGACCTTTCAGTTCACTATCATTATTCCCTCTTTCTGCAAGAAATGATTCTGGATGGTGTCACCTTTGCCCCCTTCTAGAATACGTTCTTCCTCTCAAGTGTTCCTTTGTGACCTATGTGAGACTTCCAGTGAAGCTTGGGAGGATGTGTTTTTTTATATTGGGCTTTTACAGCTTCTTGCGTTCACCGGTATTTTGGTAAAATTAGAATAGACTAGTGGACTATCGGCCTATTGTGTTTGAGATAGCTAGGATATTCTTCACAGAATTAGGTAATGAAGATTGAGATGTGAGTCCAGAGTGCTGGGAAAATGGAAAATAACTGCAGCTGCATGAGTGCCCTCCTCCAGAGACCACGCCCCTACTGTGGAGGCCACGGCACTGCCACGGAGTCCCCTCCTGTGCCACACTATAGGTGGAGTGTCAGCAGCGGGGTCACAAACCTGAGACAGGAAGCAAGACATGGCGGTTTTGGAGTGTGGCATGGGGACAGGCAGGATGGCGGTCCGGGATGCTGGGAGGGTTCGTGTCCATGTGGCGGGCTGGGGTGCAGGGACAGGGATGGCGCACTGTGTCTGGTCACACACCTAAGACATGGAGCAAGACAGCGACGCTGGGGGGTGGCTGAGGGCAGGCAGGATCACTCTCATTATTCTGTCTCTGATTTTGGCTGTTATCATTCTTATTATTATGTGTTTCTAGATTTTTTAATTTTTTAATAAAGGAGTACTGCTATTTATTCAGCCCTTCATTAAGCTGATTGAATTGGGAATGAACTCAGCATTACATTTTTTAATTCAGAATGTTAATTTTATATTTTTATGTTTTTAATATTTTTTAATATTTGTGAGATACAGTTACAAAGCTTTCCTGTTTGAGTTTCAGTCACACAATGACCAATCACCCAATTCTCCACCAGTGCACATCCTCCACCACCAAGGTCCCTAGGATCCCCACTTCCCACCCCTATCCCTGCCTATATCACAGAAATCTCCCCCATACTCTCTTTTGCATTGATCGTTATGAATAGAATAAGATGTTGCATGGCTTCTGTTGCGGCCTCACGCTCCTGGAATTCTGAAATTTTAGATAATTAGGACCTTGGGAAATCTCTGCAGTGAGCTGCTTCGTTTAGAGATTCCTTTGTGTGTCTCTGCAGGTGGAGAAAGTTTGTGGGCATTACCTCCAGGGACCGCTGGGGACAGGGTGAATAAAGGGACAGCCCATCTCATATCCCTTGTGGCCTGAACTTTGCCATCATCGAACCCGTGTACCTCCACTTCTCACTGGGTTCTGGAAGTCTCTGGGGCTTTTAGGGGGCAGGTGCAGGGACAACACCTACCCCTGTTTGAGGCTCCCTGGTGAAATCGACCTGGCTTAAAGTCTGAAGGCATCTCTGCAGCAAGCTATTCAGTTCGAAGATTCTTTTGTGTGTCTCTGGATCATGGCCCTTGTTTTCATCTTTTCCAGAGAAATAAACTATTGGTATATGCCCTGCAAGGTTTGCCCCTTACCTGTAATGCGTTGCACTGCTGACCTTAACTGCCGGTTTTGATCTCTTTCAAGATTTCTGGGTCTCTGAAATAAGGCCAATAAATAAGATTACATAGCCGAGCCAGAAGTGGTTTGTGGGTGTGGCTCCCACATGCATCAATTTTGGCCTTTTGATTTCTTGGTAAACTAGGCCCAAGTTGTTGGGGTCTGGCCAAAGACACAGTAGCAATTTGGGGGTATCAGAAAGTCTGAAGGCACCATCAGGCTGCTGATGCACTCACCCTGAAGGTACAGATTGATCTGCTAGTGGCATCATACCCCCCGTTTTATTTATTTGCGTATGTTTTAACTGGGATACTTTGCACCTCTTGAATCTGGGTACATGCAGTATCCAGCGCTTGGAAAGACTGCTTTTACTAGTGTTTCTTTGTTAAATTGGCATTTCTATTATTCAGGGGTTCTGATGAATTTTTCATTTGTTTTGGGGGAAGCAATCAGTGATGTTTAGGGCTTACTCTTGGTTTTACCTCAGAGATCATTCCTGAAGGTGTCATGGGACCATATGTGGAGCTAAAGATACCCAGCAGTATACAAAGCAAAAGTATACAAGGCAAAAGCTCTAACCACTGTCCTTTCTTTTTGGCCCCAACTCTAGTGTTAGTATAGTGTTCTTGAATAATCCCGTACTTATCTGGTGTGTTTTTTAATTCTTGTTTTCTATTTGTTTCCTTCATTGCATCTTGGGCCTTATCGATTACTGATTTTTTCCTAACCTGTTGTTTATTTTCTGCTGAGGGTTTTCATAGAATTTTTTTAACTTCACCTACCAAATTCATATTTCGGTCACTAATGTTTATAGTTGTCTCATTTTCACTCTCATCCTTTCTTGTACTTGAACTTTTATTTTTTGAGCTCATTAGAAGCCTCATCATGGTTTCCCTAGAGTCACTGAAATGCAATTGATTTTGTTGGAACTGGTAAAGGCTTCCTTGCTATTATCTTTACTTGTGGCATGGTGAATTTGCCAGTGACTTCCCATTTTGTCGACTGTAATCTGGAGTTAATTCTGTATAGTTCTCCTCCCCCTACATGGAACTTTAATAAATTAAGGTGATGTTCTTTTCTTTCCATTCTGGGCTTAAACTCACAATTGCTCTTTTTTTTGGTCATGAATTATGGGTGTAAATTACAGGACAGTTTATATAGCAGCAACCCTGCCTCTCCCTTGTCTATGCTTTAGGGCTCTATGATTTCTTACTATCACCACAGCCTTGTGAATTTTCTTTCATTTGTTTGTTTGTATTTCTTTTTTCCTGTAGAAGAGAAGCATAGGGCTAGGAATGAGTTATTCACATGATATCCCTGGAAACACCCAGGTCTGTACCTCATCCTGTGTACTGCAGGAGATTTGATTGTGTGCCATATGAGTGTGAGACTGAGATATAACACAGCTCTGTGGTTCTTGTGAATGAAAAATTATTTAACCTATAGATAAAGGTACGTGGTCCACAGTCACTGATTACTCAAGGGCCTAGCTCCCAGGAGAATGTTTTTTCTGAGGGACTATCAATCCCCATAAAGGAGTAATGGGAGGGCAGGACTTCTGATACACAAAAAAGTATGGACAGTCCAGTCAATCAATGCGCACCCAGCGTATAAGAGCCTCACTCCAGAGGAAAGTGGGTAGGATGAAGCAGGACTCTGGCAAAAAGAAGCAGCTCTGGGTGGTGTATCCATGGATTTAAAAGGAGGCAGCAAGCTAATAGGCTGAGTCTGCAGTGAGCACCTGTTTTATTTTTTTCCAGCAGTGGCATGATTATGTTAGGCAGGTAGGCAAGAGATGGCCCATGGATAAGTAAGCAGCCTCCTGGTTCTGGGTAAAGAGTTCCAAGATAGCCTGCAATGGCAGAAACAGAGGTCCTCTCTGCAAGGGCCAGAGTTAAAGTGGATGGAATCATAGTTCTCTGAAGTTTCTCTAAAGGTCTTTGGTGACCATGCAAACCATAAATTGGAAGAAAAAGGGAGGGAAGAAATATATATAATTTTTATCATTTGTCTATTGATATGGGACACTTTATTAATTGAATTAAATATATTGAGCCATCCTTTCACCTCTTAAGTGAATCTTACTTGGTCTTGATATATAATCCTTTTGATATGTTATGGAACTTTATTTGATTTGCTAGGATTTTATTGATTTTTTACATCAGAGTTCATCAGGGATATTGCTTTGAAATTTTCTCTCTTAGTAACATTTTCTTCTTTATTAGGGTTTTGTTGATTTCATAAAAGCTATTAGCAAGGCTTCATATTTCTGTGATGTTTTGTAAATCTTGAGGAATACAGGAAGTACACTTTTTTTAAAGTTTTGTTTGAACTCACTATTAAAATCATATGTTTCAGGACTTTATATATTGGGGATATTTATAATTTCTATTTCAATTTACTTGAGATTTGTCTGGTCAGGTTCACTATTTCCTCCTCATAAAGTCTTTAGATATTATATGCCTCTTATGATTCCTTTCTTTCATTTAGGTTCTCTACCTTACAGGAAAAGAAGTACTCATAATAACCTCTGATCTGATATATTTTAGTTTTCTCTGTTTTTTTTTCTTATGAGTATACTAATGGTTTGTCACATTTTTTCAGTCTTTCAATGAAATTGCTCCTTTATTCATTGTTCCTATTAAATTGTTTTCTTGAGTTTTTATGTCAATAAATTTTGCTTCTTTTATAATTGGCTTCATTCTACTTATTTTGAGTTCATTTGGAGTTTATTTTCTTGTATATCTAGATGTATGGTTAAATTATTGATTTGACCTTTTTCTTCTTTCCTGATGTGGATGAACCTCTATTGCTATGAATCCTCTACTTAGTATTATTTTAGCTATTTTCCATAAATTTTGGTAATTTATGCTTTCATTCTTATTCATTCCTAGACATATTTTTGTGTTTTGTAATTTTATCTTGATCTAGTAGTTATTTAGCAGTGTGTTAAGTTTCCAAATCTTGTAGCTTTCTCTGGTCTTTAAAATAATTAATTTCCACATAAATGACTTTGTGCTCTCAGAAGATATTTAATATGATGTCTACCTTTGAAACTTTGTATATTGTAATTGTTCTCCAGTATGTAGTCTATCATAGATATTTTTCCTTGTGCACTAGAGAAGAATATGTACTCTGCATTTTGAGAGTGAAAAGCCTTGATTAAGTCAATTATCACTAGTTCTTCCAATTATTTTTTATAGTTATTGTTTCCTGTTTAATTTTTTGTCCAGTTCATCTATCCAATGATGAAAGTGTTATACTAATATCTTACACTACAATTGTCTTGACCTAAGTGTGTTGTCTTAAATTCTATTAACAATTGATTTATTAACTTTGGCTCACTTTCATTTTGTGTGTACATAATAATGAGAATAAAATCCTCTCATTCTATTGAATCCTTAACCTGCATTAAGTGCACATCCTTGTATATTATTACTTAGTTAAACCTGTATACTATCTGTTCTCATACATGTATGGCTCTCTATAATTTATTTAGTTTACCTTTATCTTATATTATTTGTTTCTGTACTTTCATTCTGAGCATGGATTTATCATGTGATTTCAAGTATGTCTTTATAAGCAAAGGAATGTTGGGTTTTGTTTCCTGATCAATTCAACTACTCTAGCCCATTAGATTGGAGAAATAGACCCTTTGACATTGAGGCAAATTTTGATACTAATGAGATTCATACCTATGAGGATTTATATCCTTTTGTGGTCTCCTCCTTACAATATTCCTGTTTATCATATGATTTCAAGTGTTTCATGTGTATTAGGCATTTTGAGACTGGAAAATTCTCTCAATTAGAGTTATTATATTATTCCTCTTGATATTGTTCAACAACTACCTTAAATTATCTTCATTTGATACTTTTCTTTTATATTTCTTCTTTCTTGATATCTTGTGTTTTGTCTACAAGATCACTGATTCATTTTGGAGTTACTTTTGTTGAAACTGCTGCATGGGTAGACAATAGTCTTGAGCATCTTCATTTCTTTCTTGAGTTCTTTAATTCTTCATAATGTTTCTATAAACCTATGTTTATATTGTTCATATCTCAACCACTTCTTTTTCAAAAAATTAATGAGGAGACTACTGCTTTTTCTGCTAAACTTTGCTAGTTTTCTGGATTTCTTCTTCCTTATGCATTAGACTTCACTTCCTTCTTTTGAATTATTCTTGATGCTTTCTGAGTGATGAGAGTAGAAATTTGAATTCTATAATATCTTAGCAATAATTAGTTTTGGTGTTCACCATATTAGACTAGTACTTATGTTTATACTTCTCTCTGTGCTTTACTGCTATTTTGTACTAATTTCTCCTCAAGACCAACAGGGGTGGGCCAAGTCCCAAGCTAAAATGGCTAGGGAAGGCTGGGGCCACAACAAATCTCCTGGCTTCACAGTAAGATGTAAAATATGTGACTTAGGAGTGACGGAGCCATCTTTGTTTTGGCAGGACCATGAATTCTGCCTTTTAATCAATTAAGTTATTAGTTACTTTGATAGTCAAGTACATGCAAAGCTAAGCTGATTATTACTGATATCAGATTTTATTTACTGATATATTTTTGGCTTTTATTTATCTATTGAGTATTTTTTTCATCTGATTCTGTATTCTATTTGGGCTGGATTGATAGCACAGTAGGTAGGGTGTTTACCTTGCACCCAGACGACCAAAGTTTGATTCCTCCGCCCCTCTCAGAGGGGCAAGCTACCGAGAGTATTCCACCCGCATGGCAGAGTTACCTGTGGCATATTCAATATGCCAAAAACAGTAACAACAAGTCTCACAATGGAGATGTTACTGGTGCTCGTTCGAGCAAATCGATGAGCAGCGAGATGACAGTGATACTGCATTCTATTTCATCAAGATGTACTTTCATGAATTTTCTCTATTACAATTTTTTATTCTTCCAAGACTTTGTTCAGTTTGCTGTGTTTGCCACAAGGGAAATACCCACATTTCTGTATCAAGGATAGCATTTATTGTGCTAGTATTAACTATTAATCTTCAGACTAAATATATTGATTGTTTGTTCATAAACTTTTGCTGATTTTTGTTGAGTTATTTTATCCTGGCTTGTGTTCTAATTTCTACTATTGTTTGACATCCTGATCTGATATATATATATATATATATTAATTTATTTATTTATTTTTCAATTGAGTCACCGTGAGAACAGTTACAGGGCTTTTAGGATCGAGTCTCAGTCATACTATGTTCAAATACCCATCCCTTCACCAGTGCACATGTTCCACCACCAATAACCCTAGCCTACCCCCTTCCCACTTCCCCTTTGCTTGTGTGGCAGATGATTTTCACTTTACTCTTTCCTTACTTTAATTATGTTCAATTTTCGACAGGAAACTCACTATCATTATTTGGAGTTTTTACCCCAACAGTCAGACCTGTCGGAATGGTGTCATTAGGTTGTATGTTTTCTATTGTTGATAACAAAGATCATATGATGTTGCATGGTCGTGAATGTGGCCACCCAGATTCGGAATTCAGGTATTAAGTCCAGAGGTATTTCTGCCAGCAACTGCTGCATTCCAAGATTGGTTTTTGTGGCGCTGGGATCATGGCTGTTCAGGAGTGGAGGAGCTGTACATAGGAGACCACTTGGGGTCTCATTTGGGCAGAAGGCAGGGCCGGTTCTGCCTCCCCCATCACAAGATTTGACATGCATCCCATCCCATCACTGCAAACTCCTATCTCTCTGTCCAATTGGTTCTGAACGGTGGCTGTCACCATGCTGTCCAGGGGGAAAAAGGCCAAGGGACAGAGACCCTTCCCCTCTTAGAGCTGCACGGGGCTGGAGCCTAGTTCAGATACCAGGAGTATATTTGCCAGCAGCCACTGCGTTTCTGAGATTGGTTTCTGTGCTTCTGGGATAATGGACGTTCAGGGGTGGCAGAACCATTCCTGAGCATATATTTTGTATATTAGGAAAGGTCGCGTGGCCGCGTAAGGGGCCGCGTGGTTTGGAGATGTCCCAGTCCCGCATACTGGAACCATGTTAATAGAAGCTCAGTGTTGCCGGCGCTCCATCTGGAGAAGGCATGCTGGCTGTACCTTCTCTGTCTGGCACCCCGGTGTTGCTGGCCCAGTTTGGGGTCTGGAGCAATCTCCAGCCTGTGGCACTGCCGGAGGGGGTCCGAATCTTCACTGCTGGTTGTGACAAGATGGCGCCAAGTGCGGGTTGAGGGCCTGATATATATATATATATATATATATATATATGTATATATATATATATGTATATATATATTATATTTTGTTTCATGTTCCTGGATTAAACTTTCATATATATATATATCATTGGTCTCTTGGTGATGATAATCTCAGTTAACTTTTGATTATCTGAAACAAAGTTTTTCTTCATAATATTTAATATATAATTTTCAGGTCAGAGTAATGTATAACAGAATTGTTAAATGATTTTATATAGGCATGATATTTTAAAATCATTATATTTTGATAATGTAACAAAATGCATCTTGGTGTCTGCATTTTTACAATTAGAAATTTGAATGCCATTTCACTTCTTCTACTTGTGTGACTAGTTTCTTCCTCATATTTGGAAAGGAAGTCCTTATCTATTATTTCATTTACTAAATACTCTGTTCCCTACCTTACACTAAAATTTTCATTTCAATGGTTTCTATAAATTATCAGAAGTTTTCTTCATTTTGTTTATAAATTATTTATCTCTTGTTTTCCATTTGAATTGTTACTGGAATGTTATTTTATATTATAATTATATTCCCTCTGAAGACTGAGCTGACTATTGTGCTTTTTATTTCATTCACTGTTTTCATACCCAGCATTTAGGTTTAGGAATTTTTAATAACTTCAATGTGTTAGGTAAAAAAATAGACTTTGGTTCAGCACATTTTTCTAATTTTGGTAATGTTTTACTCTGTGCATTTGATGTGCTTGTACATGTAATTATCTTTAAATGATTTTCTTTGTACTATGTTCTGTTGGATTATGCCAATCCCATTCCATTCTGAATATATTTTTCTCAATAAATTATTCCTTTTTATATAACCCATTTTTCATTTGTCTTGTTTTTAAAGAAGATGGTGTGGTTTATTTTTGTTTGTTCTGGGGGAGACACACCCAAAAGTTACTACTGGCTCCATGCTCAGGTATCACTATTGGAGGTACTCAGTCAAGGGACCATATGGGATGCCGAGGATCAAACCCAGGTTGGCCATATGCAAGGCACATTCTTTACACTTGTAGTATTCCCTGTCTCACAGGCACTGTGGTTCAAATATATTTTTGACTTTTCAGGGCCTTGGTTGTGTAGTATGTAAGGGGTTAATTTATAAATGGTTTCCTTCGATTGCTTTCCTGATGATGAATACCAATTTGGGTATTAAATTCCAACCTTCTATCTTTTGCCAGTTGTCCTTCTACTTATTCTGAGATAAAGGGAAGGCTTTTGTATTGTAGAGGTTTGATCATTATAAGAAATTTATCAGTGATAGCTTAGGGTAGAAGCATTGCCCTCTAAGATATGTTTACTTACATCAGTTTTTACATTTAAAAATATTTATGTTTCTGTTTCAGCAGATGTATCAAGGACCAATGAAAATAAAGTAAATAAGACATTGGCTGGAAGTTTTACAGCTTTATAAACTCTGTTCCCGAATGTTAAGACTACTGCTATTTACCAGAACTTCAATCTAGTCAAGTTGGAAACAAACTATCATGAACAAACAACAGTATGCATGAATATGTAGGGGCAAAAGACATGCTAGCACTTGGCTCTCTTCTTTGTTTCTGTCTTTCCACTTGACAGTCCACTTTTGCTTTCCATCGTATTGTGCAAATAAAGTCTAAAGGCCACTTGGTGTTTATCTGATCAAATACTCTTCTGAAGGAATGTATTTTTAAATTGTTGAACCTGCAACTTTGCTTTCACCATAATGAAGTTTGGATTGAGAAATACAGTACAATTTAGATGATTTCAAGAACTAAGTCAAGAACTAAAGATGAGCAGTCACAGAGTTCAGGCTTAAACACATACACAACAAACACAATTGCCAGTTTTCAGAACTTGAAAGGTGAGTCACAGCACTCACCTTCAGATACCTGAATTGCCCTAATTTTATTCCTGGATCACTGAGTACCCCCACAGTTCCATTCTACCCCACACATGTTAGCAATTTTCCTTGAATTAGCTCTAATATCATTTTTTCTAGGCAGTAAGAGAAGCCTATATTTTTTTCTCTCAATTCTGTCAATACCAAAAACAATTACCACACAAATTCTTAAATACAGGTGCATAGGTTTAATAGAAATCCTACATTGACAAACTTATACATGTTATATGAGATGTTGAGTCATTTTAGAGATTTCCCTTGTCTAGATACATTTATGGATATCTTCTCAACATGCAGCTGCATAGTTTTTTCATCAAGAATAAAAATTTAATTATGTCAAATGATGCTTATATATTTTATATCTTATGATCATTTTTCTATTAGTACTTTAGTTTCATAAAAACATTATTTTTAGATATTTATTTAGTTGTAAATACATGGAATAATTCCAATTCAGTCAAGTTTAATACACACTTTACATATTCACATAATTTACATGATTACTGTTTTGTTGAGCACATTTACATTAATTATCATCAAAGATTTGATCTATAACTTTTCATTTCTATATTGTAATTATTTGGCTTTAGTAGTTTGGGAAAGCTCATCTTATAAAATGAAATAGGAAATGTTCCATCTGCCTCTGTATAAAACTGATAGTGGAAATTTAGCTTCATTTCTGTCTAAAAATGTCAGGTGCTTAGTAGAAATCATCAGTGAATAAACCTGGGTTAGGTACTTTTTTTCCCAGTAGCTTATTGATTTACTAAACAAATTTAATAGTTAAAGGCCTATCTTATTTTTTATCTTTTCATTTAGTTAAACACCGCTGTTTACAAAGCGGTTCACAATACATTTGTCATGTACATTCAATATTTCAACAGCAACCTCACCACCATTTTAACTTCCCTCTATCATTGTCCACATTTCCCAATCACAACACAAGTACGCTATCTTAGTAGGCATAAATACTTTATTTTATATTGCTTATTACAACTAAATAGCTAATGGACTTATAAAAGATTAGCTCAGTAAGAGAAAATTTGTGAAAATTCCTTTAACTCACCATAGTGTCATTAAGTTATTATTTGAGGTTTTGCTAAAATGTTTGTTGCTCATTGAGCATTCTGTGTAATTGTTTATTCAGCATAGTTAGCTTCTATGTGTTACTTTCCTATCTGCTATGGTATTCTATTACTGCAATGTTGGCATTGTAGAATTTGGAGGTGTTGCAAAACTGCCAATGCAGCTTTTGCACACCAGAAACTCTAGGATATGTAACTGGGCAGTGAGTTTACATGGTGGCAGTTGTGGAGTGTGGATATGGCATTCAGGGTTTTTGGGAGTGTGGGAGGGATCTGGGGGGAGACTGCCCACTCTAGGAAGACATCATTTTCAGTACTTTGGTGTCTTTGCAGATCAACTGTTAAGTGTGAAGTTGAGCCATTGGCATAATAGCAGCTACAGACTGTGTTTGTGGCAGTTTGGGTGGGCTTCAAAGAGCAGGGACTCAGTCTACCCCCTCTGAATGGTACCCCAGTTTTAGCCAAGTGAACTGTGTACCCATGTATTTTTGTAGCTTGGCTTGCATCTCTTCTGAGATACACTCACGAGTCTGTAAAGCTGGGTAACTGTAAAAGCTTATGTGTTGGAGATTCTGGGGTGTCTCCATCTTATTTTTTAACTATTAATACACCATAATGTAGAAAGTCATTCATACTTGAGTTTCAAGTGTAGTATATATTTCAACACCAATACCACTGTTAGCTTAAAAGCAGATTTTTTCCTGAGATAGTGGGTTACTGAGAATTGTATTAAAAAATTGCATACAAATTCACAGAAGCTTAAAAAGAAAGTTTATTTTGCACTTCAACTCTATGGTTCTTGTTCCCTCCCCAATATTCAGGACTCTCCTTTTACCAATGTGTGATGCAAATTGCCCTGTACCTTGGTGATTGATCCAATGTACTGACTGTGTCTAAGTCCTTTCCCTCACATCTGCTTGCCTCCAAGGTATGAGATTATTGTCCCTAACTATTCTGTACCCTGTTTATGCTTTCCTAGTCTGAAGCCTGTGGCTGGATAGAAATTTTTATTTACATTTCCAGATATTTTTATGATGTTTTTACGTTTTATGCTTCTTAATTTTATCTTCATTTCAGTAGTTATTTATCAGTGCATTTTTCAGTTTCCAAATGTTGTAGCCTTCCATGGTTTTTAAAATAACTAATTTCTACCTTTATTGCGTTGTTCTCTGAGAAGATATTTGATATGATTTCTGTATTTGAAACTCTCTATATACTTGAATTGTGCTCCAGTTTACAGTCTATCATGAATAATATTCCTGTAAACTGGAGAAGAAAGTGTATTCATCTTTTTGAGCATAAAAGCTCAATATATGTACTATGTATACATATGGTACTATATATATGGTAATATATGGTACTATGTATACAGGTATTATATATGTATATCTATATTACGTAGATATAATGCCTGTTTTCCATTTCTTCATTCAAAGCAAGTATTTTTTATTGAATCACCATGTGAAAAGTTACAAAGCTTTCAGGCTTAAGTCTCAGTTATAGAACGTTCGAACAACCATCCCTTCACCAGTGCACATATTCCACCACCAAAAAAAAAAAAAGAAAAACAGCATACCTCCCACCCTCCCATCCCCTCCACGACTGTGTAGCTGAAAAATTTCAATTTACTTTCTCTTTACTTTGGTTACATTCAATATTTCAACAAAAAACTCACTATTATTTTTTTGGAATTTCCCCCCACCTCCTGCCGAATCAGGCCTGCTGAAAAGGAAGTGTTTGCTAATTTGTTTTCCATTGCTGAGAATAAAGAGATATGAGGTTTTGAATTTCTGTATTTTAGTATTTTAGTAACTAAGTCCAGGGAAATTTCTGCCTGAAATTGCGTCATTGCAGGCTCGTACCTCTCATTAGTGGTTCTCATAAGATGGCAGTCGTCA
This sequence comes from Sorex araneus, assembly GCF_027595985.1. Taxonomy (NCBI): domain Eukaryota; kingdom Metazoa; phylum Chordata; class Mammalia; order Eulipotyphla; family Soricidae; genus Sorex; species Sorex araneus. The sequence continues at coordinate 124,972,364 of NC_073313.1, forward strand.
TGTCTCCCTGGCAAGGAAAAGCGGAGAGAGAAAAAACTTTCCCCTCCTGGGGCAATCTTAGCTGAATTTACTGGAGCAATATGGTAACACCAAGCTAGTCCCCAACACTGGCCTCTTCTCACTGCTGCAAATCTTAAGTACGATCATCATCCTCATCATCATATCATCATCATCATCATCATCATCATCATCATCATAATCATCATCATCCCATTGATTGTTGAATTTCTCAAGCTGTCAATAATGTCTCCATTCATCCTGGCCCTGAAATTTTAGAAGACTCTCTCTACTCGTCCTTCCCAACGATGCCTCATTGGAGGCTCTTTCAGGGTCAGGGGAATGATCCCCAGCTTGTTACCGGTTTTGGCATATTAATACACCATGGGGACCTTGTGAGACTCTCTCATGTGCAGGTTATCCCAGAGGGAGAAGTAGGCTATAAGATATTTCACAGCCACAAAATGGCCTCGAGCTTCCAGGAGCTTGCTTTTAAGTCTCTAGAAGCTGGCCGTTGATGGGATTACATGGCCCTGGGGGCAGTCCCTGGGTGTGACCACCTAGGTACATGAAAAAGGGAAATCTGGGCAGAGAAGGCCTAGTACCAATCTGAGCAGGCTTGAAGGTCTCAGCCCCGGGTCCCACACACCTGGGTTCCTCTGTTGGTGCATTCATATTTGAGGCTCGTCTGAACGCGTGGAGAGGGCCTTGAGCATGGCTGTCTTCTCTGGGGCCCCTTGGAGGGGGTGGGCTCCAGCTTCCCTCCCCACTCTGAGCTGCTCCCTCAGCCAAAGACCTCTGGAGCCTAGCCACAGCCATGCCCAAGGCCCCTCTCCACACGTTCGGACGAGCCTCACACATGAAGGTACCGGCAAAGGAGCCCAGGTGTGTGGGACCCGGGGCTAAGACCTCCAAGCCTGCTCGGATTGGGACTGGGCCACTTATGCTCAGATTCCCCATTGTCCAGTAGCTATGCAGTGGTACCCACAAACTGCCCCCAGCACCGTGTAATCCCATCAATGGCCAACATCCAGAGACTATAAAACCAAGCTCCTTAATTTCTTTGGATATCTTACAGCCTAGTTCTCACTCTAGGAGAACCTAGCAAACTACCGAGAGCTTCCTGCCTGCACTGGAGAGCCTGACAAGCTCTCCATGGTGTACTCATATGACAAATATAGTACCAATGATGATGATGATGAGTTTCAGACATACTCTTTTTGAACATCCATTTCTTCACAAAAAGTGTTCACCTCTTCACCAATGCACCCTCAACTCCATTTGCTTTACAGTCACAAATCTACTTCTATGAAAGGTGCTTTTTAAATAAGATTTTGCAGTGTAGCTTATAATAGTATTGTTGATAGGGTTTCACTCAAAGCACTTAATCACATGCAGAAAATATTTAAAGTGATTCAGTCCAATTTGTTTATATTTTATTTGTTTGCATTTGCCATTAGACTAATTTCACTGGAAAGAACTTCGTGGTGAAAATCTAGAACTGTTCTACCTATATTTTCCTCAAAACATATTGTGTATTGTGTTTTAATATCAAGGACGTTGATCTCCTCTGAACTGACTTTTACATAAGATGTGAGAAATAGATGCATCTTCATTTTTTAGATGTGGTTATCCAGTTTTTCCCTAAACATTTGTTGAAGAGTCTATCTTTATTTTGTTTCACCTACCAAGCCCCTTTCTTGAAAATTGGTTGGCCATGTACCACATATAGCTCAGAATTTGTCCTTGGAAACTTGATTCTAATCCATTTAGATCCATTAGAATCCAAACATATTCTAATCCATCTCATCTAATTGATGAGATAGTCTATCCTAATTATAGTAATATACTGTTTTGACCATTGCAGTTTTGAAGTATGATTTCATGTTAGGTAATGGGATATGTTTCCCTTTATTTTTGGCTGGAAGTGGGGGAGGGAAACATATCCAGTGGTGCCCAGGGTTAATTCTTACTATATCTATAGCTATTTGGGTGATTATATGATTGCAAGCATAGTTTATTATTCAGTTTTATAAGTCTTTTAAGAATGCCTACATTTAGATGAGATGGTGTTGAATCTATAAAGGTTTTTAGGAAGATCATTTTGACAGTATTTTTTTAAATCCATGACTAGAAAATACCTAAGTCTTCTATCTTAAGTGACATAGTTTCCATGGTATGCATTTAGTAACTATTTTGTTGTTTCTAGTTGCTTTTTGTTTTGGGACATTATTTTGAATTGGATATGTTCTGATTTCTTTATTTTCTAGATCATTATTGCATATATGAGTGCAACCAACTTTTGCCCCTTTAATTTGTATCAGCACACTTTTTTTTGGTTTATTTTTTCTAGGAACTTTTTTTTAAATTTATTTATTTTTAATTAGTGAATCACCGTCCCCAACCTCAAACTTTACTACAAAGCAGTAACAATTAAAACAGCATGGTACTGGAACAAAGGCAGAGCCGTAGACCAATGGAACAGGGTGGAATATCCCTACAAACAACCCCAAATGTATGATCATCTAATCTTTGATAAGGGAGCAAGAGATGTGAAGTGGAGCAAGGAAAGCCTCTTTACCAAATGGTGCTGGCACAACTGGACAACCACATGCAAAAAAAATGGGCTTAGGAACTTTTTTTTGTACCTGCATATGGATATAATTTAGCTTATTCTTTTCTAATTTGGATCTCTTTGATTTTTTTCTTGTTTGATTTTTTTAAACTTTTTAATTAAATCACTGTGGGATAGACCATCACAAAACCGTTCTTGATTAGATTTCAGTCATACAGTGTTACAACATCCATCCCTCCTCCAGTGTACATTTCCAAGCACCAATGTCCCCAGGTTCCCTCCCATCACCCCTACCCCCAACACTTGCCTGCCTCTATAGCAGGCACTTTCCTTCTCTCTCTCTCTCTCTCTCTCTCTCTCACGCACTCTCACTATCTCTTCTTTTGGGAATCTTGCTTGATTGTTGTAGAAATGATTCTAATATTATATTAATAAATATATTAATATAAATATAATAAATGAGTGCAATATATAAACATAATATAATTAAATTAAATATAATTTATATTTAAAATAAATATAAATATTATAATATAAATATATTAATGGAGACAGTAAATATTCTTCTCTGATAATGATCAAGAGGAAATGCTATAAGTTTTTGCCACTGGGAATTACAGTGGGTGTCAATTTGTTAAAAATGTCAAATATAATAGTGGCCATTACTATACTGAGAAATGTTTCTTCCAATAATATTTCATTGAGTGTTTTTATCAGGACTGGATATTGGGTATTGTCAAAATATTTCTCTGCTTCAATTGATAAAATGACATGATTTTATCTTCTCTTTTATTGATACAGTATATCACACTTATAGATTTGTGTATGTTAACACAAATTGATTCTTTTATATTGAATTATCCTTATGTATGTTGAACCATCTTCCCACTTGATCATGGTGAATGAGTCTTTCCATATGCTGTTATATACTATTTGCTAAGTTTATTTTTTATTTCTTTGGTTTTTAGTCCACACATGGCTATGATCAGGGTTTGGTCCTGGCTCTGTGCTCAGGGATCAATCTTTCAGGATCCCACATGACAGCCAAAGATTTAACTTGGGCCATCCATATGCAAGACAAGTACCTTATTTTATCTCTGGTACTGGTTTGTTAAGGTTTCTTTTAAAAAAACAGTTTTGCCCTTACACTATAAAACACTGTGGTTGACAAAGTTGTTTATGATGATTTGTTACAGAAATTCAATATTCCAACACCAATCCTACCAACATCACACCACCCTATAGCAGGTCCTCAAAAATTTATTTTACATAGCTTCTTATAGATGATTTGCTAAAATTATGATAAAAAATGTTTCTTTAGAAAACAGTTTGTGAAGAGAGTTGTATCTAACCATGGAGCCATTAAGCCCTTGTATAAGAGATTACTAAGATGCTACAGATACAAGTTAAGCCTTATATGTTTTTATTTTGTTAATCAATATTGGTTGCATCTACATTACATCACATCCAATCTGGTATCTAATCCTGGTTTTTTAGTGTTGTAGAGTTTAAGATGCCTCTTCAGGAAGTCCAAAATTTTTCGTCAGTAATAGAGCTGGACTTAAATTTTTATCTGAGTGGTAGCTTTGGGAAGTGTGCATGACTTCTGAGGCTTCCAAAAGTACAGGTAGATGGGGAAGGTAGCCCATTCCTGACTCTGTAAAAATTTAGGTATTTCAGTCACAAAACCTATATACCTAAATTTTTCATTAGATTAATTTCTGGATGAGGCATGTTCTGAGCAGTGGAGTCTGGCCAGGAGCATGGTAGTGATTATAGAGTTTGGAGGCTTTCAGCTGCTATAGTTCTGTTTGGGAGGGCACTAGGTTCACCCACCCCCTTATGAGGTGTTCCAGATTACTCAGTCTTTTTGGGTGTCCAGAAGATTCTTTGCCTGGTTTTCTAAGGGTTTATTGAGTATTTTTATATGGAGATTCATTGAGGAAATCAGACTGAAATTTTATTTTCTATTGGTGCTTGTATCTGCTTTCTATATTAGTGTAATGCTACTTCATATAAGCTATTAAGAAAGATTATTTTTCTCCAATATTTTGGAAGAGATTAAAAATTAAAGATAGCAAGTCTACTCTGAAGGTTTAATATAGTATTTGTCCAGAAACAGAGTTACAGCACAAATTCGTTTATTACTAGATACTTAAAACTACTTTGAAAAGTAATGTGCAATGGTTAAAAATAAAATTATTAAATTCTGACTGTAAAATATTTTTTTAAATTTGGTGTTTTTTGTTTTATAATTAATACCTTAGTCTAAGCATTAATTTAACTAAGATATATAGGCATGGTCATCTATTTATTTTTGAAAATCACACTATCGGTGAAGTGTGGGGCCTACTTTATCAGATCACAGGCTTTGGATTATTGTATTCAGGAAAGCTCATGATTTTAAAAAATACTAGTTTCTATATTTGTAAAATTGAGGTTTTTATAGTAGCTTCCTCAGAGCTGTGTATGATATTTAAATTATAATTAATATTTAAGTGGTGTGAATGGAGAAGCTAAGTAAATTTAGATTATAGAATAAGATTAAAGTAAAGAAGTTATTGTTAGTAGTCCACTCAATATTAATGACTTTTATGGGTTGGTGGGAAGGAAGATATCATAGACTAACAACAATACAGATTAAATTCTAATTTTCTATACTTCAGAACTGATATAATGGGACTCAAAATATTTGTGTGTATATGTGTGTGTGTATGTTTGTGTTTACAATGCTATTTAACGGATGTGAGCGTGTTTCTGGCATAGAAGTGTTGTACAAAGGGAATATCAAAGATGAGATTAAAAGCTGTCTCTGTACCTACCAGATCTCTTGAGATCTACTCATCTATCTTATTCTTCAGGGATAAACCGCTATTTTAGTCAAGTACCAGGGTCCACAGAGTAGATTTGTGGCATTCTACTCTGCTGACCTTGGCAGCCAGACTGTCTGAGCCATTTCATTTTCAGGTTGGATAAAAGTAGCATTATGTCTGGGCCGACAGTCATAATTCTAGTAAATGACTATATCTTTCTATCACCTCTCTGCATAGAGTATGAGTATTCTTGGCATTTGGGGGAATTTCTAGGCTCACTGGAGAAATAATTTGAATTGTTATTCTACATCAAAAATGTTCTGCTAAGATAAAACTATCTTCTCATTCCCTTTTCTGTATTTTAAATGTTTTAATTTTGTATAAATTGTCGAATAAGTGTTAGTGAGACACTTTGGTTGGTAAAAACATTCTACCAACTTCAACTCGTAATTTTTCAGTCAGAAGACTATCATACAGAAATTTGTCCAAAGATGCAAAACACAAGATAGGACAAAATGAATTAACCTGCTTATCTTGTCACAGCTTCTCATTATCTCAGGTCACTTAAAATATGTAGTTAGTCAGAAGTTATATTTTCCATGCATGGTGGGTCTCTGTTTGAGCTGAAAATAAGGTTGCTGTCTAAGATGATGAAAAATTCCTAAATGAGGGCTGGAACAATAGCACAGCCTTTAGGGTGTTTGGCTTGCACACGGCAGACCCGGGTTCAAATCCCAGCATCCTATATGGTCCCCTGAGCACCACCAGGGGAAATTCCTGAGTGCGAAGCCAGGAGTAACCCCTGTGCATCACCAGGTGTGACCCAAAAAGCAAAAAAAATCCCTAAATGATTTTCTTGAAGACCTATTTTACCCCTCTAAAGAATTTATACTGGCAATCAATGTTTTTGTTTAAATGAAATGTTCAAAAACCTGAATTGAAGATGAGACTGATAGTAAATAATATTTACCATATGATCACAAAGGTGTGGCAGAATTCTTGTGATATTCAAGATAAAAAATATTCAGGGTGACAAAATTTAAAAGCAAAAAATTGTAAAACTCAGGGTTTTCCAGAGAAACTGAGCCAATATGTGACATTCATCGGAAGATTTTAATGATAAGGAGATAGCTGAGATAATTATTAATTATGTCTGACAAGTACAAATCTTCAGTGTAGGCCATGAATGGACAAGCAGGAGAGTAAACAAAGTCCAAAGGTACATATAAAAGTCCAAAGACAGCCTATTGTTCTATAAGGGTTTTGTTGTTACTGTTGTCCTAGTCATTCCTTTAGCTGAATGGATGAGGTTTATTCACATTACATCGGGCAAAGTACCCACTTACTCAAAGTCCATTGATCTAAAAGGTAATCTAATGTGGTAAAAAAGCACTTCAAGAAAGAAGAAAACTGCTTCCATAATTGCTGGTGGTGGGATGGGGGTGGAGGGTGGGGAAGGAGGGAAACTGGGACCTTTGGTGGTGGGAAAAGTACACTGGTGAAAGGACGGGGGTCGGAACATTATATGAATGAAATCCAATCACGAATAACTTTGTAAATGTGTATGTCATTGTGATTCAATTAAAAAGAAGTAAACGGGAAAAAAGTAAATGAAAATTCAGAGAAAAAAACATGAATATAAGAGCAAAAAAGAAAAAAAGAAACAGGGACTCATAATAAACCCTTACCTATACCAAGAAAAAAAATAAAAAGCCTTCATTTTCGTACATAAAATTTACCATCATAGATAAAGCTCTCTCCAGAGAGCTCAAAATTTTTTGAACATTTAGCATGCAAATGTTAAGTATTAATTATTTCCAGTGAGAATACCCAAAACAATTCTATTAAGTCATTACCGTTTCATCTGAATTTTAAAAAAATAGGAGATTCAGAGAGATAAAAAAGTTGTATCTATAAGTATGCAGTAATGAATATTAGTTTGCATTTGAATGTTTTCTTTAAAAATGATCCTGTTAATTCTTAACTACCAGATTGCATTCAAAGTAATTTGAAATTAGATTATATTTTATTGATAAAAAGGCTAAATATGCCACTTACATAACTTTTTAGTACTTATATCAAGATTCAATAATATCTTATAACACATATTCACATAAAATGGCAGTTTTCCTTTTAGAAATCCATGTTCTTTGTGACACTCAAAACATAATCAAAGTCATTATAAGATAGTATTTATATGCTAAGTATTCATCTAAGAATTTTACACATATTGTGACTAGCCAAATAAATATAAATGAATAAATTGAGAAGTAGAAATGTCAGAGGAAGAGTTATGAATCAAAACCAAGTGATCTGTCATGTAATCAGTTATAGAATATTTGTTCAGCAACTAAGGATGTTGTATATATTAAGACAATTTAAATTAAGGGTTACACCACAAAAAGAGTTCTGTTATAATAAATATAAAGATGAGAAGAAAATAGCATTATCAATCAAATTTCAAAGTGGAAAAAGACCTAACAGTCCCTTTATGCCCTACTTTGCAATTTATAAGTGTATTTTCCTAAAAAACATATTATGTTAGTATCTGTAAAAGATAAAACGAGGGGCCAGAGCAATAGTACAGTGGGTAAGGCGTTTGCCTTGCAAGCGGCTGACCTGGGTTCGACCCTTAGCATCCCATATGGTCCCCCAACCATCACCGGAGTAATTCCGGAGTGTAGAGCCAGGAGTAACCACTGAGTCTGACCATTGGTGAGTGTGACCCTAAAAGCAAAAAAAAAAAAACACTGATGAAATTAATAGGGAATCTTATTTTTTACCCTTAGTTATCTGTTATTTCATAATAATTTGTTATGGAAGTTCATGACATCCACACAAAAGAAAAAATTGTTGTACAACTGAAGGCTTCTATAGCCATCAACATGGTTTAGGAACTTAGTCATATTTTTAAATTTTAATTAAAGCACCATAAGTTATAGCATTATTCATAGTTGAGTTTTAGACACACTATATCCCAGCAATAATCCCACCAGCAAGTTCAATTTCCCTCTACCAGGGCTCCTAAGTTTACTCCCTCCCTCGCACCACACCAGCCTAGCACATTGACAAGCTTGTTGTTAAGTTTGGTTTTGAAGTTTGGATCTTATTTTTCAGTTTTATTGACTCCGTACTTTGGATATTTATCTGTATTACTCTTCTCAGCCCTTATACTCTGGGGACAAAGAAAAGAAAATTTGCCACCATTTAAACATTGCATTCCCTATACCCTGCCACAGAGGCAGGGTGGGGTGAAGGGGGCAGCGTGGGGGTGGTGGGAGGGATACTGGGACCATTGGTGGTGGAAAATGGGCACTGGTGAAGGGATGGATACTCAATCATTGTATGACTGAAACATAAGCATGAAAATCTGTAAGTCTGTAACTTTGTCTTATGGTGAATCACTAATAAAAATAAATAAATAAATAAATAAATAAATAAATAAAAAGAAGAAAAAAGAGTTGTTGAAAAAAAAATAAACTGCATTCCCTAACCCAGCAATTCTAAGTGTGATTACCCTGTGTTTGGTCTTATTATTCTGGCTTATTTCATTTAACATATCTTCTAGTTCTATTCATGTTTCAGTGAACATGTTTCAGCATGATTTCATTGTTACAGCTGCACACTACTCAATTACATATATATATATATTCATACATATATATATAACATCTTCATAATCCACTACTCCACTAATCCATCTTGGACCCCTGTGTTGATTCCATATTTCAGCTATTGTACTTAGAGCTGCAATGAATAATGGTGTGCATGTTTTTTAATGAATGTTTTTGTGTCCTGGATCTAGGTACCTAAAGGTGGAATTGTTGGGTCATAACACAGATTTTTCCCAGTTTATTTGATATATACCATTCTTACTGGTTTGGGATGGTATATAATTGTTTTCTTGATTCGGATTTCCCTAATGATAAAAGATGATGAGTATTTTTTCATGTACCTGATGACCATCTGTATATTTGGGGGGTCACACTGGTGTTGCATAGGAATTACTCCTGGCTCATGCAATCAGGAATTACTCTTGGTGGTGCTCGGAGGACCATATGGGATGCTGGTAATTGAACCCGGGTCAGCCGTGTGTAAGGCAAACACCTTACTCACTGTGCTATTGCTATAGCCCAAGGCATTGTATAATTGAAGACACTTTTGAGGTCCAGATCTTGTAGCATTTTGAGTATGTTTTTTTCAGTGCACTTTGTAGACTTTAGTGTGATCTCAAGGTTGTTGTTCTACTTTAAGTTGACTTTTGTTCAAGGCTTGAGATATGAATATGTATTTACTTGTTTGTACGTTGTTCAGTATTGCCAGCATCATTTGTTGAAGCTGTCTATACTTCTTCTCGTGTTCCCACATACATTGTTAAAAGTTAGCTGACCATATATGCGTTTTTCCTTGCATACCTTACTATTACCTATTGGTTTATTCTTTCTTTCTTTTGATTTTTGGGTTACATCCAATGATGCTCAGAAATTACTCCTGGCAGTGGTCGGGAGATGATATAGGATGCTAGGCATCAATCCCAGGTCGGCCGTGTGCAAGGGAAATGCCCTACTCCTTTACTCTCTGTGCTATTGTTCCAATCCTCCCCTCACTGGTTTATTCTTATTTTCAGTGCTACTCTATTTTGTTCACTATGGTTTATAATATAAAGTTAGGTGATGAGCTACTTCACAGTTTCTTATTTTTCAGTATGGTTTTGGCTATTGATGGTCTTTTATTATTCAATACAAACTTTATTTTTGATTGTTCTTAGTCCTTGAATAAATCCTTTTGAATTAAAATAGGGGATGCACTGAATCTAAATAGTAGTATAGGTAGAATAGTCATTTTGTTAATATATTTTCCTCCAATGCATGAGCATGAAATATATTTTCATTTCCTAAGGTTTTCTACTTCTTTCCTAAGTATTTCAAAGTTTTCGTGGTATAGATCTCTCACCTCTTCTGTTAAGTTGATTCCTAGGTACTTAATGTTTTTAGACACTATTTTGAATGTCATAGACACTTTGGTATTACTCCTCTGATTTGTTATTTGTATATAGCACTGCAACTGAGTTTTGTTTGTTGACATTGGAGCTGTCCAGGTTGCTGCATTAGTTTGTTCTAGGAGCTTTTTTGATAGGCAATCTTTAAGTTCTCAGCTCTCTTTTGAAAGTAAGTGTTCCTTGTTTTACATCAAAGTCCCATGCAGTGTCCTATGCTTCCTTGTTGAATAAACATGGTTTCCTTATACATACTATGCATGAAAAATTAACCTGCTACTTAAAATACTTGAAAGATTATTTCACAGACTTCAAATTAATGTTCATTTGAAAAAAGTGTACAATATGCTCTGCCGAAAACACTAAAAACTTTATTGCACCCTGGACAGAGGAACAAAGGTCCATATTTTGGGCTAGACTATAAAAAGGAAAATCTGAGACTCCACTTTTTGAAAATTTAATTATCTTGAGATTTCAGAGAAATAAACATATTTTAAGTGACCAGATGCTGGTATTGAAAGCCAGATGCTAATATCGAAACCGTTGGCTACTCAGGTAATCTGTCTTTATTTGAGTAGCTGAAAAGTACTTTCCTGATAACTGTATCAGGGTACTTCTGTGTTTTTGTGCACCATGTTTTATGCTATCATGATTTAAAAATCATAATTTTTTCTCAGAAACAACAATGAAGGAGAGAGATTATTGCTCCATTGTAAACATTTTTTTTTCTCACTGGGCTTTCTTTTCTTTCAGCAAAGAATAACTCAATATACCTTATGAAATAGCTGTGAGGGGATTAGGTACTCATTTTTTTAAAAGAAGAAAAGTGTAGGGGCCGGAGCGATAGCACAGTGGGTAGGGCGTTTGCCTTGCACGCGGCCGACCCGGGTTCGATCCCCGGCATCCCATATGGTCCCCCAAGCACCGCCAGGAGTAATTCCTGAGTGCAAAGCCAGGAGTAACCCCTGAGCATCGCTGGGTGTGACCCAAAAAGCAAAAAAAAAAAAAGAAGAAAAGTGTAAAGAACACTGCAGGTGAAAAAATAGGCAATGAGATATACTAGGCTTTATTATTATCCCTTCAAAATCCTAAAACTATCTATCATGTACATTAAGTGAAATCTATTTTTGATGAGAAATCACACTTTTATTCAAAAATAATGTCTAAATGGCATAGGCATTCTAGGTTTAAATTTGGAACTTTGCAAAATGGAGCAGTTTGCTTTTCTAATAAATCAAATTACTAAGCCATGATTATTTCATAAAATACACTTTTTTGTTTGATTAAGAAATATTATGGGGGACTGAAGTGATAGTACAGCAGGAAGGGCATTTGCCTTGCACGCGGCAGACCCGGGTTCAATCCCTGGCATCCCATGTGGTCCCCCAAGCATCTCGAGGAGTAATTCCTGAGTGCAGAGCCAGGAGTAACCCCTGAGAGTTGCTGGGTGTGATCCCCAAAAACAAAAAAAAAAGGAAAGAAATATGCATGGAAGTGGGAAATTAGTATGAATTGCTAATTGATTTGGTTATTTGGACATTTTCCCTTAATATAGCACAAAACTGAATGCAATGTGAGTTTCTAGGTTGGAATCTAAAATACAAAAATAACATTAGTGACAAAATTGGTGGTATTTAAATGAGTCTGTAGAATAATGATATTTTATCATTACTCATTCACTTATTTTGAGAAATATACTGTGATTATCAAAAATAGTGCATGCGGTGAAGTTATGTTGTAGTTCCAGGGGATATCTTCACTATTTTTAAGTTTTTTTTTTCAAGTTAGGCATGGAACTCTACTCGTTATCCCTGCTGGAACTCTATGCGTGATTCCTGATGGAACTCTATGCGTGATTCCTGATGGAACTCTATGCGTGATTCCTGATGGACATTGCTGGCTGTTTTGCAAGATTCAACAGAATGGCGTTGGCGGGGCATGAAGAAACCGCAGCAGCGGCCGCAGCATCACCACCTGCCCAGGCTGGGCTGAGTCATGACGTCATGGATCATAGAGCTGTGGCGACAGTGCGCGTAGTGGTTCATCCACTGTGGAGTCCTGTCAGCCAACCACCGGATGACCTGGGACTCTGCATGTGTTCGACTTGGCACAGACCCTCTGTGATACGATCCTGCTCTGCCAGCTGCCAAACAACCTCCGTGTGCACTCCAACAACCTCAAGGAGATCAATCTGGGGCCACGGATGTCCCAGGTGCTTCCCAGAGATGCAGACAGATGCATGTTTGTCAGTGTGCAGATCATTACAACATGCCAGTCAACCAAAAGCTTACTTTCAGTAGACTTGAGAACACCTGCAAAGGCGATTAGAGGCCCCCTAATAAGCCTACATCCCTCTAGGAGAACCCAGCAAGCTACTGAGAGTATCCCTCCCACACAGCAGAGCCTGGCAAGCTACCTGTGGTGTACTCGATACGCCAAAAAAAGTAACAATGATGGTCCTCATTCCCCTGATACTGAAAGAGTCCCCAGTACCCATCGGGCTACACTAGCACGCAACAGAGATGAATGAAGATGTTACTGGCACCTGCTCAAGCAAATGATGAACAATGGGATGATACGGATAGTGACAGAAATATTATAAAACAAAAAGTTAAAAAAGCATTTAATCATGAAATTACTGTAAAATAGTGTCTGGAGATATAGGACAAGGGGCAAAGCATTTGCTTTGCATGTGGCCAACCCGATTGGATCTATGGCACTCCATATGGTTCCTCGAACAAACTAGGAGTTGCCCCTTGAGCACAGCAAGGTTTCACCCAAAAAACTCCCAAGTATTATAAAATAAAATTCTTAACTTCAAGTAGTATTTTAAATATGTTGTTTGATAGTTTGGATCACTTGGGTCTTATTGTGATCTTGACAAATAAATAATCAGTCTTCCTGTCAAAATTGTCTTTCAAGTTTTCCAGACTTGAATATTTTGTATTTTGAATAATTTTGTTATTTAAAGAAAACATCTTATAGCCTAGTTCTCCCTCTGGGAGAACCTGGCAAGCTACCGAGTTTCCTGCCCGCAAGGGAGAACCTCGCAAACTCCTTGTGGCATATTCATATGCCAAAACCAGTAACAATGATGGGTCTCATTCTCCTAACCCTGAAAGAGCCTCCAATGCGGCACCATTGGAAAGGACAGGGAAAGAGAGGCTTCTAAAATCTCAGAGCTAAGACAAATGGAGACGTTACTGAGACTGCTCGAGAAATTCAATGATCATTGGGATGATGATGATGATGATGATGATGATGATGATGATGATGATGATGATGAAACTCTATAGTAGATTTACAGTGGCATTAATATAAGTTAATTATACAATAGTGGTTCAGAAACATAGCTCAAGGGACCGAGCACATATATTTCTCATTCAAGAAACTTAGGTTTAATACCCAACACCACATTTTCCTACAATAAACATCAATAGAGATCCTGAGCAGGGTGTGGCTTCAAATGAAAAATAAATACCCTCAGCTCTCCAGTTCCTACCTGGACTTCAATCTCTGGCCACCATATCTCTTGGTTACCACCCACCTGCTTAGATCCAACTCCCACTTTCCGTCTCTGTTGCCTAGATCCTGAACTTATGTTTTCATCCACATTCTTGCTTATTTCCTGCTCTTAAAACCTGGACACCAATATCCATAAGTTATTTTAATTTCTGGGCCACCAACACTGCTTCTCTTTCCTTGTATGAATGCCACTCCTTCTGTGAGCACGTCTAAACTCCAGATGGTCTCAGGTGCCTCCAAGTCCCACATACTTATAGTACCAGTCTTAGCTCTCTCCTCACTGTCCTGCTGTGAAGTCCCCACATAACAGGGGTAACAGCAACAAATCAGTATACTTATAAGTACTCTAATGATGCTGTGAGCAGGAACACTACATTGCTTCTCAGTTCACCTGGAAATTGGAACCTTACCATTAGCCCCCACAAAGAACCAGGAATAATAAAAACTAGCCACTTTAATTAATAGAACAGAAACCCAGAAGTTTGCTCAAGTTCATTACCATTTTGACTTTTCTCGAGGAATTCAGGCACCAGTCCTTTTGATTTCCATTGAATAGAGGAAAGGTGTCAAAGTGAACTTAAATAAAAAGTGATGCAACAAATGAAAGAACTCATTCAAGCATAATTTAATGAGATGAATAACACAGAAGTATGAAAAAGAAACAAAATCCATGACTCTAAAAATCGAATTAGTAATCCAGAAGATAGAACACACAACATCAATAAAATGGAGTATATATAAAGGTGAAAATAATTTTAAAAGTTTAACACACTTATTAGATGGTAGGATGAAGTCCAACATATGAATAATAGGGATTCAAGAAGGAGATAAAAGAGAGAAAGAGCAAGAATGGCTGGTGGAAGGATGGAAGGCATAATAACTATCTAGTTTGAGGAGAGAGCCTTATCCACTGCTATAGGGGGATAACAAAGTGGTACATAAAATAAATCCATACAGAAAAACATGAGAACACATTTTAATTTTAAAAATCAAGAATTAAAGAGAAAGAATAAGTGAAAAGATATGTAAAACCTCAAATACAATGCAAGTAACAAAATTCACATATTTTAAACAAAATATTAGAAAACAAATAGAAGGGAATAATACGGTCAAAATACAAAGTGAAAATATTCTGAAATAAAGAAAAGTCCACTATGCAATGTTATCACTTATATTTAAGAAACTAGTAACATGGTTTTGAGATAAAGAACAGAAGAAGACAGTTGTTGCATTTAAGTAAATTCTGCATGTACTACTTAGTGGCCTTAAATCAAAGAGAAATGGCAAATGGTTAAAAATAATCATAATACTTGTAGAAAGGGCTGGAGCGACAGCACAGTGGTAGGGCATTCACCTTTCACGCGGCTGACCTGTGTTCGATTCCTCCGCCCCTCTTGGAGAGCCTGGCAAACTATCGAGAGTATTGCGCCCACACAGCAGAGCCTGGCAAGCTACCCGTGGCATATTGGATATGCCAAAAACAGTAACAATAAGTCTCACAATAAGAGACATCACTGGTGCCGCTCAAACAAATCGATGAGTAACAGGATGGCAGTGACAGTGACAGTGACAGTGACAGTGACTTGTATAAAACTGGCAACAAATTTCTTTATATCCATAAAATCTATACAGGTGAATGGATCAAACTCTCCTATCTAAAAGCACAGAGGGAGTGGATAAATCAGGAAACAAAATTCCACCTTCTGCTTCTTACAAGAAAAATTTGACCAGTCACAATAAATGATTGCCACTGGATCAGAAGGATCAGAAGGAAAGTCTTGAAAATAATTATACAAGTTCTATCATAATAAACAATGTCTGAATGGAAATACTTGTAGCAGATCAAATTTCTTTTAATACAGATAGATCCCACAGAATGGGAAAGAATATTTACCCAATACCCATCTGATAAGTGACTATCCAGGATATACAAGACACTAGTAGAATTGTATATTAAAAAACCTCCAACCCCATCAAAAAATGGGAAAAAGATGAACAGAAGTTTCCTCATAAAAGAAATACAAATGAACAAAAGTCACATGAAAAAAATGTTTCACATCGCTAGTCATCAGAGAGATGCAAATCAAAACAACAATGAGATATCATCTCACACCACATAGACTTGCACACATTCAAAAGAACAAAAGCAATCAGTGCTGGCATGATTGTGGGGAAAAAGGGACACTCTTTCACTGTTGGTGGGAATGCCGAATGGTCCAGCCTTTCTGAAAAAAAAATATGGACAGTCTTCAAAAACTAGAAATTGAGCTTCCATATGAACCCTCAATACCACTTCTGGGAATATATCCCAAGGATGCAAAAAAGCACAGTAGAAATGACATCTGTACCTCTATGTTCATTGCCACACTGTTCACCATAGCCCAAATCTGGAAACAATCCAAGTGCCCTAGAACAGATGACTGGTCAAGAATCTTTGGTACATCTACACAATGGAATGCTATGCAGCTGTTAGGGGAGATGAAGTCATGAAATTTGCTTATAAGTGGATAGAGATAGAGAGTACCATGCTAGGTGAAATGAGTCAGAAAGAAAGGGACAGACATAGAAGGATTGCAATCATTTGTGGAGTATAGAATAACATCACATGAGGCTGACACCCAAGGACAGTAGATACAATGGCTAGGAGGATTGTGCCATAGCTGTAAGCCTGCTTCATGAGCAGAGGGGAGAAGGCAGATGGAATAGAGAAGGGATCACTAAGAAAATGATGACCAGAGGAATCATTCGGGATGGGAGATGTGTGCTGAACGTAGATAATGGACTAAACAGGATGACCTCTCAGTGTCTGTGTTGCAAGCCATAATGCCCAAAAGTAAAGAGAGAGAGTATGAGTAATATTGTCTGTCATGGAGGCGGTGGGGGGGGAGCGTGGGAAAAAGGGGGAATACCCGGGATATCGGTCATGGGAATGTGCACTGGTGGAGGGATGGGTGCTTGATCCTTGTGAGATTGTAACCCAAACATGAAAGCTTGTAACTATCTCACAGTTATTCAATAATTTTTTTAAAAAATTAAAAAATATATCTTTTAAGCTAAATAAAATAATAAAATTAAGGGATAAATCTGCATTCTTTTAAGTGCTCAATAGTTATCAACAAATATCCATCTAATTAAAGGAAGCAATTTTTATAAAGCAATAACTAATGAAACTGAAACATATATTGGTATCAACATAATAGTAATGGAAGAATTTTAGCACCTTCCTATCTTCATGCACATATGAAGAAAACATAGTATCATTAAGAAAATAATAGCCCTTAATGAAGAATTGGAGAACATGATTAACAGACAAAACTAATCCTCCACCCCCCCCCCAAACTGAATAGATAGTACTCTATGGTGAACATAGAATATTTTCCAGGACAGAATAAGAACTGGGACATAATATGTATGTGCATAAAAGTCCACAAATACAAAGTTTAACAGGTATCATTTTTATACCATAAACGTAGAATTTATGATAAAATTTTTAGAAAATTTCAACATTTATAAATTTAATAAATGTTTGCATACTAGTTTTCCATGTACTTGGAAATAACTTAGGTCAAAGAGGAAATCAAACAATAAAAAAATTCCTTGAAATTAATTAAAATAAAAAAGAATCAGAACTTATGAAAATATGGGCTGGAGCGATAGCACAGTGGGTAGGGTGTTTGCCTTGCATGCAGCCAATCCGGGTCTGATTCCTCTGTCCTTCTCAGAGAGCCTGGAAAGCTACTGAGACTATCCCGCCCATAAGGCAAAGCCTGGCAAGCTACCCGTGGCGTATTTGATATGCCAAAAACAGTAACAAGTCTCATGATAGAGACATTACTGGTGCCCTCTCGAGCAAATTGATGAGCTACAGGATGACAGTGAAAGTGGTACAGTGATGGAAAATAACGGCAATATTAACAGGAAAGTTTACAGAGTTGCAGGCTTATAAAAGAGATAGCCTAAGTAAATAGGCTAACTTCACTGCTTCAGAAACTAATAATAAAAAAAAAAAAAAAAAAAACAAGAGAAGGTGCAAGACTGCTAAATCATCCCAGTTAGACTGCTTTCAGGTTTGAGAACTCTGGGGCCTTCTTGGAATGGGAGTGGACAGAATCCCTCTCTGTCAGAAGGCCCAAGAGACCCCACCTACATTCGACATCCTCTGGCATATAAATGACTCAGCTCTGCTCCACCGCAACTCTGAAAAAATATTCCCTGCCACTGAATCTCACCATAGAGGGCAATCTCTGGACTGAGAATACTGGGGCTATCTTGGAATGGGGGCTCCGCACTCCCTATCAGAAAGCCCAACAGTCCCCACCCACATCTCACAGCTTTAAGCATATAAATGGCCCAGTTCCACAATTGAACCTCAAGATGTCAAGCTGCCAAATCATCCCAGCTCAAGAATTACAGGAATGCGATGCAGCTTGTGTGAAACCTACAAATTTCACAGTCCTGACAGCTCAGTAAGAGCACAACAAATTTGATGAGGAAGTTGCACTGAAGCCTAATAAGCCCAGTAAGTAAAAACAATAACACAGAAAAATCTCAGCTGGCAGTAACCTCTCAGTAAGTCTTCAGAAAATGACTTAATTATTACAGGGTAAGATTAAACAATTATCAAAAATTTATCATTCTTGATATATTTTTGATGTTATCATTGTAATTTTAACGAGACAAGCAATTTGAAGTAAGTTTGTGTGTTCTTTATAGGGACAGGCTTGAGGGGTCTTTGGGAAACTGGGGACACTGGTAGGGGGAAGGTCACACTGGTGGAATTGGTGTTGGAACATTGAATGTCTGAAACATTGTATTATGCACACTTTTATGAATCATATTATTTAAATTTAAATTTAAAAATTGAAAAGGACTACAAAAGAATCCCAAAGTATGAAAAATAAAGAAATAACTTTGAAAGAATACTTATTGCCTAACACCCAAGAATAGAAGAATAGTAGAAATAAATACCAGGAGGTTGACTCCAGGGCTTGGAAGCCGGCCTCACATTCTGGGGAGAGGGCAACTCAGAGAAGGGATCACCAAGTATAATGCGGAGGCCATGCGGGGGAAGGGTGATGCGGGACTGAATATGGACTAGAGACTGAAAACAGTGACCACTCAACACCTCTATTGCGAACCACAACACCTAATGAGAGAGAGAGAACAAAAGGAAATGCCCTGCCACAGTGGCAGGGTGGGGTGGGGGGAGATGGGATTGGGGAGGGTAGGAGGGATGTTGGGTGTACCGGTGGTGGAGAATGGGCACTGGTGAAGGGATGGGTTCTCAAACTTTGTATGGGGGAAACATGAGCACAAAAATGTATAAATCTGTAACTGTACCCTCATGGTGATTCACTAATTAAAAATAAATAAATTTTAAAAAATAAAAATAAAAAATCAAATAATGAAGAATGCTTCCTAATTGTTTGCATGAAGCAAAAATCTATTTATTAATAAAATCAGATATATATCTAAGGAAGAAAATAAAAATTTGATATTATCAACGTAAATATACTGAACACAATCTCTGTGAAAAAAATCCAAAAATATATCAGGATATTTTACATCTGGGCCAGAATAATAGTACTGCAGGAAGTGTGCTTGTTTTGTATGAAGCCAATTCAGCACCTTCTATAGTCCCTAAGCTCAGATAGGAGTGATCACTGAGTGTAGAGTCATAAGCAATCTCTGGGCACTGCTAGATTAGCTCAAAGACGATAAAAACTTAGATCACGATCACATGGGCTTATGAAGGAATGTTACAATCTGTGTGGATTTCTCCATATAACACACCATATCAACACACCATACAATAAAAATAATGTGGTTATTTTAATGAATACAAGAAAAATGTTTTAAGAAATTTCTCCTTCAAATTGCAACTTTTATGAAAATCCAGCACAAAATAACATGGAAAGAACATAAAAGAATTTTATAATATCCTATAACCAGCATAATACTCAATGTCAAAATTAATGAAAACGTTTTTCTGAGACCAGGCACGAGGGAAGAATGTTCATCTTTTCCTCCATTATTCAATAGTTTTGTATGTCCTAGTCACAGCAATTTGGCAAGAGAAAGAAATTAGAAAGATGTAAATTGGAAATGAAGAATTCAACCATTATTATTATTAGATGATATGGTAATATACATAAAAAACCCTAAGGATTCCAAGAAAACACTCTTAGAAACAATAAACCAGTAGGCAAATTAGCAGCTTCAAATATAATGCACAAAAATGTGTTGTGAAACTTTTGTTGCAACTGGGACATACTTTTTAAAACATTTTTTTGCTTCTTTTGGGTCCATACCAGGCTGTACTCTATGTTTAGTCCTGGGTTTGTTCTTACAGATTATTCCTAGTAGGCTTGGGAATCATATGGTGTGCCAGAGATAGAACCCAGGTTGGCTGCATTGGAGTCCATTGTCCTAATCACTGTATTATTTTCTCTGGTTCCTTGGGACACACTTTTTTAAAATTTCACTCTCTGAACTAATATTGAATTGCTACATATCTTCATATAAAATAAAGAAAACATACTCATGCTTTCCTTCAGAGTTTACTTATTTGTACAATAACACAATCTATTAATTTTTTGTTATGTTTTGGCCAAACCCCTCAATTCTCAGAGTGTACTATTGACTCTGCTGAGAAATCATTACTGACAGTGATTCAGTGCTAAGGATTAAATGAGGAACAAATATCATAGAAGAAAAGATTTTCATGTTCTCTGATATATTTCCAGCCCCATAATTTATACTTCTTTTGACATTTTGAGGTGATATTTATTTAAAAATTGGCAAGCAGAATTACCATTTTAATATTATTAAAGCACTATGACTTACAAAGTTATTTAGAGTTCAGTTTTAGATAAACAAATTTACAGCACAAACCCTACCACCAGTGTCAGTTTCCGTGTAGCAATGTTCCCAGGTTTACTCTCATAGGCCTCCACAATTTTTGTAGTTGTGGTTCAGTGATAGATAACTTATCTTAGGTGTGTGAAACTTTGGGATCAATTCCTGACACTCCCCATCACCCACCCAGACTACATATCAAAATCAGTAAGCAAAATAAATCTCTTGTATTTTCTTATGCAACCAATCTGTAAGAAGATGTATCACTATCACTGTATCACTGTCATCCCATTGTTGATCGATTTACTCAAGTGGGCACCAGTTATGTCTCTATTCTTCCCAGCCCTGAGATTTTAACAGCTTCTCCTTACTCATTTTTCCCAACGATTGGAGGTTCTTTTCAGGATCAGGGGAATGAGACCTGTTACTCGATATATATCGATATATTCGATATATTCGATATATATATTCGATATATATATATATTCGATATATATTCGATATATTCGATATGCCATGTACAAATGTTACTGTACATGGCATATCGAATATGACATGGGAAGTTTTCCAGGCTCTTCCGTGTCGGTGGGATACTCTCAGTAGCTTGCTGGGCTCTCTGAGAAGCGCATATATATATGATGGTGTGTCCAGGAATACATTCACTCACGTGTGAGGCTCAGCCCGAGCGTGTGGAAAGCGGCCTAGAGCATGGTATCTCTAAGCATCTCTAAGCATGGTATTCTAAGCATAGAGCTAAGAATAGCCCCTGGACACTGTCAGAAGTGACCCTCAATTCCACCCAACATCAAATGCATAAGAATCAACTTAAGAAAGGATATGAAAAACTTTTCACTATTGAAAGAAATAAATCAACAGGAAATGTAAATATTCCGAATTCATAATGGGAATAATTAACACTGTTTTAAAAATGCCCATCCTACAAAAAGCATCATATTGCCTCAATGTGATTCTAATCCAAAAAATAAAGGCATCCCTAAGGCTTTAGAATGAATTCTATTCATTTTTTTTACAGAAACATGTAATGTAATGAATAATCAAAGGTGCCTTGATAAGTAAAAGTAAATGGGATGCATGGTTTTCCCTAACTTCAAGATTTACGATAAAGTTATAGTAACCTAAATTGTGGAAGTGTTGGAAAAAATATAGATTCCTGACCAATAGAACATAATTGAATGCCAGGAGACAATTCTGAGTTATAGACAGTTAATCTATGACAAAGTGACTGAAAGCATGAGGTGGATCAAGTAAAATCTCTTCAACAAATTGTGCTGGGAGAATTGGATAACCACAGTGCCAAAAATTAAGTTTGGATATATTTCTCATACAACAGTAAAAAGTCAAGTCAAAGTGAATTAAAGATCTCAATATACTAGAATAAATCATACCTCAAAAGTATAAAAGAGCATAGAAGATTAGTATGAATTCTATATGCCACCAATCTAGAGAACATAGAAGAAATGTATGAATTCTTAAAACCATATAACCTCCAAAGTGTAAGTCAGGAGTTGGTGTAAAACTAACAAGACCAACCATAACAAATGAAATTAAAACAGAAAATAAAACTCTCCCCAGTTACAAAATATGATACAGGTGAGTTCTCTCAAAACTTAAAATACTTTCAGTCAATGCTCATCAATGTTTTTTCCAAAATACTGAAGAATAGGAATTCTGTCTAATAGTTTCTCTGACACCAATGTTACCCTAATATCAAAAGCATGAGTTATATTGCTATCAGAAAGGCCAATATATCTCATGAACACACATACAAAAATACTCAGCATGATCTTAGGTAACTGCATACAACAGTAAATTAAATAGATCACAAAACCTGACCAACCAGGGTTCAGTTCTGGGAGTCAAGAATGGTTCAATTAATGCTGGAAACCAAATAAACAATATGAAAGATAAAAATTATAAGTTTTATATATAATACATATTATATATAAACACAATATAAAGATAACATTATAAGTAGCGGCTCCACTGGGTGTTGGTAGAGGCTCCACTGGGATGGCTTTGAGACCAAGGAAAGGCACTCTCCTCTCCAAGTAGTCCTGACCCAACTGTGAAGAAAATTTCACCACTCAAAATTCATTGTAAACATATAAAAACATCTTAATGTATGCTCCAAACCACAGGAAAAAAAACACACAAAAGAAACAACTGCAAACTGCGAAGGTCATAATGATAAAGCAACACAGAAACTCAGCAGGCTTAGTGAATGAAGAAGTTATCCCAGTTGACCCAACTTCTGATAATGAACTGCATAAATTTTTTGATAAGGAATTTAGAATGGGACTCTTCAAGATGCATAAGGAGGGCAAAGATACAATGGAGCATACTGCCAAAACAATACAAGAGGATATGAGGGCAGAAACGAGGAAAACACAAATGAAAATTAAAAAAAGAAATGACATACCTGAAAGTCCTAGTAGGCAAAATGAAAAACTCACTGGGAGGCCTCAGCAGCAGAGTAACAAATGCTGAGTACATAATTAGTGAACTCAAAGATGAGGTGCAGAGAATCTGAAGATAACAGCAAAAAATGAAAAAGAGCCCCCAAATAAACCAACAGATAACAAGAGGACATTGCAATGAAGGTAAGAGGAATAACATAAGAATCACTGGGGTCTAAGTGGGGCAGGAAGAAACTCTGATGAGAGAGCAACTGTCAAAGACAGCATGGCCTAGAAGTTCCCAGGGCTGAAGAGTGTATGCAGCAACATATGGGAGTCCTGAAGGGTACCAGATAAAAGTAATCCAAATAAAAATACCCAAGACATATCCTAATGAGAATGATGAAAATCATAAATAGAGATAGAATACCGAAAGCAGCAAGATCAAAGAAAGAAGTTGCTTATAAAGGAGCATTGTTGAGATTCACAGCAGACTCACCAGAAGAAACCCTTAAGGCTCAAAGACAGTGGTGGGATATAGTGAAAAAATCTCAAGGAGATGATTGCATCAGCAGAAATCTCAGCCAGAATCTCATTCAGATTTGAAGGAACAATAAAAACTTTACAAAAAAGTAACAAACTGGGAACTTCATGGACTCAAAACCATTGTTACAAGAACTAAATGGGCTACTTTAAGAAAAGACAAGCCATATGAATATAACAAACTTGTACATAAATATGGCACAAAGCTCTGTTACAATAATCTCTCTTAATATCAGTGGACTAAATGCACCAATTTAGAGGCATGGAGAGGCAGTACAGATTAGAAAATTGAACTCAACATTCTACAACCTGCAAGAAACACACTTAAACAATCAAGATAAACACAAACCCAAAGTCAAAGGCTGAAAAATAATTCAAGTAGAATCCCCTCAAAAAAGTAAGGCTGGCCATATTAGTGTCAGGCAACATAGATTTTGGCTGAAGAAGATTATAAGAGGCAATGAAGTTCATTTTCTAATGATCAAGGGATCTGTACTTCAAGAAGAACACATACTCCTGATGTATATGTACCTACTGAGGGACCAGTAAAATACTTGAAACAACTGCTAATAGACTTGAAGAAAAATATTCATAGCAAAACAATAATAGTTGGAATTTCAATACCTCTTTATCAACACTCGATGGATCAACCAGACAAAATGTAAGCAAGGAAACACATTATTTGAGAGAAGAAATAGAAAACCAGGGGTTATGATATATAAGGGGTTATGATATATATGTAGAACTTTTTACCCCCCAAAATCTGAATAAACATTCTTTTCCAGTGCACCTGGTATATTCTCCAAAACATCACACAAACTAAATGTAAGCAAGGAAATATTTTATTTTAGAGAAGAAATAGAAGACAAGGGGTTATGAGATATATATACATATATATATATATATATAGAACCTTTCATCACCCCAAATCTGAATAAACATTCTTCTACAGTGCACCTGATATGTACTCCAAGACAGAACACATCCTGGGACACAAACCTTACTTCCATAAAATTATATGGATAGAAACTGTATCAATTATATTTTTAGACCATTTTGCACTGAAAATAGAAGTGAATCACACTCAGAAATGAAGAATCAATTTAAACACCTGGAAATTAAAAAGGCTGCTATTGAATAACCAGTGGCTTAGAGAGGAATGC
The DNA here is from genome assembly GCF_027595985.1 of Sorex araneus. NCBI lineage: Eukaryota > Metazoa > Chordata > Mammalia > Eulipotyphla > Soricidae > Sorex > Sorex araneus. The sequence continues at coordinate 124,997,251 of NC_073313.1, forward strand.
AAAAAGGAAATCAAAACATTCTTCAAAAAATATGAGAATGACGACATGAGTTACCAGAACTTTTGGGACACAGCAAAAGCAGTGATAAGAGGAATATATATAGCTCTGAAAACATTCACCAGTAAGGAAAAAAGGGCCCATATGGATGACTTAAACTCACAGCTTAAGATTTGGAAAATGTTCACACAACATGACAAAACCAGGCAGACAGAATGAAATAATAAAGCTAGAGAAGAAATCAATAATCCGGAATAAAGAAAAATTCAAAAGATCAGTGAAATCATCAATAGCTGGTTCTTTGAGAAAGTAAACAAGATATATAAACTACTAGCAAGACTCATAAAGAAACAGAGAGAGAACCTTAATAGACCAAATCCGACATATAAAGGGGAGCATCACAATAGAATCACAGAAATCCAGAGGATCATCAGAGGTTACTTCGAGAATGTTTATTCCACAAACCAAGAGAAGCTTAGGCAGAATTTCCTGACCCCATGCCAGGCTATCTTGACTGGGTCACCTCAGAGGTGGGCAGGTTGAGTTTCCCTCCCTGCCACAAGCAGAACCCCGACAGCTGAAAACCTCCAGAATCCAACCCCCACAATGCTCCAGGCCATTCTCCACATGCTCGCACGAGCCTCACCCATGAAGGAACCAGCAGAAAAACCCAGGTATGTGGGACTTGTGACTGAGATCTCCAAGCCCACTCAGATCGGGACTGGTCCTCTTCCCCCCAGCTCCCCAGTTTTCCAGTGGCTTAGCAGTCACAGCCACAGACTGCCCCCAGTGCCATATAATCTTATCAATGGCCAAGACCCAGAGACTTTAAACTAAAACTCCCAGAAGAGAGTGATGCATAATTTCCTGGACCTCTTATACTCTAGCCCACTTACTTACCAAAAGTAGAACACATTTGTTTGGTTTTAACATACTTGCTTGTATTCTCTTATATATGGGCTTAAATGGCTCCAGAATGAAATAAAACAACCTTCACATACTTCCCTCTTATTGTGGTGGGAAGGTGCTCATTGGTGGGTTTGTTGTTTGAATATTTTCTGTAATGAACTCTTGTGAACTACTTTATGAAAATAAAATACATAAAAAATTGCAAAACAAGAGAGGATTAAAAAACTGAGTAAGTTCCTGGATTCCCAAAACCTCCCAAAGCTAAACCAAAAATATTTGAAATATCTGAACAGGCCTATCACCATCAAGATAATTGAAACGGTAATTAAAAGGTTTCTCAAAAATCCAGGCCAAAAACCCAGGCCAAAAAAGCCCAGGCCCTGATGGATTCACCAGTGAATTATTTCAAGCCTTTTTAGGGGACCAATGCCAATCCTTTACAAGCTGTGTTGGGAAATTGAAGAAACTAAAACAATCCCAAACAGATTTTATGAGGCAAATATCACATATATGCACAAAGAAGAAAGAGACACTAATAAAAAGAAAAATGCAGAATTATATCCCTGATGAACACAGATGCAAAATTTCTTAATAAAATACTGGCATATAGAATCCAACAACTCATCAAAAAGATCATACACCAAGCAGGATTTATCCTGGGGATGCAAGGAAGTTTTACCATTCATATAACACAATATATCAATAAAAGAAAAGTTAAAAAACATATGATCATACCAATAGAGCCAGAGAAATCATTTGACAAAGAACAGCACCCATCCATGATAAAAATTTTGAACAAAAATGGGAGTTGAATGACCTTTCCTCAATATAGTCAAAGCGATCTACCACAAAGACCACAGAAAACATTATTCTCATTTGGGAAAAGCTAAAGGATTTCCTCCTTAGTTGCCCAATCTCTCCATTGCTATGCGATGTAGTACTGGAACTTCTTGCCATACAAATTACACAAGACAAACAATATCAAGGGCAGCTGGATAGGGAAGGAAGAGGTCAAGCTTTCACTATTTGCAGGTGCTATGATACTGTAGCACTGCACTGTAGCACTGTAGTCCCGTTGTCCATCAATTTGCTCGAGTGGCACCAGTAATGTCTCCATTGTGAGACTTGTTATTACAGTTTTTGGCATATCGAATATACCATGGGTAGCTATCCAGGCTCTGCCGTGCTGGCGTGATACTCTCAGTAGCTTGCCGGGCTGTCTGAGAGGGACAGAGGAATCGAACCCAAGTTGGCCTTGTGCAAGGCAAATGCCTTATCCACTGTGCTATCACTCCAGTCCGCCAGTCTGCAGGCCAGTTAGCTCAGTTGATTAGAGCATGGTTCTGATAATGACATTATACTATACTTATAAAATCCTAAAGAATTTTAAAAAAAACTCCTGGAAACATAGATTTGTATAGTAAAATGGCAGGTTACAAAATCAATAGCTAAATATCCATGGCTTTACTTTATACAAATAATGTAATGAAAGAGAAAAAAGATATATTGAAGAAACAATCCCATTTACTATTATGTCTCAGTGCCTCAGAATCAACTTAATTAAAGAGGTGAAGGACTTATACAACTAGAAAACACTACTTCAAGACCTAAAAAGGGTCACGAGGAAATGGAAACACATTTCCTGCTCATGATTAGGTGGGTGAACTTTGTCAAAATGTCAATATATCCCAAAGAATTATAAAGATTCAGTGGAGTGCTTCTAATGATATATGTGATGTTTTCCAAAGAAATAGACCAATCACTCTTGAAATTCGTACAAAACAATAAACCCTCACAAATAGCTAAAGCAATCCTTGGGAAAAAGAAGATAGGATTCATAACCATCCTCAGATTCCAAATGTAGTACAAAGTATTAGTAATCAAACGAGCATGGTATCACAATAAAGACAGACAGAGATTATTATTATTACTATTATTTTAATTTTATCGAATCACTGTGAGACAGTTACAAACTTTCATGTTTTGGTTACATGTCACAATGATCAAACACCCATTCCTCCACCAGTGCACATTCCCCACCACCATCCAATATCCCAGGTAACCCCTCCTTTCCCACCCTCACCCTGCCTCCATGGCAGACAATATTCCCCATACTCTCTCTAATTTTAGGCATTATGGCTTGCAACACAGATACTGAGAGGTTATTATGTTTGTTCCATTATCTACGTTTGACACGCATCTCCCATCACAACTGGTTCCTCCAGCCATCAATTTCTTAGTGATCCCTTCTCTATTCCATCTGCCTTCTCCACTCTGCTCATGAAGCAGGCTTCTAGCTACGGGGCAATCCTCCTGGTCCTTGTATCTACTGTCCTTGGGTGTCAGCCTCATGTGATGTTATTCTATACTCCACAAATGAGTGAAGTCCTTTTATGTCTGTCCCTCTCTTTCTAACTCATTTCACTTATCATGAAATGTAACTCTCCATGTCTATCCATTTATAAGCCAATTTCATGACTTCATCTCTCCTAACAGCTGCATAACAGTACTCTATTGTGTAGCTGTACTAAAGTTTCTTTAACCAGTTATCTGTTTTTAGGGCACTCGTCAGACCCACAGATTAATAGAACAGACTTTAATATCCTGATATGGACTCTCAAATATATGATCAGCTAATCTTTGATAGAGGAACAGGAAATATGAAGTGAAGCAAGACAATCTTCAATCTTCAAAAGTGCTGATGGGAAAACTTGACAACTACATGCAAAAAAAAATGAACTCAGACTTCTTTGTAGCACCAGCCACAAAAGTCAGTCAAAATGGATTAAATATCTCAATATCAGACTTGAACCCATAATATACATGGAGGAAAATGTGGACAAAACACTCCATGACATTGAAGCTAAATGAATCTTAAAGGATGAAACACCAGTGAATAAGCATGTGGAAGCAAAGGTAAACAAATAAGAGTATATTGAACTAAAAAGATTCTGCATCGCAAAATAAAACAGGAACAAAGGTATAAAAAAAGCCCACAGATTGGGAAAACTTTTTACCAAATTCCATTTGGTAAGGGGTTAATATCCAAGATATATAACCACTGATATAACTTTACAGGATAAAAAACTTATCCCTCAAAAATTTGGGAGAAGAAATGAACAGTAATTTCCTCAAAGAAGAAATAAAAATGGCCAAAAGTAATATGATAAAATGTTCTACATCACTAATCATCATAAGATGCAAATTTTAAAAATGATATCATCTCACACCAGAGACAGTGGCATACATCCAAAAGAACAAGGGCAACCAGTGCTTGCACGGATGTGGATAAAAAGATACTCTGCTTCATTGTTGTTGGGAATGCTTATTGGTCTAGACTCTTTGGAAAACAATTTGAGTGCGAAATTTGCTTATAAATGGATGTACGTGGATAGAACCATGCTGAGTGAAATTTATCAGAAGGAAAAGGACATACATAGAATGATTGGACCCATTTGTGGTATATATATATGTATATATATATGTGTGTATGTATATATATGTGCAATCCCTATAAAGATATCCATAACAGTTTAAAAATATACATATATATGAATATACATGTATATATAAACATAATATGAGACTAATACCCAAGGACAGTAGAAACAAGGGCCAGGAGGAGTGGTCCATGGTTGGAAGTCTGCCTCAATTGCTGAGTAAGAATGCAGGTGGGATAGAGAATGGGTTATGGTGACAAAGATGGTTGTAAATGACGATTCTGGATAAGAACTTCATCTGAAAATAGGCAAAGGGATGAGCATAATAGCCTACAATATCTGCATTGCAAAACATAATGCCTAAAAGGTGAGAAGAGAGAAAACAGAGAAAGAGAGAGAGGGGGAAAATGCATGCCATAGACATACCTGGGGGGTGGTTGTAGAAGTGAAATCGGGGATATTCATGCTGGGAAATGTAAACTGGTGGAAGGATGTATGTTGGAACATTGTATGATTGAAACCTGGCTACGAACAGCTCTGTATCTGTGTATCTTATGGTGATTCAATAAAAATATTATATATTTATATCAATAGATTTAGATAATTTTGACAATATTTAATATTCATTCAAATAGATTCTCAAGACAACAACCATTTTCAACAAAACCGAAGGTAGCGTAATCCTCAACAGTGAAAAGCTTATGACTTTCCTAAAAGATCGGTTAAAATAAAAGAATGTCCCTTTCTCCATTATTATTCAATGTAGGATTGAAATCTTTACCACAGCTATCATAAAGAAATCAAATGTATGCAATTGAAAGTGAAGAATAAAAGTATATGGGCTGCAGTAAAGGCAAAAATAAAACGATGCAACATAGTCACAGAATGAAAAATCAATACTAAAAAGTATCTTGCACTTCGTTTTTAGGCCACTAGTGGTGATGTTTAGGGCTTATTCCTTACTCTGCACCCAGGGATAACTCCTGGCTGTGCTCAGAGGACGATACTATGTACTGTTGTTAGACACAGAGAAGTCCAATACCTTCCCCACTGTACTGTCACTCCAGTCCCAAAATCTATTGCATATCTGTTTGCAAATAAGGAACTCAAGAAGAAAAAAAATCACAAGTACAACGTTATTTAAATCTGTATAAAATTTAAGCGAGTACCTAGGAATCAAATTAACAAAGAATGAAATTATTGCTATTTGAAAACTATGCCACTTTGAACTGAATGAAAAGGGATGACAAGAAATGAAAAAAAGTCCTTGTTCATGGATTAGAATTATCCTAGTCAAAATAGTCACTTTATCTAAACACATTATGCAGATTCAGTGCAATCACCATCATAAATAATCTGTCTGCCACAAATGCAGTGTGAGTGAGGGGAAACACATATGCTCCCCTTTTCCTGCTCTGTCAAGGATTGAATCTAGGTCCTGAGCACTGCTGGGTGTGATAAAAAGGAAAATGGAAGTATCAAAAAGAAATAAAGAATAAAGGAAGGAAGGAAGGAAGGAAGGAAGGAAGGAAGGAAGGAAGGAAGGAAGGAAGGAAGGAAGGAAGGAAGGAAGGAAGGAAGGAAGGAAGGAAGGAAGGAAGGAGAAGTTAAATACAAAATGATCTCTACCATATGTTGGACTCAGATTACATGGCAATATAGCAACAAAAGATCTAATGCAACACATTGTGCGAACAAATCCATACTATTGATTTCGTTGGGTGTAATTGAAAGGATGGATATTGGGGTACATGTGTGGGAGGTAGATACACTTGTTATATGTATAATATTAGAATAATATGTATGAAAAACCAATATAACATGATCGTAAGTTACAGAATTGTAACCAATAATATATTGCATCTATCAATCTAATTTAAAACTGTGTTCCCCAAAATAAAAATAATAAAATTGCATCCTAAATAATAAAATACATAAAACAAATTCAATCATGGTGAAAAAAACTATGAACAGAATGAGACAGTAAAGAAAATAATGAATTCATATAAATTAGAGAAATATCTTATACTCAAAGATTGTAAGAATCAATATTGTTTAAAACCATGTATTACTCAAAACAATCTAGGGACTCAAAAATATTAATAAAATTTCAATTTTATAGAAAGGAACAAATTTAAAGATTTCATGGAATGAAGCGAACACCACTGAAATTCATATGGAACAATAAGCCCCCACTAATAGCTAAGCAATTCTTGGAAAAAGAAGATGGGAGGCATCACCTTCCCCAACCTCAAACTCTACTACAAAGCGGTAATATTTAAAACAAAATGGTACTGGAACAAAGGCAAAGCCACAGACCAATGGGATAGGGTGGGATATCCTGACAAACAACCTCAAATATATGATTATCTAATCTTTGATAAGGGAGCAAGAAATGGGAAGTGGAGCAAGGAAAGCCTCTTTAACAAATGGTGCTGGCACAACTGGACAGCTACATGCAAAAAGAAAAATGGGCTCAGACCTCTACTTAACATGATGCACAAAAGTCAGATCAAAATGGAATAAATACCTAAACATCAGGGCAGAATCCATAAGGTGCATTGAACACAAGGCCGGTAAAACCCTCCACGACATTAAAGCTATAGGTAGCTTCAAAGATGACAGATCACTAGTCATGCAAGTGGAAACAGATAAACAAATGGGACTATATTAAACTGAGAAGCTTCTGCACCTTAAAAGAAACAGTGATCAGAATACAAAGACAGTCTACAGAATGGGAAAGGATATTCACCCAATACCCATCTGAAACGAGGTTAGATATCAAGGATATACAAGGCACTGGTTGAACTCTACAAGAAGAAAACATCCAACCCCATAAGAAAATGGGGCGATGAAATGAACAGAAACTATATCAAAGAAGAAATCAGAATGCCCAAAAGGTACATGAAAAATTGCTCTTGATCACTAATCATCAGGGAGTTGCAGATCAAAACCACAATGAGATATCATCTCACACCACAGAGACTGGCCCACATCCAAAAGCACAAAAGCAACCGGTGTTGGCATGGATATGGGAAGAAAGGGACTCTCCTTCATTGCTGGTTGGAATGCCAACTTGTTCAGCCTATTTGGAAAACAGTATGGACGTTTCTCAAAAAATTAGAAACAGATGACTGGTTAAGGAAACTTTGGTACATCTATACAATGGAATACTATTTCACATGTTAAGTGAAATGAGTCAGAAAGAGAGGGACAGACATAGAAAGTTTGCACTCATCTGTGGAATATAAAGTAACAAAATGGGAGACTAACACCCAAGAATAATAGAGATAAGTATCAGGAGGTATGCTCTACGGTTTGGAAGCCGACCTCACATGCTGAGGGAAAAAGCAGCTGAACCGTGAACTAAGCTTTTGCCCCGCGTCGGCTAAGGGGGGAAATATCCTTCCTCCTTGGTTCTCTCCCCGCAGGGAGAAGCAGCGCGGCGTACGCCATCTTTGGACGTTTAAACAGGTATGAACTTGGTGGCATGGGAAAGAAAAAAAATGTGTTTTGAACTTGAACAGCGGGACACTTGGGAAGTCGCGGGCTGGGGCTGGCACCGGCTCCAGCTCGCGCTCCGCCGGGATTCAAACCGGGTGGCCATGAGTTCGCACGGCCACTCTGCTGCTGAATGCCCAACATCCGGAGCCAGATGGATGACTTCTGAACCCAGCAAGTGCTCCCAACCATGTCCCAAGAACAGCAATGCACTGGGACTGTGAGCTGGGCTATGTGATTTCTGGTAGAATTTTCCCTGGACTTTATACAGAAATTCAAAACTGACTTAACATTCATAATTGTCAGCAATGTTAAATGGTTCCTTTTGAACAGGTCTGACTTGGGGGGGAAACTCCAAATAATAACAGTAAGTTTTTGTTGAAATATTGAAGGTTATTAATGTAGCAGCCACCTCTCTGGACTGTGAACTAAGCAAAAACCCCACGCTGGCCGACGAGGCGTGGCGTACACCATACTATGAGGCGTGGAAAGGGGGATGAGGGGAAAAAAAGGGAAAAGGAAAAAGGGAAAAAAAAGAAGAGTTATGTACTTGTACCAGTGGGGCTACATATCTCTTCATTTCCAGCAATGGAAAACTAATTATCAAATGTTTCCTTGGTAGTAGGTCTGTCTCTCTTGGGTGGAAACTCCAACAACTATAGTGAGTTTTGTAGTGAAATATGGAATGTAATCAAGGTAAAGAGAAAAGGAAGTGAAATTCATTAGTTATACAGTAGGGGGTAGGGAGTGGGGGGGCGGGGGGTATACTGGGGTTTTTGGTGGTGGAGTATGGGCACTGGTGAAGGGATGGGTGTTTGAATATTGTATAACTGAGACATAAACCTGAGAACTTTGCAACTTTCCACATGGTGATTTAATAAAAAGTTAAAAAAAAAAGAAAAAGCAGCTGAGATAGAGAAAGGACCACCAAGTAAAGGATGCTTGGAGGCCTCGCTCAGGATGGGAGATGCATGCTGAAGAAGACTATGGAATGAACATGATGGCCACTTAATACCTGCATTGCAAACCACAACACCCTAAAGGAGAGAGAGATTAAAAGGGAATGCGCAAGCCACAGATGTGTGGGGTGGGGGAGGGGGAAATGAGGGAGTCATGAGAGGGATACTGGGAACATTGGTGGTGAAGAATGGGCACTGGTTGAGGAATGCATACTCAATCATTGTGTAACTGAAACACAAGCATGAATGTTTGTAAGTCTGTAACTGTACCTCACAGTAATTTACTAATAAAAAATAAAAAAATAATAAATATATTAATTAAAAACATATAATTAAACAAAAAGTTTTGTTGGACTCACAAAAATATGAACAGTTAAATTAATCTTGAAGTAGAACAAAAAGCTGAAGATATAACTTTCTCTGATACAGGATTAAACTACACAGCTATTATAAACTAAATAGTATGACATTATCATAAAAATGAACATAGAACAATAGAACATACAGACAACCTGGAAAAGAATACCACACTTCAATGGCCCATTAACAAAATGACTGCATTCATTTGTGGCATATAAAAATACATATAGTAGATGACTATTATCCAAAGCCAGGGAAAATAAGAGTTAGTAGGACTGGTCAGTGGTTGGAATCTACCAAAAGTGTGTGTTAGGCAGAAGGTAGTTTAGGTAGACAAGGGACTAGTATGACAAAAATAGTTGGAATTTTTTATGCTGGACAAGAACAGAGTGTTCAAAATAGTTAAAGAATATAATGATAAGTTTTCAGTATCTGCATTGCAAACTACAATGTCCAAAAGGAGAGAGAGAGAGAGAGAGAGAGTGAGAGAGAGAAATTTCCTGCATTAGAGGCAGGCTGGGGTAGGGGGGGTGATTGGAGGGAAATTGGGGACATTGGTGCTGGCAAATGTACACTGGTGGAGGGATGGGTTTTGGAACACTGTATGACTGAAACCTAATTATGAACAGCTTTGTAAGGGTCTATCTCACAGTGATAATGATGGCCAATTAACATAAAGCATCTGGAATTTTATTTTTCTTCATTATATATCTATAAATATATATAAAGAGAACACAGAGAACCTTGGAAAAATATCACACTCTAATGACCAATTAACAGAATGACTGCATTTATTTAAGGTATGTAAATGAATATTTGTTCATATATATATAATTTTTAAATTAAAATATTTTAGCCATTTTATTATTTTGGCAGTTTTACAGAAAATTACCTATACACACATCATGCAATTTACTTCCAGATACTAATACAATTAAAATATATTGTTTGCACAGTAACTTGTACATAATTGCTTACTGCAACTTCATTGGTAATCACCCAAAACTGGAAACATTCCAAATAAATATAAACAGAGAAATGTATTAGCATACTGTATCAAATAAAAAAATATAATTCCCATATGATTTATTCTTACTTGTTAAAACGCATACCTTATGTATTATACAGAACCAAGTAAACACATAAATCTCAAAAAGTTGAGAAACTGAAGATTACAGAGAAAAGTACAATTCATATAATTCCATATGTCAGCAAAATTGCAAAAATTAATTAATTTTATTGTAACTCATAACCACAGTTTCTTATATCCAGGAATATCATATGCATCTTGGAGGGGACATGATGAAAAATTTTATCTGCAGTGAATATCCTGGTTGTGGTTATGGTGACAAAACATTCCTTTTTATCAAAATGTATCAAACTGCAGAATTAAAATATGAGCGTTTTTTTCTGGTATATGCTAGATATATCATAAAATTATATTTATAATTTAACTACTTAGAATAGGCACTTAGAATAATTTTGTCTCATAGTTATTGTTTAACATTGTATACATGAACATATTAAAACATTGTCAAGTCCTTTCCGGCCCCGCGCAAGATCGACCCCGGAGGCAACTGAACCACTTTGGACACAGCGGCGCCCCCAAAATGCCTCCAAACTGTGTGCTCGGAGCTTCTGGCCAAGGCGCTGCCGGCGGGGTATGGTTTTTTCTCCCTCAACTCTTTCTTTTTGAATGCAGCGAGGCAATAGCCGGTTTTTAGACTCTGCAGGAAGCCCGGGAAAGCCGATGGGGCGGGACTTCCGGATCCACCCTGTGCCGGCCGACATTTAAGCACAGAGCCATGTGGGGACGCTCCTTTGTGGCCCCGCACGAGATCGACCCCGGAGGCAACTGAACCACTTTGGACACGAGCGGCGCCCCCAAAATGCCTCCAAACTGTGTGCCCGGAGCTTCTGGCCCAGGCGCTGCCAGCGAGTGATGCAATTACCAAAAGAATTTTCCCTGGACTTCATATAGAAATCCAAAACCGCGCGGCTGCGATCGCAGTCGGGCGACCTAATATCTCTTGATTGTCAGCAACGTGTAAATGTTCCTTTTTGGCAGGGCTTACCGTGGGGGGAAACTCCAAACAATAGTACTGAGTTTTTTGTTGAAGGGTAAAAGATTGTAACGATAGAATTTTAGGCAGAATTTTCCCTGGACTTTATATAGAAACCCAAAACCGCGCGGCCTCGGCAGCCTAATGTCATCTAATCATCAGCAATATGAAATGGTTCCTTTGTAATGGGTTTGACTTTGGGGGGACCATAATAGGGTTAAAGTTTCTAGCGACGTGTAATTTCTGGCTGTACTTTCCCTGGACTTTATACAGAAATTCAAAGCCACGAGGCCGCTGCCATGGCCGCGCAACCTATTGTCATTTAATCATCACCAATATGAAATGGTTCCTTTTTAACGGGTCGGACTTTGGTGGGAAATCCTAACAAGAATAGAAATTCTTGTGCTGAAATATTGAAGGCTACCAAAGTGGTAGCGATCTCTATAGACTGAACTAAGCCATATCCCCACGCCGGCTGAGAAGAAATATCCTTCTTTCTCGGGAAGAAACACGGCGTGGCGTTAACCATAGTATGATGTCCATTAAGCTGACACGGACCTGATGGCGTGGGAATGGGATACAAGGGAATAAATTATTATGTACTTGGAACAGCGGGACGCTGGTGGAATCTCGAGCCGGGGCCGATACCAGCGTATTACTTTTGGTTCCAGAAACTGCTTGCAGACATTCTACCAGACTATCAACTAAGCCAGAGCCCCATGCCGGCTGATGACGGGAAATAACCATCTTTTTCATTTTTTTTCCCTTTGTCAGGCAGCGTGGTGATTACTAAACAGGCGTGAACTTGGTGGTGCAGGACGAGGCGGGGGGGGGGGGAAATAGAAAAGTTATGTAACAAACAGCAGGACTTAATATCTCTACATTCTCAGCAATGGAGAGCCATCAAATGCTTCCTTGACAGTGGGACTGTCTTCTCTTTTTTGGGGGGAAACCCTAGCAACAATAATGAGTTATGTGTTGAAACATGGACTGTAACCAAGATAAAGCGTAAACGAAGTGAAACTTATCACTTACAAGGGCGGGGACTGGGAGGGCGGGAGGGGGCTGGAGGTATAATGGGGTGGTTGGTGATGGAATATGGGCACGGGTGAAGGGAAGGGTGTTTGAGTATTGCATAACTGACATAATCCTGAGAACTATGTAACCCTCCACATGGTGATTCAATAAAATTTAAATTAAAAAAAATAAAATAAAATAAAACATTGTCAAAAGGTTATTTCTGCAATACCCAATACCTTTTTATTATAGAATTGGGATTTACCAAGTTATTGATATTTTAGTTTTATGCATATGATAGTCCAGCATCAATCCAACCACCAGTATCAAGTTTCCTCCAATCAGCATTCCCACATTCCCTTCCTACCCTAAGCCCCAACCAATCCTTGCCTGTCAAATTGACAAACATTACAAAGTTTCAGTAATTGCACATTAAATCTCATGTTTTCAGGGGCTGGAGTGATAGCACAGTGGGTAGGGCGTTTGCCTTGCATGCGGCCGACTTGGTTAGATTCCCAGCATCCCGTATGGTCCCCTCGAGCACCGCCAGGAGTAACCCCTGAGAATCGCCAGGTATGACCCAAAAAGAAAAAACATCTCATGTTTTCAGTTTTATTGAGTCTGTTTTAGAAGTAGGGTTTTGTTCTTGGTGAAATTCTCAATTACTACAAATTTTCTTGCTTATGATTGACTGTTGAGGTTTTATACTTCCTCCTCAGTTTTGAGACTTTACATGATTTTAAAAAACTTTCCATTTCCTCTAGGTTATCCAGTTTAACAATGGCATATGAACTTAAAATAATATCTTGAATTTTGTGGAATCTGTTGAAATTTCTACCCTTTCTTTTCTGATATTTCTAATTTTGGCATCTTCTCATTTTTGCTAATGAGTCTACCCAAAGTTTTATCTATTTTATTTATTTGTTCAAAGAACCAATTCATTGTTTCATTCACTCTTTGTATTGTTTTTATTGATTGATATATCATTTATTTCTGCTCAATTTTTTATTCTTTAATTCATTCTACCATCCTCTCCATTTGTTTTACATTCTATGGCTTTTTAAAAATCATATGTTTGGATTGTTACATCCTAATGTAGGCTTATATTACTATGAATTTGTCTTTATACTATGTCACATAGATCTTGATAGACTTTTTTCTTCATCCTCATTTGTTTCAAGTAAGTCTTACTTATTCCTTGATCTACTTAGTGATCCATTTGTTATTTAACACTGTTAAGTTCAACTTCCCCATATTCATTTTGTTTAATTTATAGTTTTATGATGTTTGATCTGAGTTGGTTCTTAGTATGATTCCTATATTTGGAAATTTATATATGTCTCATTTTGGTCCGCTAGGCAACATATCCAGGAGAAGTTTCCATGTGAACCAGAGAAACATATGTTATTGGAATTTTGGTGAAAACCTTTTTATGTTAATTAATTCCAGTTATTGTAATACCGTATTTAGAACTCCTTTGTCTTTTGTGAGAGTGTTTCCTTTTAAAAATATCTTTTGATGCTTGGTTTTTTTTTTAATTTATTTTATTGAATCACCATGTAGAAAGTTACAAAGTTCTCAGGCTTATGTCTCAGTTATACAATGCTCAAACACCCGACACTTCACCAGTGCCCATATTCCACCACCAAAAACCCCAGTATACCTCACACCCCCCAACCCCCACCCCCATCTGCGTAACTAATGAATTTCACTTCATTTTCTCTTTACATTAATTACATTTCATATTTCATCACAAAATTCACTCACTATTGTTGTTAGAGTTCCCCCCCCCAAAAAAAAACCAGCCCTACTGACAAGGAAGAATTTGATAATTAGTTTTCCATTGCTGAGAATGGAGAGATATGAAGTCGTGCCCGTGCTACTGGTACCGCTACTGGTTTAGGATTTCTGTATTTTAGTATTTTATTAAGTCCAGGGTGATTTATGTTAGAAATTGCATAATTTCCCTTCCTGGGGCAGTATGGGGCAATGGCTTAGTTCACAGTCTAGAGACATGGCTGCAAGCAGTTTCTGGGACCAAAAGTAGTCTAGCTGGCCTCTGGATAGTGGTCAATCAGCAGCAAAGCGGCCGCTCCAAAGTGTGTGGCCGCCCGGGTGAGTCTCGGTGGGGCGGGAGCAGGTATCGGCCCTGGCCCGAGACTGCCCAAGAGTCCCGCTGTTCCAAGTACAAAACTCTCTCTCTTATTTTTTTCTTCTTCCAGCACCAACAAGTTCATAGCTGCTTATATACCTCATGATATGGCTGACAACACGCCACTTCTCCCCGGAAAGGCTGATGTTTGGGTTGTTTTATTTCACTTATTTTTACATTTTATTAAAGATCCATTTTTACAAAGTTAATGGTAGTTGAGTTTTAGCCATAAATTTCAAACCAATATCTCCACCAGTCTCCAGAATCCTCCACCAGTGTGCCCATTTTCCCTACTCATCCCCAGACAGTACCACAACAGAGCCTGTCAATTTGACAGGCACATTATAAAATTCCAGTGGTTGTAACTTAGATCTCATTTTTTCAGTTTTGAAAACTCACCTGTATCACCAGTATAACTGAAGTCCTGATGCCTGTTATACTTTACTTCCTATTCTCTTCTTATACCACTCCCCCTCGATTTCTTTCCTCTCTGTCCTCCTTTTTAGATATCATGGTCAGAGGTTATCTAGCCACACCTCCTTTACTGTATTTCTTCATCTATATTCCATATACCATAGATCAGTGAGATTATCCTGTGTTTGTCTTTCTTTTTCTGGCTTTCCTCAACATATCTTACAGTTCCAACCACATTGCAACATATTGCATGGTTTTATAACTCCATACAGCTGCATAGTATTACCTTGTGCATATATACCACATATTTATAATCTGTTCATCTCTCATTGGACACCAAGGTTGATTCCAAATCTTAGCTATTGTGCTGACTGCAGGCATGAAAAATAGCATTCATATGACGTTTTGAGACAGTGTTTTTATGTAATGTAGATGCCCATACATGGGATAACTGGGTCATATGGCAGTTAAATTTTAAGTTTAATCTATTTTGAGTTAAACTTTGTACAATGTGAAAAATAGAGGTCTAGTTCATTTTAGTTTTGGATGCTTCCATCCTGAACCCCAACCCCTGAACCAAAGCAGAACCAAAATAACATATTTTGTATTGTTTGTTATGAAAAAGTGCTGAAATGCTATTAAAAAGTATCCTTAGAAGAGTGTGAAGATTGTCGTATTTCACCCAGAGGACATTAAGCCCTTCAATAAGAGATCACTAACATGTTTCTGTGTTTTATATACATATATATATGTATATATATATATATATCTGTAAAAAATATTTCCCTCTAAGATTGGTTGCCTCCTACTCTGAACCCCATCAAATGTGGTGCGGTACTCTTGGAGTATGGGTAGCGTGTGTCCTGTGAAATGTCGCTCGCCACATTTGCAGCTGTGTGGTCCGGGAATAGGTTGATTCCTGGGTGAGACTCAGCGAGAACGTATGGATAGCGACCCTGAGCATGATGGCAGTTGAGTTCTGAAGGTTTTCAGCTGCCAGGGCTGGGTCAATTGCGGTAGAGAGGGTCTCACCCTTGCCCTCTGGGGTATCCTGAGTCAAACAGCTGGCATGGGGTCCAGCAGAATGGTTATGGCGAGCATCATGCTATGCTCTCTTCTAGGAGAGGACATGTGATCTGGATGGTGGCCGATGACGAACTTAACTGGCACCAGCCAGGGGTGGCTTATGGGCATGACTGCTGAATTTCCAGAGACAGGGGCAGAATATTTTTAAAGGGAATTTGCTTCCTCTGTTTTCAAATACTTAGTTATTTTACTATACATTTTATGCACATCCATACATGGCTTTGTGCTGGAGCGATAGCACAGCAGTTGGGCGTTCGACTTTCACATGGCAGACCCATGTTCGATTCCTCCGCCCCTCTCAGGGAGCCCGGCAAGCTACCAAGAGTATCGAGCCTGCGCAGAAGAGCCTCGCAAGCTACCCATGCGTATTGGATATGCCAAAAACAGTAATAATAAGTCTCTCAATGAGAAGACGTTACTGGTGCCCGCTCAAACAAATCGATGAATAACGGGATGACAGTGATATACATGGCTTTACTCCTGGGATCTTAGTTATATTGGACTGATTTGTGAGTTTCTCTTTATTCCAGAATTATTCAGTTTTGATTAGAATTGTTTCAAATCATGGAGTTTTGATTATAATTTTCCATAGGATAGTTTAACGTTTATCAATGCAATGCCTCCCATCTTCATTTTTTCTTGAAATGTTGTTACTGTTCTAGGAGTTTGAAGGTTCTCTACAAGTATTATAGTTTGTTCTATGTCTTTGAAGGATTATATAGGAATACTTGTGATAATTGAATTGAATCTGTGGGCTGAAGAGATAGTTCAGCAGATAATTTTTTTTCCTCATACACAGAAGACACAAAGTTGATCGCTCGCAAAACATGCAATCCCCCAAGAACTGTAAGAGGTAATCTCTTAGAAGATACAGGAGTAAGATCTGTGCACCACCACATATGGCCCAAAAGACAATCAAAAAAAAATCTGTAATTTCCTTTATGTAGAATGATCATTTCAAATACCTTGATTCTCCAAATTTAGAAAAATATCTATGCTTTCTGTTCTATTTTTCCAATATTTACTCAGTTTTTACTAAATAGATCCCTTTTATTCTTTGTTGAATTGGCTCTTTTATTGTTCCTTTAATTATTATTTTCCTTCCCTTAACTGATTTTCCTTTTAATTTGTTCTTTTTCTATTTCTTTTAGGTATGTTATTTACCATGTTTTTTTCTGAGGCATTTCATGTTTCTGCTCTAAAATTTCCTTCTTTGAATCACTTATTTTGTGTGCTATGTGTTCTGATAGTTTATCTTTGTTTCCAGCATTAATTGTTTTATTTACTCCCAGATTTTATCTTTTACCAAATTGTTAATCAGCTGCATGTTGTTCAGTCGACTTATCTACATGTATTTGAAGTTTTCCACATTTTATATGGCAGAATAATAGTCTCATAGCACTGTCATCTGAAAAGATAATATATAGTATATAAACTTTGTAAAATTTTGACCATGTTTTATGTTTCAGTATGTAGTTTATACCCAAGAAAGTTCTATGGTATAAACAAAAAAAAAAATTCACATTTTTTTCCTTAGAGGGTAGAGAAGAAAATACTCGTTAAAGTTAGTCCAATCTGACTCTTCACTTTAAGGGTGTTGTTTCACTGTTTATATTTGCTCTGGTATATCTTCCACTGAGGTTGTGGGTGTAATAAAATACTCAATTTAATTTATATTGTGTTTTTAATTATTATTTACTTGCTTTTAGGCCACACAAATTGGTGCTCAGAGATTACTATTGGGTTTTCCCTCTGTGATAATTCCTGGCAGTGCTCAGGTGACCATGCAAAATTCTGGAATTTTAACAGATTATCCAAGCACAAGGTAAGTGCCTTAATCACTGTAATATCTCTGTGGACCCAAAATTATGTGTTTCCTTAGGAAACATGGTCACCTGAGCACTGCCAGGAGTTATCACAGAGGGAAAACCCATACATGAGGCTGACAGCCAAGGACAGTAGATACAAGGGCCAGGGGAATTGCCCCATAACTGGAAGCCTGCTTCATGAGCAGAGGGGGAAAAGCAGATGAAATAGAGAAGGGATCACTCAGAAAATGATGACTGGAGAAATCAGTCTGGATGGAAGATGTGTGCCGAAAGTAGATAATGGAACAAACAAGATGACCTCTCAGTGTCTGTGTTGCAAGCCATAATGCCTAAAAGTAGAGAGAGAGTATGGGGAATATTGTCTGCCATGAAGGCAGGAGGAGGGTGGGAAAGGGGGGGTATACCAGGGATATTGGTGGTAGGGAATGTGCATTGGTGGAGGGATGGGTGTTTGATCCTTGTGTGATTATAACCCAAACATGAAAGCTTGTAACTATCTGAGGTGCTTCAATAAAATAAAAAATAACTACATAAACAATACAGGAATGCTTTATATATGTTGATGTATATACATCTCCTAGTACTATGTCCTGCTAAGGAATTGATCTATTGATATTTTTTCATTTGTCTTTTCTTGCTACTTTATTCTAGATATATTTTGAGGTGGCAAGGATATTTGTATCATTCCATAAGTTTATAAGATATTTTAGTTTGCTTTTGGCCCACAGACAGCTATGTACAGTGTTTATTCCTGGCTGTGTGTTCAGGAATGACTTCTGGTGAGGCTTAGGACACTGTCTTTAAATGCCCAAAAGTACAGAGAGTCTATAGGAAAAATTGTCTGACATTGAGGCAGGGATCTGGCGTATACTGGGAACATTGGTGGTAGAAAATGTGTACTGGTGGAGGGATGGGTATTCCATCATTTTATGACTTAAACTCAAACATAAAAGCTTTGTAACTGTGTCTTATGGTGATTCAATAAAAAAATTTAAAAAGACACTATGCAGTATCTGGAATTTAACCTGGGTCAGGAGTGTTGATGTCAAACGTCATAACCATTGTACTACCTCTTCAGTCTTAGACTATTTTTACT
The DNA here is from genome assembly GCF_027595985.1 of Sorex araneus. NCBI lineage: Eukaryota > Metazoa > Chordata > Mammalia > Eulipotyphla > Soricidae > Sorex > Sorex araneus. Next base: position 125,016,074 of record NC_073313.1, read on the forward strand.
TGAATAAACGTGATCTTTACAACGTTTCAATTTTCAATAGTCCATTGTTAGTTTCCTTTTCAACATTTTATACTTTTAGGTACTTTCTTGCTTCTTCCAATTAGTATTTATTTTTCTTTTACTGCAGAATCTGTTATTATTTAATGAAGGGTCAACATATTCAAGAATAATTATATTATATTATGTTGTCAGAGAAGATTGCTTTTTCAAATTAGAGAAATACATTAGATTGGCAGACTAATTTTTGTTAAAGATGCTTTTCTTTCAGAAATTGTTATAAATCATAAAATGTACTTTGACATGTAGAAGTTCTGTTGACAAAAAATCTCCCATTAGCTTTCTAATTTTATTATTTTAATTTGTTTTGCTGTTTTTCTACTTCCTTCTTATCATTGATTTCTCTCACTATAATTGAAATGTGTCTATGTGCTTGTGTAGTTGGATTTATTTGGTCAGGAACTCTATGAGTTTCCTGAAATTTGGTGTTTAACTCATTTGTAAATTTGGTAAATATATCAACTATTAATCTTTTAATACAATTCTCCACGCTGTCTTTTGAAACTCCACTGTAGCACTGTCACACTGTCATCCTGTTGTTCATCGATTTGCTCGAGCGGCACCAGCAATGTCTTCATTGCGAGACTTGTTGTTACTGTTTTTGGCATATTGAATATGCCACGGGTAGCTTGCCAGGCTCTGCTATGCGGGCGGATACTCTCGGTCTGAAACTCCAATGTTATAATTTTTTTTCCATTATGATTTAATCTTGAAGAAAAATATCTTCAGAATTTAAAATTTTATTCTTTCTGGTGCTTCATTTTTCTACTTTATCTTTGAGTTTAATAATTTAGTTGTTTTCTTTTTATATTCTACTATTATGCCCCTCTATTGTATTTTTTATTTCAGCTACTATATTATTTATATCTATATTTTTGTAGTTTTGATTTACATTACCTTATACTTTGCTTAAGTTATTGAACTTTTTACATTGATATTTCAAGAATCATTATTATGATTGCTTATTTGCACTTCAGGTAACTTTAATATTTCTACCATCTTAGGAATTATTTCTAAATTTTGTATTTATACATTTATCTTAATAATTTCCATTATCTGTAGCTTATTATAACCATTTTGGGGTTGGGAGCTTTTGTTCAAGTGTAACTGCGGAAGTTTGAACTTTGAAGTTGCCAGTGGCTATTGCAATGAATTTATGCAGACCTGGAGATAACCAAGGGATTGATTTGAAGGCTGATATGTCCAAAGGTATCAAATCTTCAAATTTCTCACAGTGACCTAAAATGGCTGCAGCACTTATGTTTACTAGGCTTCCATGTTTTACCTCAGCTGTGGCACTAAATTTGATGAGGTCAGGTCATGACTGGGAAATTTACATATCCGTGTGCCTTTCACCAACTTTGGTGCTTAGTTTCAGGGATCCTGAACTAAAACTGTGAATTTCTTTCCATGGATGACTGGTACCAGTTGTATTATTAAAACAAAAGGAGCATTTTATACGAACTAAAATGATCACAGTCATAAGTGTCTGCCTGTCTCTAAGCCATCTTTTTACAGACCTGGGTAGCTATTGGAATGCCTTTTCTAGAGCAAGTCTGGGGCCCCTATTCCAATTAGCATTGAAGTATTAGCTTAGGGACTTTAAGGTAATAAAGTCTATTTGGCCATATGAGAGCCTGGGAGCATAGAAATTCCGTCAACAATTATGAATTAAGACTCTCAAGTGCCCAAAAATATCTGTGCCCCACTCTAGAATGAATCTGAGCAGTAGTCAGGTGCATTTACTCACACATTTCAGTTGCAACAATGTGCTTCGTTTAGAAACAGGGAATTCCTGAGTATTCAATAGGCACTATCTTTCTTCTTCATGGTGAATGGGCGACAAATCAGAAACTGTTCCGAATTTTCTTAACATGTGTCCAGTAGTTCCTTTGTGGAGATTTCAGATTTTTATAGATTTCAATTACTCATAGTATCTAATTGCCATGCTCAAATATTCCTAGGAGACCCTAGAGACTTGGTCGAGTTTGTTTATAACTAATCTAAGGGTGCTGGATAGATGGTTCAAAGGGTTGAAGAACATGTTTTGCAAGCTGATGATTATATTTGATCCCTATAACCAGATGGTCCCTTGAGCATAACCATTATTTGGCCTTGAGATCCGGGTTTGACCCACAATGACTGCATATTGGTGCCTTAGTCCCAGCTAGGGAAAAAGTTCAAGATGAACAGAGGTCAGAGACTCTATGTCCATCGTCTATCAGAGGAACATATCAGACAGTGGCTTTTCATGATAAGTTTTTACATATTTGGACAAATTCTATGTATTTTAGTTCTATAAGGGTCTGACATTTGTACTAGACATATGATTGAAATAGCAGAGACTAGGTGTTTTTGTCTGTTTGTCATGGACAAGCTATCTTGTTCCCAACCAAACTCGAGTATTTGCTAGAGGTGAATGAGCGTTTTCTCAGGAATTTTCCAACTGGGTTTGCTACACCAGATGAGAAATAAAATGTCACCCACCAGTACTGTTGTCACCTTGGTTGTGGGAGGTAAGTAGGGTGATGTTTACCAGAGGTTTTGTTCCCTAACTGCATACTATTTGTCTTGTCTATTAATTTTCTACTACATTACATAATTGCGGTACTGGGTAAGGAAGTTCAGGTGAAATCCTCCATTGATTTTTAGGGAAATGTTTCTCAACTTAGCTATCCCCTGATTGCGTCTTGTTACCTGATCATGCATCTCTTTCTCCCTAGTGTGCTATTTTTCGTAAACCAGTCATTAGCTAGCTTCCATCTGTAAGCAGAGTTTTAGTGAATAAAGGAATAATGGCTTGCATCCCTGTAGTGGCTGATTGGAGATAGTAATCTAACGTAGATTTTTTCCTAAAGTATTTGTTTGTATTTTGATTTGTATATTGCTTCTTAATGCAACAAATAGATGGCATTTATTTTACCTCTTCTTCAGAACAAGAGTGAATCTAAGGATGGTGGATGTATGAATCAAAATATTTACTTCCTGGTAATGCAACAAAAGAAATCAACAAAGATCATCATTAAGTAAATACAGAAAATCAATTAACAACACAAATAATGCAATTCAACTATCTAAAAATGTTCTTGAAGAGCTAAGGAATATTATTGATAATCAATTAATGAAATCATAGACAATGTTCATGGAAAAATTATCAATCAGTATGATAAAAAAGCAATGAATTAAAATTAGAAACACCATATGATTAAAGTATTTTAATTCTGGACTTCTATGCAAAGATCCTAGAAAGATAAATTAAATTTTATGCATGAAAACTCACCATTATCTGTAGGATAGCATTTGTTTGTCCTTTCTCCCTTTCTGCAGGTAGCTTAGGTTTATTGGGTTACACCCATCACAGTGCTCTCGAGTATTCCCATTCCTCTTTGTTTATCTTTAACCTCTCCTCTGTGTTCTGCTTACCCAATCTGTTAATCACTTATATCCCCAAATCAGACCCTAATACTTGTAAGGTCAGATCCTTCTAAGGACTCTGGATTTTGTATTTGTAGGTGAAATATTGTTTTTCTCTTTCCATTATGTCCTTTGCATAGTTTACTTTAGAGAAATGTTCTTTTTGTATAGACACAGGAAGACAGTTAATGCTATGCTTTTGTGATTTAGAGTCAACTGACTCCAAATAACATTTACTCCAGGGCATCTGTCATATTTACTCAACTTAGCCTCAGTTGCCCTTAGGTCCTAGCACCCCTAAAGCCGGATCAAGGTCCCTGCTAGGGTCAAGAAGGACTAATTTGGTCTGCAGACTGTAGTCTGGGATCTATAGTGAGATGTCCCCAGGAGAGCCGACCTATATGCTTGATATATCTCTTACTGTGTTCATATAGAATGACTAGAAATATTATTAACAAGTAATTTTAAGGTGACTGTTTAAATGGTTACGGACTAAGGAAAGGAGAAATACGCCCTTAGATGAAATTCTGTCCTTGAGTTGATCTCCTAGCAGGATGAGATCTTTGTCTTGGAATAACTGTCCCCCAGAAGGAAGAGCTTTCATATGTCGATTGTGCTACCTCACCTATGTGCAATTGCTACCCCCAACCCATGGTGGTTGTTCTCTATAACTAGGCTGTGGGAGTGGGCTGGAGGAGGATAAATATGGGCAGTGAGTGAAACTGGAAGGAGGTGGAGGAAGAATAAATAGCAATTGGTCACTAACCAGTCTGGCCCCGTTTTCTCTTTTTGTCCATCGCTATCAGCCATCGGGGTGGGAGAACAGTTTGATCACTGAGCACACATAGAGAGAGAGCACCATGCCTCTCATTTATTTTTTTTTCAATCTGGACTTTATTGATCTAATAAAATTACATTAAGAATTGAAATGAATTATACATTATTGTGCTCATGTTTCCCCCATACAAAGTTCGAGAACCCATCCCTTCACCAGTGCCCATCCTCTACCACCAGTAAACCCAGCATCTCTCCCACCCTCCCCAGTCCCGTCTCCCTCCCCCACCCCACACTGCCTCTATGGCAGGGTATTCCCTTTTGTTCTGTCTCTCTGATTAGGTGTTGTGGTTTACAATAAAGGTGTTGAGTGGCCATTGTGTTCAGTCTCTAGTCTACATTCTGCATGCATCACCCTTCCCCCGCATGACTTCTGAACCACATTTTACTTGGTGTTCCCTTCTCTGAGTTGCCCAGAATGAGAGACCAGCCTCCAAGCCGTGGAGTCAACCTCCTGGTACTTATTTCTACTATTCTTGGGTGTTAGTCTCCTAGTCTACTATTCTATATTCCACAAATGAGTGCAATCATTCTATGTCTGTCTCTCTCTTTCTGACTCATTTCACTTAGCATGATACTTTCCATGTTGATCCACTTATATGCAAACTTCATGACCTCATTTTTTCTAACAGCTGCATAGTATTCCATTGTATAGATGTACCAAAGTTTCTTCAACTAGTCATCTGTTCTAGGGCACTCAGGTTTTTTCCAGATTCTGGCTATTGTAAACAGTGCTGCGATGAACATATAAGTGCAGATGTCATTACGACTATACTTTTTTGCTTCTTTGGGATATATTCCCAGCAGTGTTATTGCTGGGTCAAATGGGAGCTCAACCTCTAGTTTTTTGAGAATCGTCCATATTGTTTTCCAAAAGGGCTGAACTAGTCGGCATTCCCACCAGCAGTGTAGAAGGGTCCCTTTCTCCCCACATCCTCTCCAACAGTGGTTGCTTTTGTTCTTTTGGATGTGTGCTAGTCTCTGTGGTGTGAGGTGGTATCTCATGGTTGTTTTGATCTCCATCTCCCTGATGATTAGTGATGTAGAGCACTTTTTCATGTGCCTTTTGCATGCCTCTCATTTATTTAGTGATTACACAATTATCTCTATTGCAAATCATGATGCATAAAATAAAATTTTAAAAAAGAAAAAATATATGTAACTCAAGAAAAATATTTTCAAAATGAAGTTCTTTGTGGTTTACTGTAAATTAATAAAATAAAATGAACTATAGAGAAATTCTCCAACTTAAATGTGTAACCAAAGTGTAAGATGTCCAGTGGAAAATGTCAACAAGAAAATTGAATATACTAAATCTGTGAACTTAAAGATAAAAAAATCTAAATAAATAATGGATTTATTTATTGGTTTGGGGGGTCCTACCAGATGGTACTCAGGGCTTACTACTATCTCTGTAGTCAAGGATGTCTCTGGGTGGATGGGGTAGCCGTATGGGGTTTGTCAGGTTGGTTGTGTGCAAGATAAGCACACTATCCACAAGACTATTGCTTCAGACCCACAAAGAAAGGATTTAAATAGGTCTTTCTCTTTGCTTTTGGGCATCACATATGGTACCAGGAGCACCATCAGGATGTATTTCTCAGCAGAGTCAGAGTAAACTCTGAGCAGAAAGGCAGGAGTAAACCCTGAGCAAAATCAAGATTTGGGGTTTAGATCCCAAACCAAATAAATAGATATTAATGCAATGAAAGAATAAAAATTATTGTGAACTATAAAAGATGTTTAACATAGTCAATTAGGAAGCTACAATGCAAGGTTGCAATAATAACGTGATATACCACTTTGCAACTGCTTGTAAGACCATGAAATATTTTTAAAAGGAAAAATATAAAGTATTTTAAATAAAAGTATAAGTTATAACTTGATATATTTCACATGGGCCTATAAAGTATTTATATTCTATGAACATTGCTTAGCTGTACATAAAATGTTATATTTTGCATGCCATAGATCCAGAAATTTCAATCTTTGGTATAGACCAAAATTGAAAATAGATATTCAAATAAATGCATGGTTATGCATATTCACAGAAGCAATATTTACAGTATCCTGAAATTCCAAATATGATTAGTGAATGAAAGATACATAAGTTATGCTATAAACATTAATGTTTCATTAATAACAGCAATATGGTATAACTCCATGATATAAGATGAGCAAACATCGGAAGCGTGTTGCTAAATGAAAGAAATAAGACAAATTCAGATCTAGTACATCATTGTTTTTCTTTATATGAAATACATAGGCTAGCTAAATACATATAGAGAATGTGGGTTGAGTTTTTCTGGGCCTATAGAAATGTGAAAGAGGGAGCAATGAGGAGTACAATTTTTTTTGCAGAAATGAAATATTGTAAATAGACCACTAAGATTGTTCAATATTGTTATTGAACCATATGTCATTTATTGAATGATGAGAATTTTAATCTTAATAAAAATTTCTGAAAAAGTAATAATAATAAAAAGTGGAGGTCAACCATATTGGTATCTGAAATTTTTATTGGACAGATGTCTCCCAAGTGATGTTTAGGAGGTTGAGTGTCCCACCTGTGGTTCTTGGCAAAGCTGGTTGATGGTTCATTGAATGCAAGAGTCATAGGACATATTGCTTCTTAATCTCTGAAATATAAGGAATATCTAAAAGTCTGCATTTACGGACTTATATTGCAGTGGCCAGAAGAAAAATGTGGTGTCAGGAATCAAACCAGAGTTGAGTATAGGATAGACATGTGACTTATCCGCTGCATTAAATCAACTAGCCCATTTGAATTTTTGTTAACAGTGAATTTCATCTATTTAAATTTTTACAGAAAATATCTAATATCTATTAGATACATAGTGGAATACAAATTTAATCAAGCACAAGATTATAGAATAAATAAATATTTTGAACATGTAACACTTGGAAACCATATGACTGAACAATAAAAATAATGCTTTAGTATAGTATATTCTAACAATACATAATAAATTGGAAAAATTATTTACCCAATACCCAACAGATAAGGGGATAATATCCAGGATATACTAGACATTATTAGAATTATACAAGAAAAAAAAGTCCAACCCCCTAAAAAATAGAGAGAAGAAATGAACATAAAATTTCTTGAAAAAAAAATAAAAATGGCCTAAGGCACATAAAAATGCTCTATATACTATGCAGCTGTTAGGAAAGATGAAGTCATGAAACGTGCTTATAAGTAGAAGGACATGGAAAGTATCATGCTAAGTGAACTGAGTCAGACAGAGAGAAACAGACATAGAATGACTGCACTAATTTGTAGAATATAAAATAACAAAGTATGAGATTAATACCCAAAGACAGGGGTTGGAACAATAGCACAGTGGGTAGGGCATTTGCCTTGCATGCTGCTGACCCGCGATTGATTCCTAACATCCTATATGGTCTCTAGAGCATGACCAGGAGTAATTTCTGAGTTCATTACCAGGAGTAACCCCTGTGCAACGCCGAGTGTGACCCCAAAAGCAAATAAATAAATAAATAAATAAATAAATAAATAAATAAATAAATAAATAACACCCAAGGACAGTAGAGATAAAGGACAGGAAGATTGCTCCATGGTTGGAAGCCTGCCTCATGAGTTGGAGGAGAAGACAGTTGGGATAGAGAAGGGATCACTAAGTCAACAATGGTTGGAGAGATCACTTGGGAAGGGAAATACGTGCTGAAATTAGACAAAGGACCAAACATGATGGCCTCTCAGTGTCTGTATTGTAAACCATAATGACCAAAAGTAGAGAGAGAGTATGAGGGAAATTATTTGCTATAGAGACATGGGGAGTGGTGGGTAGCGGGGGAGGTATACTGGGTACACTGGTGGTGGAAATGAACACTGGTGGAAGGATGTGTATTTTAACATTGTATGATGAAATTCAAACATGAAAATTTTGTAACTGTATCTCACTGTGGTTCAATAAAGAATAAATAAAATAAAATACATAAAAGGGTCAATTAGTCTAAAAAACATTTATTGTAATAGAAACAGACGTGCAGAACAATGGAATAGAGTTTAATATTCTGACACAGATCCTGATATATATGATCACTTAGTCTTTGATTAAGGAGCAAGACATGTGAAGTGTAGCAAAGAAAGTCCCTTCAACAAGAAGTGCTGGGAAAACTGCACAGCTACATGCTAAACAATGAATTCAGACCTCTGTCTAATGTCAGGCACAAATGTCTGATCAAAATGATTTACAACCTCAATATCAGATCTGAATCCATGAGGTATATGAAGGAAAATGTAGGAAGAACTCTCCATAACATTGAAGCCAAGGCACCTCTAAGGATGAAACACCACTGACCAAGCAATTGGAAAGGAAGTTAAACAAGAATCTTCTGCACCTTAGAAGAAAGGTCACCAAATTACAAGTTCTTTTGTCAAGCAAACTCCAGATTGCTACAACCTTATTGAAATCCTCACTAGATCTTCATTTACTTGATGCTTGGCTGCACTTAGAATCAAATATTTGTTACATTCTACTAAAGGCATTTGAAAAATATTATCTGATTATTTATACTGTTATTTATTTATTAAACTTATATTTGAAGCCACATGCCTCTTGGTGCTAATTTAATTTAATTGTTTTAAATTAAGTGGACTTAATCAAAACTACTTGCAGTTACAACTGGCCTGTTCTGTTATCCTATTCCTAATTCTTCTTGCTAAATTTATTTTGCTACAGATACACAAATTAAAGCATGTTTTCCATTTGTCTATCAAATACATTCTCAATTCAAAATATGATTCCATATATAAAATGTTTTATTAAAACATGCCTTAAGAATCTTCTACTATTGAAACTTGAATTCTAAAGATGAAATTCTAGAACTTTCAATTTTCTCTCTATTAAATAACACTGCCATGTACAACTTCATAAAGTTACATTTATAACTTTCTAGATTATTTTCTTGATAATGGTTCTGGTGGAAGAAGTTGACAATATATAGGAGAAAGTGGATAAATTTTTATTAAATTCATGATTTTTAAAATTTCTGAGCACAGATTCGTGTGCCCTTAACTGTTTTCCTACTTTAGTTATGGTCTTGAGACTGAACTGCAGATAATTAATTAAGCACGAATATTTCTCATGTAACTGAAATTGCCTATGTTTGACCCTTGGTTTTCTTTACCTCTCTTTTGATTGAATACAAATCACATCCAAATACTTTGGACGTCAGAGATTAAAAATGATGGAGTAATATCATGGAAATATGAGAAGAGTTTGGATTTAAGAAGGACTGCAAGATATTTTCTTTTTATCATATTTGAGGCATTTTGCCATTTTATCATTGCTTATTAGAATGGATTCACCAAACCAAAAATGATTTGCTAGTTCATGGTATAATTTAATATATTTCTATCCAGAAAACTGGGTTATAATATAAACATCAATGTGATATTATTTTCTTTACTACAGCCCTAACTCTATCACTTTCAATTTATACATTGATTAACTTTTATTACTTTAACAACCATGTCATTAAAACTACATTTTATCTAAATCAGTATGATTGGCCTGCCAAGACAGCTGTGGATCTACTACAGTTGTTCCTGTTTATACTTCCTCACAGATAAATCCTATTAGAAATTAAGTACTTCACGTAATCATAAAACTGCACCTGAGCATTGCATTGTTATATCAGTGTATCACTGTCATCCCATTGTTCGTCAATTTACTCGGGAGGGCAACAGTAATGTCTCTATTCCTCCTAGACTTGAGATTTTAGCAGCCTCTCCTTATTTGTCTTTCCCAGTGATTGGAGGCTCTTTCAGGGTCAGGGGAATGAGACCTATCATTACTGCTTTTGGCATATCGAATACGCCACGGGTAGCTTGGCAGGCTCTGCCCATGCGGGTGGAATACTCTCAGTAGTACTGTTATATGAAATTTTACTTTATTTTAATTAAACCCACCTCTCTAGCTGTTATCAGTGCCAAGGAGTCACTTCCAAAAATTTTAGGCTCAGTGGTATAGGTGGTTAGTTAGATGCTCAGCTTGAAGGTGCTGTGACTGTAAGAGTCTTGCGAACAATGCTAGGGGACCATATGAACCACACTTGGAAATGCTTGATTTATACTAGGTCTATACCTAGCAGTGCTCAGGATGAAATATGTGCATTGTTCATCCAAGACAGTATTTCATCCCTCTTACCTATCTTTTTGGTCCCAAATACTTTTGTTAGATAGGTATATTTGGATTGTTAGGAGAAGTAAAATTTTGTGGTTTGTACTATCTCTTTCATTTGCCTACATGATTCAGTTTCATATTTCTGTGTTTTCTTTTCATTGATATAATTTTCATTGCTCACCTGGAATTGTGATTTTGGAATGAAATAATGTACTTAATCATTGTGTTAGGACCTGTATCCTAGAATGTCTGAACAGCATAAATGGGAGAAGTATTTCTCATCTGATAACAAGATTTTATGTTTTAATTATTTTGTTTTTCAGAAGGAGAATGCACACACAGCAAGGTAACTCCCAGACTTGTGTTATTAGTAGTTTTCTATTGTGCTTAGAGGATCAGGTATTCTCAGGAATGGACCCTGGCCTCTTACATGTATAACACTTGTTCAGTCATTTTAGCTATCTTCCAGCCAATATTTTTTCGTATTTTTTGTTTGTTTTTGTTTATAATGAAATATTTTACTTAAACTTAATTTTTTCAATTTAAATATATTTAATTCTGATAAACTTCCTTGAATTACCAACCATCTTGAACAGTCACTAACCCCTGGAAAGATACATCCCTAGTCACTTCCTGCACCATATACAGCTAGAGTCTTTATATTATACTAAATTATTTATTTATTTTTGTCATTGTTATTATAATTTTATAATACAGTGGTATGGTTTTATGCATTCAACATTCCCATACCATACACCATCACCAGAGTGCCTATTTCAATCCATAATTGTCTCGGGAATGTGGCACTAGAAAAATAGCTAAATGAGCTTGTATCTTGGTGGTAAATGGGATGGCAACCAGTGGTAAATTGGATTAAGATGCACATGAAGGGTGAAGTTTTGGGAAATCAAGTGCTAAAGTAATCATTCGGGGAGCAATGAAAATTCAATATATTCAGAGAAAAAACAAGTGCCTGAAAACTTGCCATGTGCAAGTGATATGCTCAGAGTAGCAAATTACCCACTGAAGGCATTGTAGTGGATATTATAACATACTGGAGATGTTCCTACTCAGAAATGCATTACTCAAGGTCCTAGGAATTTTTTTTTCTGGGTGATTTTCTAGAAATTTTCTTTGGCTAACTGAATCTGCTTTGATTGATATTAAAGACCTCACCTGGTAATAGATATTATAAAAATCTTGGTTGATGCTTGGATAGGGAAGTCTGATCATCATATCCCAACTTTGAGCTGACCCAGAAAACATATTTCAACATACCTATATATCAATTCCTTCTTCCCATCATGCCAAGAGCTGTATTCCCAGAAATATTTAAGAAATAAAGTAGAAATTTCCAAATAAATGGAAAATGTGACTGCCAGTGCCGCAATGTTTCTTTAAATAACAGGCTCTAAGATGATAGTTTGAACTTATTTAACCCTTACTAAGTTGTTCAATATGTACCTCACCAGTGACGGAATTTTGATGAAAACAGCCCTTTCTTAAGAGCAGTAATGCTATGCTTATTGCACATTTGACTATGGGTTCTTTGGTTGGAGAGTAAGATTAGCACACTGACCAGAAAAAGTCTTCAGTGTAACAAATATTTATTTTACATTTATGTAGGTAAATCTTTGCTCACTGATATTTCTATGTTATCCTCAGCAGCAGCAGCAGCAGCACTAAAAATGTAAAACAGCAATCCTAAATGCCACCTCTTCCATACCTCTTCTCCTCCCTTCTCCGCCTCCTCCTCATCTGTCCCTATTCTCTCTCCTCTTGCTTATCTCTATGATGCTCTCTTATGGTCACCACAGAGACACACATTACATGTTTCTGCTCTTTATTTGCTCCTGCTATCTAGTTGGCAATACCCTATGTAAACAAGGAATAACAGATTAGAAAGACCAATTGGGTCACATGTGTAAATCAAATGCATGAGATAATTGTAGGATAAGCAGTCAAATCACATATATCTTTAAAAGGGCTTGTAAGATTGTTGCATATGTGTTTATATTTATGAGGTTTTGGAAGATGACCAGTCAGATTGAGTACACCTTTTCAAGAACTTGTACAATGACCAATTGGAGGTCTTGATTATTTGAATATTTGCTCACATATATACCACTCAATACAAAACCTTGAGTGAAATAAGATTCAAGAAATATATATTAGCAAGTATATCATGAAGCACATATTCATGGGTATACAGGTCTATTTATGTATGTAGGTTAATTATATAGGTATACAATTAAAATTATGTACATGATAACATTCTAAAGAATCATAGAGCTAAATATTCAAACCACGATTCAGCAACACTAAAATCGCGAGACCTAAACCTTAATAACCAGATTTAAAAGGTACCTGTCAAGATGGCAGGCTGTGGCTGGGGTAGGGCGATGGGTAGGAAACGGAACCTGGGAATACCAGGAGGGGAGTGGAAATTTACATAGGTGGCAGAATCAGTGATGGAACATTGTGGGTCAAAACCCCCCAAATAATGAACTTTTCAACTCAGAGTGCTTTAGTAAAATAAAAGTTGGGAAAAAGAAAAAAATAATAATATATCTTAAATGTATTGCTTACATGTGAAGAAAGTTATTTGGAATCAGTAACCCAAAGTGTCTTACCCTATCTGTAATTATATATATATATATATATATATATATATATGTGTCTATATATATGCCTATATATATGCCTAAACAAGTACACACAAATTTATCATTAATTAAATTACAGAGTGGTTTTATGCACATCTGAAATATGAATTACTGGAAAATAACTGGCATAAAACAAAATCAGTAATCTATAAAATTACTGGCATCTGTATTGGTTACCAGCAGAAAAGAGGAGTGGTTTGGATAGAATGAGTAAAGGTTTTGTTTGTTTTTTCGGGGGTTATATCATGCTCAGTGATTTTTAAGACTACTGTCTCTGAGCCAAGAGATCACACCTGTTGGTATTCAGAGGATCATATGCTGTGCCAGGGATTGAATGGAATTTAATCACTTTAGAGGCAAGTCCCTTTACGTCCATATGAACTCTTTGGTGCTAGGGGATGGGTTTTTTGGTGATGTAATAATACTGGGAATTTATTGGTGACAATGATGACAGTTGTACACGTGTATAGGTGTGAACTCAACAGCCTGGAATTTGTTAATACAGTAATCCAATTATAAGTCACTAGAGTGATTAATATGGAACAAAAGATAAATGGTAGTAAGAGAAGAAATTTGCTATTTCTCAGCAACCACATCCTAATTAAATCAATTTTTTCATTTGTTTTGGGTGTAAGAGCACACGTATCTACTTCATTTAATTAAAAATAATGTGTTACTTACTTTAAATTCAAATACACTTGCATCCTGTACTTTTCCAGTAACTATATTAAGAATTTCTATTTCTTCTCTCTCAGGATTTCAAAAGTTATATCATGGCAATTGGGATGACATCTTGCTTTAGAGTTTCTCATTTTGTTTTACCAAGGAGTATGCTCCTTGTTAACTACTACTAATAACAATACAGATACATTACATTTAAATAAAAATAAATAGTTTCACAAAGGTTTTAGTATTTATCGTTTTATTTAATCCTCACAAAATTCTGTGAGGTTGTAAGAAATGTTCAATTTTTAAAGTGATGAAGCTGGTCTTGCAGTGCTTGTACCAATTTTGTGAGTTATCTGAGTCATCTATTCGACTAGGAAACATTAGATTAAAATCAAAGTTTTGGAAGCTCCTTTCTCTGATGCTATAAAATGCTGTGGAATTTTATATTTAAAATCAAAGCAAAAGCATTGAAAGTATCTTTAACCTCAGAAATTTTTGGATATATTGAATATGCTTATGTCAATTCCTCATAAATTTTAACTTTATTCCATCCATCCCCACCTTTATAATATGTAGCAGATACTTATAAATTTATATAGCAATAAAGAATTATAAATATACAGTTCATTCAATACTTTCAATTTTTTAATGTTTTTGGTTTGTAGGCCGCACTCA